>NC_042617.1:448364172-448666627 GCF_901001135.1 Rhinatrema bivittatum
CCTTCTGTGGTTTGAAAGGAGCCACTTGCTGTGAAATGGAGGGTGGCCAAGAGTTTGGTGAGGCCAGGGACAGCGTGGGACCTTTGGGTGACTGGATCCAGATGCCCTCAGAGGTCTTCCTATAATTCCTGCATTGCTTGAGAGCTGAGGTGATAACTGCTAACCAAAACGTCCTCTGGCATGCCCAGCAAGGAGGTGCGTGGTGGAAATATATGCTCCCTGTATCTCCAGCGCTGTAGCCGCCTGCATGCTGGACACTCGAGCAGGCCCTGAGCCGGCAATATCACAGCCTCTGCCTGCAGTACTGGTACTTCCATGAAATGTCTTGGAAGTGGCCTTGGCTATTGTTCACATTGTTCTTCTTCCACGTATTCTTGTCTGTGGCAAGCCTGGCGAGGTATCATGTATGCCTCTACAAGTATACTTGACACAAACAAAATGGCTTTAGTAGAGTTGACCTGGTAAAGACAGGCATTTTTATTGGTCAAGGAAGGCATGGTAGGTGTGTGTGTGTGTTATGTTTGGAGTTTTTTTTCGCATGCAATACGTGCCGTGATAATACCACGCTGCGTGATACTGGGTGTGATAATTATTTTTTTGCCCATATCACCAAGAAAAAAGGTGTAGTTGTTTGTCACGATAAAAACCCACGATAATGTGTGAAAGAGATTGCAGGAAGTGTTCACCAGCCCTATTTACATTTATCACACTCACACTCCGCCCACTTTAATATTAATGTAAAATTTGCATATGCAGTTTGCAATATGCCATTATCTTGTGCATTACTGCAAATTGATGAATGACCCTGTTTATTTTCTTTGCTTTCTGAGTCTGAGCTTTCCCCTCTTTGCATTCTTCTGTTTTCTTTTCCCTTTGAGATGTTATTCAGAACTGTTACATTTATTTTAAAATTCTGAATACTCTTGTAATATTTGAGCAACCTTGATCTTTAAGTCAGTTCAAATTTTGAGAATTCTTGTTTCTTAAGAGAGAGCTTCTCTCACTCTACAGTCTGCTAATCCAGACTACTGTTGGCACAATAACTAAGGCTGTCACTGCCTCCATGTTCCATGGTTCACTCAGGATTTTAAACAGTAACCTGCTTTCAGTACCTACTCAGAAAGCCTTACCTTTATTTTTTTTTTCATTCTCTCATCTTTCTTTATCTAGGGCAGCTTTAATGATTAAAGTCCTGCAGTACACTCAATAGTTAATTAAAAAAAAATCCTGCTTAGTCGCTTTTACTTTAAAAACACATTTCTGGTCTGCTTTTAACTGGGCTGTCTGGGTTCAACATCAGAAAATACAATCTTAAAACATAAAACATCTCAATCCGATCCATAATAACACAGAATAAAAACAATTCAATAAAAATATATATTTCCTACTGATCAAAGCACAAAATAGCCTAAATGGTCCTCACTAATATCAAAATGATACCCAGTCTAGCAATCAACTTTCAGGTCTTCTCTCAGTACATTTTTTTACATTCAATTTTTCAAGGACACTGTCTCTTTAATTTATAAAAGAAAAAAAAATCCTCAAACTTTCACTCTCACGAAAAAAAGTATTCAGCACCAGGGACAGCTCTTTGGTTCGCACAGTTCCATTCTCACACAGCCCTTATATTTATATTTTTCGATGTAGAAATCTTTTTAAAATAAACTTTTCCCATTAAAAATTGCAGAGAAGCAATCTCTTGCTGCTGTCTCCATTCTGTCTCCCTTCCACTGTCTTCTTTAACCCACTGATGCTGTCCCTGGGCTCAAAACAGCTGGCTAGAGATCTTCAAAGCTCTTCTCATTTTGAAAAGTGCCCCTGTAAATCAGTCCCCTTGCACCGGGAACCTTTGTTCTGGCCTTTGTTCTCAGCCTGAGGTCATTTTGATGCTGCACTCCCTTTCTTGTATGGTACTTCACTTTTTTGGCATCACAAGTCTCAGTAAACCCACCCCCTGCCACCCTCCTAATCCCCCAAAGCCTTAGTAGCAGTGGTGTGAACTAGCCAGATGCTTCCTTCGCTTTGTATCACTTTCTTTGTCAGGAGAGGTGGTTTCTGTGATGCCACAATCTGGTCTCTAGTTCTGGGTTTGTGGTGCCACTGATATCATCACTGCTTCCCAGAGCTTGCCCAGCCTCTGTGCAGCAGCTACAGAGGGAGCCCCATCCCCCTGATCTGGCTCGCCTCAATAACACTAGCAGTGGGAGCTGAATGAAACACCTCCCATTGCTCTTCCCAACCTGCTTGTCTCTGCCCTATGGCTGACACTGGCACCCCCTCTATTGGGCTAGGATATCAAGAACAGCAGGTCAGCTCAGCCCCAAACAGCAAAATTCTGAACCAGCTGTGTCCACCCCAAGGCCAGAGCAGCCAACCCTCTCATGTACATCACTCTAACCCAGATATGGGCATGGAACTTCAAGCGGAATTCTCTCCCAGGAACAGAAAAAAATACTTTTCATTTCTTTAACACTTGATGTTTCAAAATCAAATATCTTTGTAACTGGAGTACCATAACCACATATCTTTGTAACCGGAGTGCCATAACCACATATTTACTAGTAGCAAAGCCCATAAAAATGATGGGGTAAAATGGGATTCAAACATATACCCTTAGTATTGTAATGTTTTCCTCCTTTGGCTATATATACACTCAGCACTGACAGCTACTAAGAACCTCTTGACTCAGACTCTCCAGACTCTAGTCCCTCACCTGCAATACATGAACCAACTAAGGGGGTCATTTTCAAAAGTGATCGCAAGCAAAAAGTCCCTTTTCGCGTGCCATCACTAAATGGGGGCGGAGTCAGGGTAGAGTCGACCCTGGAAGAGGAGGAGTCGGGGCGGCACTGGGGCTGACGCTGCGGTGACATCGCTGGCGGCGAAATGTAAGGACCTTAGAAAATCGAGGCCTAAGGTTGCCAACTGGCTCCAGATTTTCAGGACAGGTTGATCCAGTCCTGGTTTTATTTCCTGCATGCAGGTACTTATAGTCTTGCTTTTCTTAGGGAATGCAATCGGGAAATCAGAATAAGTCCCAGCATGCAATGGGGTAAAGCCATGACTGGGTCCTGAAAATCTGGAGCCAGTTGGCAACTCTAGAACCAACTCAGCACCACCATAAGTTCCCAGCTCCTCTTCTTCCCTATACATTGAAGCCTCCTCTTCAATAACAGTATAATAGAGAGCCCCCAATCCCCTTATGGCATCCAAACCTGATGCTTAGTGTTTTGTGGGCTGAGTGAGAGAGGGTGTATATTTGCAATTTTTCTTATTTCTTTTATGGATGTCTTTATTATAAATCATCCTGGGCTTCAGTAGTGGCAGTATATAAATAATGAATTGATAAATGTCTGCATAAGTGGGTGAGAAAGATGTCAAAATCTCAGTGAGTGGAGGGCTTGGGAGGTTGTGTATGTCTGTAAGTCTGTGTGAGTGGAGAATGTGGGTGTGTTTCCGAGTGGGTGTGTTTGTGTCCTTAGATGAGGTGTATGAATGCATGTGTGAGTGAGTGGGCAGGCTGGATGTGTCTTTGAGTGGGGGGTATTGTTGTGAGTGTGCAAGGGACGAGTTCAGTTACCACAATCCAGTGGGAGCACTGAGAGGAGAGGATCACATTGCTGGTGGCTGAAAAGAATCGGTAGTTACTACTTGAGGACATTTTTAGAACTTAAAAGTTTTGAGGACAACTAAACAATTAGTGTGTATTATTTATTTTGTTTGTGTGTCTATTAAATAGCTAGTCAGAGGGCAAGCAAAAACCAGGAATTTGTGTGTTTGTAATTCCCTCCCTACCACCCATCTCCCACCCACCCCTAGCTCATCCTTTAATTTATAGGCAGGAGACACTTTCACACTAAAAAAAAATAAAAATAAAAATTGATCAGCCTTTTAACTTAAATTCAGAAATTCTCCACACCTTATCAAGAGTTTAGGTCACTACCAGATAAATAGTGAATACACTAATACATTTAAAGGACCCTAATTATACGCATTCCTACTCCCATAGAAACCTAAATTTAACTATGGACTGAACAACTTTAAGATGAAGGCAGCTGTCCAGCAGCAAGAGGGAGGCCTCCCAGTCTTTTGCATCAAATGTCACATGTATGATTTTTTTACCTGCTGGTGAGAAGTTGTACATGTGCACCTGGTGCAAAGAGTTCCTGTCTCCCAGAGAGCGAGTCTGATCTCTGGAGGCTAGAGTGGCAGACCTGGAGGAGCTGAGGCATACAGAGAGGTATATAGATGAGACCTTCAGGAACATAGTAGCCAAGTCCCAACTCCAGCCAGGCAGCCCTGGTGCTGCCTTGGAGGAGTAAGGTCTCATGATCGGAGAGCATCAGTCTGGTACAGCAGGAAATAATCCTGTAGGAAGGACCTGCTCTCCAGATGGGCATTGTCCTCTTGCACCAAGGATGTGTTTCCCAGGGCTACTGCCCAGGACGCAAGGGTTAGGTCGGCCATCATAGTTGATGATTTGATTATTAGGAATGTAAACAGCTGGGGGACTGGTGGGTGTAAGGATCACCTGGTAACATGCCTACCTGGTGCAAAGGTGGCGTACCTCAAGCTTCACCTAAATAGGATTTTAGACAGTGCTGGGAGGCGCTGACTGTCATGGTACATGTGGACACCAACAACATAGGAAAATGTGGGTGTGAGGTTCTGGAATCCAAATTTAGGCTATTAGGTAGAAAGCTGAAATCCAGAACCTACAAGGTAACTATCTCTGAAATGCTTCCTGTTCCATGCACAGGTCCCCAGAGGCAGGCAGAGTTCTGGAGTCTCAATGCATGGATGAGACGATGGTGCAAGGAAGAAGGATTCAGTTTTGTATGGAACTGGGGAACATTTGGGGAGGGGGGAGTCTTTTCCAAAGGGATGGACTCCACCTTAACCAGGGTGGAACCAGACTGTTGGTGTTAACCTTTAAAAAGGAGATAGAGCAGCTTTTAAACTAAATCAAAGGGGAAAGCCGACAGTCATTCAGTAGCGCATGGTTCGGAGGGAGGTATCTTCAAAGGATACTAATAAAGCATGAGATGATTTCTGTCATCTACGAAAATTGGAGAACATTTAAAATCCTATTCGTTACTTAATCTTATGTGTTCTAAATTTTCCTCAGTCAAATTTAATTCCTCCAATTGATATGATCAAGAAATATATAACTGAGATATTGGAAGTGCCTAAAGAAATCATGCCTACTTTTGCCAAAGTTTATATGACAAAGTCTTCAAAGACAGATACGACTGACCATGCCTCTGAACCAGAGTTGGATTTAACTCAGTTATTGGAAACTTCCACAGATATTACAATTTCTAGATGTGGGACTCTTTTTCTGTCATGTGTTTTTTTTATCACGATAGAGATTTGTTATTAAGATCTTTTTTTCGCCTTAGGCAATCTCTTTTTTTTGGACAACCAGTGTGGATTTTTCCAGATATTACTGGTTCTTTTAATGCGTCCCGAGGTTTTGGCTATGGGTGCTAAGTTTAATCTTAGATTTCCTTGTCAATGTATTATTATTCCTCATGGTTTTAAACATGTATATTTTGATCCTGTACACTTACGCTCATATTTGGATTGTTGTGTACTGGGTGTTTCGTGTGCCCATGGGCCTCAGCCCGACCCAGACCTTCAGGGCCGAGCCAAGGGTTGACGGTGGCTCCACATGGCTGAACAATCTTGCCCTCGGCCAGGCCGGCAAGCTCCCATGGCCAATATCCAAGGATGTTGGAAGGTGAATGGTCCTCCGACCATTCTGAGCCCTTTCAGACTTTCTGCGAGCAGCATGGAGCAGCAGGCCTGGCCTGAGGTTGAGGGCAGATGGCCTTGGCATGAAGACATGACAAAGAGTGATGCAACGGCATCTAGACGAAAACAGAGGGTTGATGCAACGGCATCCAGGGACGAAGACACATGGCTGATGCAACGGCATCCTTGGCAAAGACACATGGCTGATGCAACGGCATATATGACAAGACACTTGACATCCAAATAGGCAACCACCAGGCATGGACATTGGCACTGTCTCTCAGGACGCCCTACTCAGGCCACCTGCGGGACTGAGTTGTGGACCACCCTGTCCCACTACGCGCCCTACACAGCCCCAAGAGGCTGGTCACGGACCACGAGGGGAGTGGGACAGCACAGGGAAGAGTCCAACCCAGGCAGAGCTTCAATGACGGAGCCATAAGTTGCCCGGAACTCCATATAGGCTGGCAGGCATGATGGCTCCAGAGCGCAGGGACAAATCCCTCCTGCAGGCTGCGCCGTTCCCGGGCACGACATCATCCGGAAACACAGCCAGACAGGATATGAAGGCTCAGGAGCATCAGACGAAGACACGGGACAGGACATCCAGGAAGGCAGGAACATCAGGACGAGGAAATCATAACGAGACATCTGGACGTGGACAGGGACCTCAGGCAAAACACCAAGATGAAGACATGACGAAGGCGGACGAGACGAGGAGCTCCACGAAAACAGAGGACCTTACAACTCTGGCAGGCAGGAGCCTCCAGATGGAAGTCAGCACGATGCAAGGCCTGGAACAACTGACGGAGCAGCCCTTTATAGGGCTGGTACCAGTGGCGTAGCCAGAATTGATTTTTTGGGTGGGCACAAGGTTAACATGGGTGGGCTGTAGGCATGCAGGTCTACTAGTTGTTTTTTTACGGATAAATAATGCCAAATTATGCAGCATAGCATTCACATCTACGCCTAAGTATGAGGTTTACTTAATGATACAAACATAATTCACGGTGATTTGTGGTACTTTAGCCTTCTTATTATTACGATTTTATACACGGCTCCTACCTGTCCATAAATTTTGAGAGAGCGGTTGTGTTGCTTATATTTAAATTGCTAACATCTCAAAATATAGATATATATTTTTACCTTTGTTGTCTGATCTTTGTATTTTTCTAATCAGTTGGTCCTGGTCTCTTTTTCCCATTTTTTCCCTTATAGCTCATTTCCTAATTCCTTTTCAGTGTCTTTCTTCTATTACTGTCTTCTTCCCTTCCACACACACACACACACACACACACACTTTCTCTCACAGACTCCCTCTCACACACTCAAGCTCTCACTCTCATATGCTCTCCCCCCCCCCCCCCCCCCAAGCTCACATTCTCTGCAGACACACATACAAGTTCTCACTTTCTCACCCCTCCCCAGGCTTATATTCTTATGCACACACAGATGCACATCCAGGCACCCATTCTCACCCACACACATAAACCCAGACTCCCATTCTCACCCACAAACCCATGCTCCCAGTCTCACCCACACATATTCAAGCTCCCATTCTCATCCATACATATACACATTTAAGGTCCTATTCTCACCCACACATACACACATTCAAGCACCCATTCTTATCCACATATTCAAGCTTCCATTCTCACCCACCCACACAAACCCAGGCTCTCATTCTCACCCATATATACACACATTCAAGCTTCCATTCTCACCCACCCACAAACCCAGGCTCCCATTCTCACCCACACATACACACATTCAAGCTCCCATTCACCCACATATTCAAGCTTCCATTCTCACCCACACATACACACATTCAAGCTCCCATTCTCACCCACACACAAACCCAGGCTCCCATTCTCAACCACACATACACACATTCGAGCTCCCATTCACCCACATATTCAAGCTTCCATTCTCACCCACATACACACCCAGGCTCCAGTTTTCACCCACACACACTCCCATTCTCATCCACACATACACATTCAAGCACGTGCACAGCTTCCGCTTCCTCCCCCCAAAGCAGGAAGATCAGCTGGCCTCTCCTGCTGCCACCGGACTCCTGCTATCTTCGGGCATCGGGCGGTGTGGTCCGCCGAACTTCCTGTTGGGGGGGGGGGGGAGCGGAAGCGCAGCGCACAACGTCCGCTTCCTCCCTCCCCCCCCCCAAGCAGGAAGATCGGCGGGCCCGACGCCCGAAGATAGCAGGAGGCCGGTGGCAGCAGGAGAGGCCAGCTGATCTTCCTGTTTTGGGGGAGAAAGCGGAAGCTGTGCGCGGTGCTTACACTCCCCCACCCCCAAACAGGAAGTTCGGCGGGCCGTTTGGCCCGAAGATAGCAGGAGAAGGGGTGGCAGCAGGAGAGGCCAGCTGATCTTCCTGCATTGGGGGGGAGGAAGCGGAAGCTGCGCGCGGCGCTTCCGCTCCCCCCCCCTCAACAGGAAGACCGGTTGGCCATACGGCCGCAGCAGCGCTTCCCCATGTGTGCCGTGATGGCGCGCGAGGCGTGGGTTCTCTTGTTCGCTGTCGCGGGGATGGGATCCCGCGACAGCCTTGCAGTTCCGGTGCCAGTTGGGTGGGCCTGGGTCTAAGTTGGGTGGGCACCTGCCCACCCAGGCCCACCCGTGGCTACGCCACTGGCTGGTACAGGAAACAGTCACGAAGGTGGGGCCAAGGCACTTCCTGTGTCTGACCCTTTAAATGTTAAGTGAAGACGCGGCCGCGTGCCTAGGGGAGAGCAGGAAGCTGTGCATGACCGCGGATAGCAGCCTGCACCATCGTCATCGCGGCAGACGTAGAAGAAGCAGGGCAGGGCCTGAGAAGCAGGCCCTGACGTCGGCAGCGGCTTCAGCCGCTGCGGGGAGCCCGGGGGCTGCACCAGCCGCTGGGCCAGCCTGGGGATGCGGCCTTAGCGCCGCAAAGATGGAAGCGGCGATGGGGGCGGTCCCAGGCCCTGAAGAAGGCCGCGGCTCCGACCGCGGAGAACAGGTGCCACACAGGCAGCCTCCGGGCCGCAGGAGAATCTTCAGGCTGCGGCTCCGGCCGCGTGAGAGGGCTGACGGCGGCGTCCTGCCGCATCAGCTGAAGATCCCGGATCCCGCTGCTGCCCCCGGATCCCGGATGCCGCTTTTTTTGCTTCTCGCCGCCGCCTGCCCGCCTGCCCACCGGCCGCCTGGTCCCACGGCCCTCCGACAGTTATTTAAAAATTTTTTTTATTTTTTATATAACACACAGGTTTTTTGTTTTTTGTTTTTTTTACACTTTTTACACTTCCTGGTGCCTGTCATTTCAAATGTCATTTGAAATGACAGGTACCAGCGCACCCAGGTTACTGTATAGGCGCTGTATTAAGCGCCTATACAGTAAAATGGGTTGCGCGGGCATAACCCTTCCCTAATGCTTCACAGCCTCGGCATGCATTTGCATGCGATTAGAAGAGAGTATCGGGGACTTAGTGAAGAGAACTGTGCGTGCGGGGAGGAAGGGTGCGCCTGACACTGCCGCACTGTTTTTACCGCGGCCTTACTGTATCGACCTGTATATCGTAGTGACAGAGATGAGCACCTTGGTGGCAGGGTGATGCTTTATGTCTGGGATGGCATAGAGTCCAACAGGATCCTGCATGAGACTAAATGCACAATTGAATCTTTATGGGCAGAACTCTCTTGTGTATTGGGGAAGAGTATAGTGATAGGAGTAAACTACTGTCCACCTGGCCAACATGGTGAGACGGACAGTGAAAAACTAAGAGAAATTAGGGAAGTTAACCAAATTGGTAGTGCAGTAATAACAGGAGATTTCATTACCCTAAAATTGGCTTGGTAAGTGAAACATCAGGACAAGTTAAAAAACGCTAAAAACCTTGAAGAACCGCGCCGAGACCCGCCGAGACACACCCACCGAGCCAGCTCCAGCCTATCAGAATAGGCCCTACTGGACTTTAAATTAGAGCTCTTCCTGGCGCCGTTTCTCTTTCTCTCTGCCGCTGCTCTCTGTGGGGAAGGCCTGCACGATCGGCGCCGAGCCCCATCGGGGGAAGGTTAGTGATTTCGCTCCCCTCCCGAGAGGCCCAGCGCCGATAGCGGGCAATTCAAAAAATTTGAAAAAAGTTAAAAAACGCTAAAAACCTTGAAGAACCGCGCCGAGACACGCCCACCGAGCCAGCTCCAGCCTATCAGAATAGGCCCTACTGGACATTAAATTACAGCTCTTCTCGGCGCTGCGCGCCGAAGGAGCGCAACAAAGGGGCCTGCCCCTTTGTGCGCCCCTTAGTGCAGCCCTGCAGGGCAGCACGTAATAATTAAAGTTGATCCTAAGCTAATTTAGTAATAAGCCAAAACGTACCCAAAATTCAACTTTGTGCTCAGCTTCAGGAAATACATCTCAACACTGTTTGTGTATTCTGGGTCTAAGCCTGTTCTTTACCAACATTTCAGCAATCAACCAGCTTTCAACCAGCATTCAATTGTACCAGCATTCATTGCTGCATCTAACAGCACCCAGCATTTTTTCAGCAACAGACAACAACTGCCCTCCACTCTGCAGTCTACCAGCATTCTTTTCTATCAGCATTCAACTCTTCATTCAACTAACACGCAGCTTTAGTCTCCCAGCACTCTAAAACATCTCTTCCATAACCCTTTCCTTTCATCATGCATACCTACAACATCCCAATCATTCAATACAGAAGGAGAATCCCCATAATCAATTCCACTAACATCATACAAAAAAGAATTATCCCAATCATGACCTCTCCTTTGAACCAACTACTAGGCCTTACTCTACTCTCAGTAACCCTTTTCAATTCACAATCCCTAATTAAAAAGACACACATCCTCAATGACTACCTCCAGGATACAAATCCAGATATCTGTGCTATCACAGAAACCTGGCTAAAAAATGCCGACATCGCGCTAATCAACCAACTTCCTATCCATTTATATGACATCTTCACCTTCCACAGACACAAAAAAAGAGGAGGCGGCCTTCTGTTAGCTACCAAGAAAGAACTCAAGCTATCCGCACACTCTATCAAGACTGAGTCCAAATTGGAATTGGGTCTAGCCAAATCAAAACAGCTACAAATTTTACTAGTCTACGCCCCCCCTGGAGTCTTAGAAACAGACCCTTCCTCACTCATAGAATCCATCGTGAAACATATCAACTTAGACCTCCCAACTATGATCTTAGGTGATTTCAACCTTCACACGGATTCCATTCCTCGCTCCTCAAATTGTGAAGCGCTACTCACCACCCTCAGTGCAATGGGTTTCACGCAGATCATCAATAGCCCCACGCATAAAGCAGGACACACCCTGGATCTAATTTTTATCAACTCTAATTTCTCTTGCACATCAGAACCCTCTTGCAAACCGATCCCCTGGTCAGACCATTTCCTGATAGAATCCTCCTTCTCCATAGATAAACAGACACACACCTCCCCTCTCCTTTCTACTATTCAATTCAGGAAATCATGCCCATCCGATATACTTAGTGATCAGCTTTCCAAGGATCTTTTGAATCTAGACCTTTCCAATCCTGACTCAGCTCTATCCTCCTGGCATAAGGTCACGGAATCAGTTGCTAATAAATGGTGCCCAATAGTCTCCAAAACATTCAATCCTACAAAGAAAGGAAATCAACCTTGGTTCACCCCTAAATTAAAACAGATGAAACAGGAGCTACGTCACAAGGAGAATTTATGGCGTAAAACCCCCAATTCAGCTACTCTGTCATCGTACAAAGGCTTTCTACATCATTACAGGACTTCTATTCTACTAACAAAAAGGGAATTCTATGCCAACAAAATACATCATCTCCAGTATGATGCACAGGCTCTGTTCTCATACGTTTCTCAAATCATGAAATCAATCCCTCCACCTATTCCAGATGAACAAGCTCTATCCAAGGCTAATGAACTTGCCTCATTTTTTCAACAGAAGATCCTGAATACTCTCGCCCTTCTTCCTCCAAATACTAAACCTCTCACTTCAGACGAAAATCCTCACTCATTCTTGAGAGCCAAGCTCGACAGCTTCGATTCAACATCCACCAAAGAAATTGAATCTCTACTAAAAAGACAGAAACCATCTAGCCATCCAGCAGATAATATCCCATCGAGACTCTTGCTTCTCATTCCAAACACGATCTCAGGTCCTTTGACAAGTATTATAAATTGCCTTCTAACTCAAGGGAGTTATCCAGACAGTTTAAAAACCGCAGCAATCAAACCCCTCCTTAAGAAACATAATCTAGACCCCAATGAACCAGCCAACTTCAGACCCATCTCCAATCTCCCATTCCTAGCCAAACTAACGGAGAAGCTGGTAAACACCCGACTATCTGAGTACATTGAAGATCACAACATCTTATACCCTTCACAATATAGCTTCCGCAAATCACGCAGCACGGAAACTCTCCTCATCTCTCTTACAGACCATATTTTAATGGGTCTAGACAAAGGCCACTCCTTTTTATTAATCCTACTAGACATCTCGGCAGCATTTGACACCGTCAACCACTCCATCCTCCTGGATCGCCTAGCAGATATCGGCATCTCCGGATCAGCCCACAGTTGGTTCAAATCCTTCCTCTGTAATAGAACATTCAAAGTTAAAATTAATAATATAGAATCGCCCTTAACAAAATCCACCCTTGGTGTACCACAAGGATCCTCCCTATCTCCAACCCTTTTTTAATATTTACCTCCTCCCCCTTTGCCAATTGTTAACTGATCTTAATTTAATTCATTATCTCTATGCAGACGACGTCCAGATACTAATCCCTATTACAGAATCTATTTCAAAAGCGCTCACCCACTGGAATAGCTGCCTTTTATCTATCACTAGCCTCCTCAATAGATAAAACTTGGTACTAAATGCCTCAAAGACGGAGCTCCTCCTCATCTCTTCAAATGAAGAAAATTTTCTCACATCATCCCCACACAACTCATATATCACCCATAAACATGTGAAAGACCTTGGGGTTCTTCTAGATAATCGACTAAACCTAAAGAAAATGGTTAACAACACTTCCAAAGACTGTTTTTATAGACTTCAAGTTCTAAAACGTCTAAAACCACTACTATTTTTCCAAGACTTCAGGACAGTTCTCCAAGCGTTGCTATTTGCCAAGATAGACTACTGCAGTGCCCTTTTCCTTGGCCTCCCTAAATCTACTACCAAACCACTGCAGATGATACAAAATGCCGCGGCGAGATTACTGACCAACACCAGCCGTGGAGATCACATTTCTCCCATCCTCAGAACTCTACATTGGCTACCAGTGAATTTTAGAATCCTTTATAAATCATTCACCCTAATACACAAATTCATTCATCATCAACTCCAACTCGACCTCGAAATCCCCTTCAAATTACACTCCTCCAACAGACCAATTAGAGATATTCTCAAAGGTACTCTGAATTTCCCCCCAACTAAAGCCACATGCCTTTCCTCGACCAAAGCCCGAGCGTTTTCAATAGCAGGACCTTCTATTTGGAATAACATCCCCTCAAGCCTCTTAACGTTGCCTCTTAACGTTCAGAAAAAAACTTGACGTGGCTCTTTCACCAAGCCTTCGCTGATCCTCCAGACAATCTCTAACCACCATTATTCTCACCTGGACGAAATTATCCCCACCTGGACGAATGATCTGCTATCCTCTCGAAAGATGGACTCTGCACTTCTAGGTTAAAGCACCTTAAGCTTTAACCCTTAGGGGTAGATTTTCAAAAAACGCGAATAGGCGTACTTTTGCTGGCGCATCAGGCGCCAGCAAAAGTACGCTGGATTTTAGTAGATACGCACGGAGCCGCGCGTATCCACTAAAATCCTGGATCGGCGCGCGCAAGGCTATGAATTCTGTATAGCCGGCGCGCGCCTAGCCGCGCAGCCTACCCCCGTTCCCTCCAAGGCCGCTCCGAAATCGGAGCGGCCTTGGAGGGAATCCTCTAACGCCCTCCCCTCACCTTCCCCTCCCTTCCTCTACCTAACCCACCCGCCCGGCCCTGTCTACACCCCCCCCCCTTACCTTTCTCCGGGGATTTACGCCTCCCGGAGGGAGAAGTAAATCCCCGCGCGCCAGCGGGCCTGTTGCGCGCCGGGACGCGACCTGGGGGCGGGTACAGAGGGCGCGGCCACGCCCCCGGACTGCCCCGGGCCATAGCCACGCCCCCGTACCCGCCCCCAAAACGCTGCCGACGCGCCCCCTAAACGCCGCGACGACCGGGCCCGCCCCCCGACACGCCCCCCTTGGAGAACCCCGGGACTTACGCGAGTCCCGGGGCTCTGCGCGCGCCGGTAAGCCTATGTAAAATAGGCTCACCGGCGAGCAGGGCTCTGAAAATCCACCCCATATTCTTTTATTATGTTACTATACTTCCTGCCTTTATCTTTTTCCAGCTATTTAAGCTTCCAAGTTTCTACTCCTTGTTAAATGTAACTTTTTGCCTTATTCACCTCTATTGTTTTATCAATTTATTTATTGCTTCAGTTATCCTTGTTCTATGTAAACCGATCCGAAATGGTTATTACTATGAAGGTCGGTATACAAAAGTGTTAAATAAAATAAATAAATAAATGCTAGAGAGATAAAATTCCTGCATGGAATAAATGAGAGTTTTATGGAGCAATTGGTTCAGGAATTGATGAGAGGAAGCAAATTTAGATCTAATTCTCAGTGGAGTGCAGGATTTGGTGAGAGATGTAACAGTGGTGGGGCCACTTGGCAATAGTGATCATAATATGATCAAATTTGAATTAATGACAGGAAGGGGGACAGGAAGTTAATCCATGGCTCTAGCACTAAACATTCAAAAGTTAAACTTAGATAAAATGAGAAAAATAGTTTAAAAAAACCCTGCAAGGTGCAGTTATAAAGATAAAGAGTGTGCAACTGGCATGGACATTGTTAAAAAATACCATCTTAGAAGCACAGTCCAGATGTATTCCACACATATAGAAAGGTGGAAGGAAGGTCTAATGATTGCCGGCATGGCTAAAACGTGAAGTGAAAGAGGCTATTTCAGCCAGAAGGTCTTCATTCAAAAATTGGAAGACAGATCCATTGTTGCGCTGGATGTGGACCCTTGGCCTGGTGCAGGATTGGTACGGCCCTCTGGTCGGACCCAGAGAACACCTGCCACAAGGAGGCAGAGCACACTAGGAGACAGAGGCTAGCTGGAGCTTCGCCAATAACAGTCCGGGGTTTCCGCAGGTTGAGCCCTTGGATACCCGGACCGCCTGGACTTAGGTGGGCCTCAGAGGGTCTCCCGGAGAGGTAGCGGAGTGGTGCCCACCATGAGCAAGGGTGCGTGGCTGATGCAGAGAGGATAGACCAGACCCGAATTGGAAGCTCCGGAGACCTCAGGGAGGTAACAGTTCAGGAAGGTTCTCCGGGCAAGGCAGGCAGCGCCTGTGGGTCTAGTCAGGTGAAGGCCACAGGTAGATTTCAAGCAGGTTGGTCTGGTAGTCACGGTAGGCCAGAAGAGAGTGTCCGAGTGAAGCGGAAGGGTCAGAGCCAGAGTATCAGTCCAGAATAGTCAGACAAAGCAGGGGTCAATACCAAGGTCAGTCCGAGCGTAGTCAAAGCAAGTGAGGGTCGGTTCCAGGCAGCAGATGAAGAGAATGGTCAGGCAGCCAGTGGTCAGTTCCAGGCAGAAGACAAAAGAAAATGGTCAGGCAGGCAGTGGTCAGTTCCAGGCAGCAGACAAGAGAATGGTCAGGCAGGTAGAGGTCAGTTCCAGGCAGTAGACAAAGAGAATGGTCAGGCAGGCAGTGGTCAGTTCCAGGCAGCAGACAAAGAGAATGGTCAGGCAGGCAGAGGTCAGTACCAGAGACCAGTCCGAGGAGGTACTACCTGAGTAAGGATACAGGAACATATGGAGACTCAGGAACAAGGAGACGCTGGAACAAGGAGTCACTGGAACAAGGAGATACTTGGAACAGGCCCGGTCGCAGCACCCACATGGCCGAGACGCACAACATCCATCAGAAGAAAATAGGATAAAGCATAAGCATTGGCAAGTTAAATGTAAGACGTTGATAAGACAGGCTAAGAGAGAATTTGAAAAAAAAGTTGGCTGTACAGGCAAAAACTCATAATAACAACTTTTTAAAATATATCCAAAGCAGAAAGCTTGTGAGGGAATTGGTGGGACCATTAGATGATCAAGGGGTTAAAGGGGCACTTAGGGAAGATAAGGCTATTGTGGAAAGATTAAACCAATTCTTTGCTTCAGTGTTTACTGAAGAGGATGTTGGAGAGATATCCCTTCCAGAGATGATTTTTAAGGGTGATGATTCAGATGAACTGAACCAAATCACGGTGAACCTGGAACATGTGGTATGCTATATTGACAAACTGAAGAGTAGTAAATCACCTGGACCAGGTGGTATACTCACCTGGACCAGATGGTTTGCCCTAGGGTTCTGAAAGAACTAAAAAATGAAATTTCAGACCTATTTCATTTAATTTGTAACCTATTATTAAAATCATCCATTGATCTTGAAGAATGAAGATGGCCAGTGTAACCCAGTATTTAAAAAGGGCTCAAGGGGTGATCTGGGAAACTATAGACTGATGAGCTTGACTTAAGTGCTGGGAATAATCATGGAAACTGCTATAAAGAATAAAATCACAAAAAATTTAGATAGGCATGGTTTAATGGGACACAGCCAACATGGATATACCTAAGTGAAGTCTTGCCTCACAAATCAACATTTTTTTGAAGGGTAAATAAACATGTGGACAAAAGTGAACCAGTACATTTGGTGTATTTGGATTTTCAGAAGTCCCGCATGAGAGGTGATGTTCTTTTGTGGATTGCAAGCTGGTTAAAAGACAGGAAACAGAGAGTAGGATTAAATGGTTTATTTTCATAGTGGAAAAAGATAAACAGTGGAATGCCCAGGTATCTGTGCTAGGACCGGTGCTTTTTAATATATTTGTAAATAATCTGGAAAGGAGTACAACAAGTGAGGTGATCAAATTTGAGGATGACACAAAATTATGCAGAGTAGTTAAATCTCAAGCAGATTATGATAAATTGCAGGAGGACCTTGCAAAACTGGAAGATTGGGCTTCCAAATGGCAGATGAAATTTAATGTGGACAAGTTCAAAGTGATGCATATAGAGAAAAATAACCCTTGCTGTAGTTATACAATGTTAGGTTCTATCTTAGGAGTTACCACCCATGAAATAGATCTAGGCGTCATAGTGGATAATGCATTGAAATCGTCAGCTTAATGTGCTGTGGCAGTCAAAAAAGTAAACAGAATGTTAGGAATTATTAGGAAGGGAATGGCAAATAAAATGATGGATGTCATAATGCCTCTGTATCTCTTCATGGTAATACCACATCTTGAATATTGTGTGCAATTCTGGTTGTCGCATCTAAAAAATATATAGTTGCACTCGAGAAAATGTAGAGAAGGGCGACAAAATGATAAGTGACCTCTATGGTACTCTTCCTTCTTTGGCTGCTAGTCATCCTCTAATGCTGGGCTGTGCGCATGCACACTTTATAGGAGAGATGAATGCACCTGCATAAGAACATAATATGCCATACTGGGTCAGACCAAGAGTCCATCAAGTTCAGCATTCTGCTTCCAACAGTGGCCAATCCAATTCACAAGTACCTGGCAAAAGATATAGTGGCACTGAAGAAGGTACAGAGAAGGGCGCCCAAACTGATAAAGGGGATTGAATGGCTACCCGATGAGGAAAGGCTAAAGAGGTAGGGCTGTTCAATTTAGAGAAGAGATGACTGAGGGGGGATCTGATAGAGGTCTATAAAATTAGTAGAGATCTAGAATTGGTAAATGTGAATCTGTTATTTACTCTTTTAGATAATAGAAGGACTAGGGGGCACTCCATGAAGTTAGCAAGTAGCACATTTAAAACAAATCAGAGAAAGTTCTTTTTCACTCAATGTGTAATTAAGCTTTGGAATTTGTTGCCAGAGGATGTGGTTAGTGCAGTTAGTGTAGTTGGGTTTAAAAAAGGTTTGGATAAGTTCTTGGGGGAAAAGTCCATTAACTGCTATAAATCAAGCTGACTTAGGGAATAGCCACTGCTATTACTGGCATTAGTAGCATGGGATCAATTTAATATTTGGGTACTTGCCAGGTACTTGTAATCTGGATTGGCCAGTGTTGGAAACAGGATGCTGAGCTTGATGGAATCTTGGTCTGACCAGTATGGCAATTTCTTATGTTCTTACCCAAACATTAAATGCTAATGCTGGCAACAGGCATTGGCTATTCTCTGTTGATTAATAGCAGTTTATGGACGTCTCCTCCAGGAACGTATCCAAGACTTTAAAAAACCCATCTACTCTAACTGCGTTAACCACATCCTTTGGCAATGAATTCCAGAACTTAATTGTGCATTGAGTGAAAAAGAATTTTCTCTGATTTGTTCTAAATGTGCTACTTGCTAACTTCATGGTGTGCCCCCTAGTCCTTGTATTATCTGAAATAGTAAATAACCATTTCACATTTACCTGTTCAAGACCTTTCATGATTTTGTAGACTTCTATCTTATCGCCCCCTCAGCTGTCTTTTCTGTAAGCTGAACAGCCCTAACCTCTTTTGCTTTCCTCATAGGATAACCATTCTATACCTTTTATTACTTTATTCGCCTTTCTCCAGTGCAACTATATCTTTTTGGAGATGTGACAAGCAGAATTGCACACACTATTCTAGGTGTGGTCTCACCATGGAGCAATACAGAGGTATTATGACATCATCCATTTTATTTGACTTTCCCTTCCTAATAATTTCTGATATTCTGTTTGCTTTTTTGACTGCAACAGCACACTGAACCAATGACTTCAATGTGATAACAACTATGCTGCCCAGATCTTTTTTGCCTGGATGGTAGCTTCTAATATGGAACCTAACATCGTGTGACTACAGCATGGGTTTATTTTCCCCTATATGCATCACTTTGCACTTGTCCACATTATATTTCATCTGCCATATGGAAGCCCAATCTTCCAGTCTCGCAAAGTCTTCCAGCAATTTATCACAATATATTTGTGATTTAACTACTCTGAATAATTTTGTGTCATCTGCAAATTTGATCACCTCACTCATCGTACCACTTTTCAGATTATTTATAAATATATTAAAATGCACTGGTTGAAGTACAGATCCCTGAGGCACTCCACTGTTTACCTTTTCCCACTGTGAAAACAGACCATTTAATCTTACTCTCTGTTTCCTGTCTTTTAACCAGATTGAAACATATATAGAAACATAGAAATGACGGCAGAAGAAGACCAAACGGCCCATCCAGTCTGCCCAGCAAGCTTCACACATTTTTTTCTCTCATACTTATCTGTTTCTCTTAGCTCTTGGTTCTATTTCCCTTCCACCCCCACCATTAATGTAGAAAGCAGTGATGGAGCTGCATCCAAGTGAAATATCTAGCTAGATTAGTTAGGGGTAGTAGGGGTAGTAACCGCCGCAATAAGCAAGCTACACCCATGCTTATTTGTTTTACCCAGACTATGTTATACAGCCCCTATTGGTTGTTTTTCTTCTCCCCTGCTGTTGATCTAACTCCAACTTAGCCTTTTAAATGTTTAGTTATCAATGCTGACCTCAATATGTATAAGATTACGTAGGTAAGACTTGATTTACCTTCCCATTCTGCCCAGTTGTCCCTACCTATGTGTCACTGCAGTCCCTACTCAATCTCTGATCACTTCCCTCTCTTGCCCTTACTGCTATGCTTTATTTCTGCCCCCCCCCCCCACCGAGTTCTATCGCTGCTTTGGTTATTACCGCTTTCAACGGTAGGCTAGTCTGGACATCCACATCCTTGCAGTAAAAAGTATTTCCTCACATTTTCTCTGAGCCTCCTTCCTTCCAACTTTATGGCCACTTGTTCTTAAGTTTCTTTTTCTGTGGAAAATGTGCCCTTCCTGTATTTTATTGAAGCCTGCTGGAAAACTAAATGCCTCTCTCATAATCACCCTTTCCCTTTCTCTTCCAGCAAGAACATTTTGGAGTTTGTTAATAAAGTTTAACGAGCAATTACAAATATTCACCAGCAAGGTCTTTGTGGAATATCTTTTCAGATCTGGTAAATGGGACAAGCTCTTCTAATTCTTCATGGTAAACTAATGGAACTGTAAACATTGACTAATTATCGTATAATCTGACATTGAAAGATGTTGGATTTTAACAAAGAGAATTGAACTAAGAACAGCAATAACAGGTTTATTATTATTTGCATCTTATTTTCTGTCCATTGTCACAGAAACAACTGGAAAAAAAGCCCTCTGAGTGACCTCTTGTTCTCATTAATATTCTCATTAATAATCAGCCTGGTAAATGGGTTTATGGTGAGTCATTCTTCAAAACAGGATCCCAACATGCATCTCAGTCGGTGTCTAAATATCTTATTATAATAACAATCAGAGCACTTTGGAAATATACTTATAGCCACCTCTAAAGGGGATGGCCATGCACATAGGCCTGGCAAGGAGGAAAAATGACTTGCCCTAAGTAATTCAGAGAGGCAATGGCAGCGTCTAGATTTCATCCCAGGCCTTCTTAAGCCCAGGTCCTAGACTGCATTCCACTTCCCATCAGATAGCTGTTTCGGGATGTTAGAAGGTGAGCAATGCATATCACTAACTTTTTTCCTCTCACTGATTCCTGCTAGTTTTTACATTATCTGGGAAATAAAATCTTTCCAAACTGATGTTAGGAGAAACCTTGGTAATGATTTGCTGGATTTTTTCATCTTTTTTTTCTAATATGGATTTTATTAATTTCTTCAGATTATACTACTCCTCTCATTTATTACAATGGTATTTATGCACCACCTCATTTCCTTGCTAAAGGAAATGTGCACTTTCTACTTTAATATTGTGATTAACAGCTTCTGGAGATGGAGAGTGCTCAGCTGGACTGTGCAACTGCTGACTCACATACAAATGAATACAGAAGAGTTAATTACCACAGCACTTTATGCACATAAAACTCCATTTTATGAGTGCAAATTGCATTTTGAAAATCAATCCACAAAATCTGTGGGTTGTATGAAATCCAATTTTTCGCAGACATTTACCTGTAACAGGAAGAGGTGTTCTGAGGAGTGGCATTGGAGTAGGGAAAGGATTTCTGGGCATACTTTCGATTTTCAAAAGTATGCACATAAATCTCCATACACAAAATTACACCCGTTCTGGAGGAGGTGTAACTTTTTGGTCTTAGTTTGGCACGCGTATCGGGGACATCTGTGAATTTTCAAAGAGGACTTATGAACACAAGTCGGATTTGAAAATTTGGGTAGAAACTGAAAGTACTTACAGAATTTATCCCTATACCCTCATAATCTGCATATGGAACAGAGAAAGGGAGCCAGTAATGGTACATCCACCAAGCAAAATATTTTGCCTGAGGAGCAAAAGTCGGAGTCAGGATTCAAACCCTGATCCAGTATTTTTTTTTTTTTTTTTTAAATTAGACAAAGTTTCCTAGTGAATTTAGGACTCCTGAAAAGTGACAGACAGAAAACCCTGTCCTCCATTTATCCACAGAATGGGAAAAAATGGGCAGTCATAGTTCAAGGTTCCCCCTCTGTATCCTGCCAGTGTGCTTCATCCTGCTTTGGAGGGACCACCTTTAGGAATAAGTGGGTCATTTGCTGTTCATGCCTGTGCAACTCTTCCAAATACTGCCTATTGTAATTATAATTCTTGTGCTGTGGCTATCTGCCTACTGGGAACAGCACTTATACCATCAGCTCATTTCATGTAGGCCACTAAATGGCTTTCACAGAGTCAGGACTTTCAGCCACTACTGATCAAAGCCAGATTTTAACCAATGACTTCTCAGTGAAGGGCTTTATATCTTTTTGCCAATTCCCCATTTCATCCAGTGCCTCACCCCCAATGCACTCATATTAAACTTTTGTCCAAAGTGCTTTACAAGCCTGAGCAACATACAATTAATTACCTCTATTACAGAAGGTTCCAGTCAGAAGTTGTAGTCTAATATAATTGCTATTAATTGCATCAGTAGCATGGGATCTTCTTAGTGTTTGGGTACTTGCCAGGTTCTTGTGGCCTGGTTTGGCCTCTGTTGGAAACAGGATGCTGGGCTTAATGGACCCTTGGTCTGACCCAGCATGGCAATTTCTTATGCTCTTATGTTCTTAGTATGAGCCAAGAAACATACAAAAGAAAGATGTACTTAAAACTGTTAAACAAATTGATAATCAAACCTAAAATGAGTTATTTTCCTCATGTAAACACTTTGTTTATATAGAATAGAACCTCAGCCTAAAGTTTCACAAATGCCTATGAATTTTTCCAGGGGTCCTGTGTGGAGGGAATATGTTTGAATAAATCTTTGTATTTTTCCTCATCACTTTTTCTTGCACAGTTTTGCCCATCAGTATGCAGTTAGGAGTCATGACTGTTATAGCATTTCCCATTGGTTCAGATGTACTAAGCATTTTGTTCCCTGGAAACAAGAAAGAGAGGAACCGTTGCCTGATTTACTACAGCTTTTCCCTCATTCTGATTGTTGTTAGGCGTCTTGGCCAAAATCCAAGTGCAGGGTCTGAGATTATGAGCCGAGGATGGTTCCTGCTTGGCCTTTTAGCAGAATAACATAGAGGGGTGGGGGAATAGAGCTCTGACATCCAACTCCCCCCTCCCCCCTCATTAGGGTCATGATGACGTAACAACCATTGTCAAAGCGGGATGATTAAACCTACTGCTTAAAAATATGTATTAATTTTTCTCCCATTCTGGGTCTATGGGAAAAGACCTTGATGAATCAGGCCCTAAGTGTATCTGAGCCATTGTTTTTACTGAAAGACATGAAATATTTCAATTAAAATATATTCATTTAAAAAATCCAATTACAACACATTGTAGCATGTAAACAATGGAGCACTATATCTATTATTAATTATTACGTTCCTTTGCTTTATTTTTATTAAGTTCCTTTGCTTATTTGCTTTGGAGGAAAGTTCAAGATTGTTTTCTTCTTTACAAAAGGTATTATGCAAATTTGTTTTCACACTCCTACCAAATAATGTAAAAAATATGCATATATAATAAATTACCCATTATTCTATCTTGTTTATATTCTTAAGGCTCATTTTCTCCTTTATTTGCTATAGTTGGAGGTGGAGGTGGGAAAGACTTCAAAAGAATGTATCAGAGTGTTAATATTTTATTTTATTTTTTGACCTGGAAGTTCCTCTCTATTGCTTTGGGCTTCCAGCTCAATTGGAACAGGTCTTTATTATTGGGCTATGGTGTCATGGGCTATCTATCTCAGTTCAAATCTTTTTATTGAAACAATGAGGCATATAACAGAAAAATCAGGAGGTGTATTTACATTATGGAGCAAAAATTTAGAACATCCATGACAAGTACAGGGTGGCATGTTCAGCAACAGCTAGGCAATAACATTGCATATAATAAGAGGAAATTAAAGCATGATAAAATCAGAAAGCAGATAGGAGTCCACTGGTACTAAATGTGTATTGAGAAAAATCCATATTAGGTATCAAATAATGGTCCACTGACTTCCACATTGCCACCCACTGGTTATCTTATGACAGTGGGCTGCTGCCATATTTTCGTACTTATAATATAAATGGACATAATTCCACAAAAAATGAATATTCAAAATAGACATTTTTTTTCAATTAGCTAAAATCACCAGAGTAGTGATTGAAAGCAAGAAGTCCATCAATTTTGCTTTGGTATAGAGAATTAGGCTGAAGAAGTAAGTGATTTCTTAACAAAAAGAGAGGGAACTGGAAATGTTTAACATTTGTGAAACTTTTTCCCATATTTCTTGCCAAAATGTATAGGTATATGTACAGTAGAAAAGAAGGTGGGAAAGCGAAGCTTTGGGATCTCCATATGACCAATGTGAATGAAAAGTGATAAACCTGCCTAGTAGCATCCAGGACTTCCATACAGCATGGTGGGGTAGAAAAAATAGGATTGAATTATCCGAGCAGATCGGGATGGTCTCAATGTGAGACTCCAATAGTGCTCCTAGTGGAAATCTTCTGGTAGTGACAGTTTATGAGACCAAGACCTTTCCAAATCAGTGCAGTGAACAAATTTGGCATTTTAACGATATTTATACTGTAGCAGTAAAGTTACATGGATATCTAGCATATGCGCGCTTCGGATTTCATTTTTAAAATTCAGAGTTCTGCGGACAAGTCTTGGCCCCTGCTCAGGCTTGTTAGCTGCACTGCTTTACTGTTGCTCCAGGTGAGGAGCAAGTTTATAGATCTTGAGTTTTAGGGCTTAAAGGACAGAGTGAGGGGTTTGAGTCAGCTGAGGGGCACGCAGGATGAAGAACCAGAGGGTTCTGGAAGACCTTGATATTAACTGGGCAAACTGGTGAACTAATTGGAAAAGCTAGGTTGTCCCTCACATGAGCATGTTTTAAAATCTGCCTACATATGTGCGTGAAAACCAGCAAAGTCCTTTGGAAGACATGCACGCTAGTTGTGCTCGAGTAACCTCTTAAAATTAGGAGCATACTTACGCACAGTGGGCCGGATTTTAAAAGCCCTGCGCGCATAAATCCAGCCGGATTTATGCGAGCAGGGCACTCGCGCGCCGGCGCATCTATTTTGCATAGGCCGCCGGCGCGCGCATAGCCCCGGGATGCACGTAAGTCCCGGGGCTTTGTACAAGGGGCAGGAGGGGGCGTGTCTGGGGCGTGTCCGGGTTGGGGGCGGGGCAGGGCAGGTCGGTGGGCGTGGCACCAGCCCGGGGGCGTGGCCAAGGCCTCCGGACCAGCCCCCGGGTCGGGTGATGGCGCACCAGCAGCTCGCTGGTGCGCGCAGATTTACGCCTGCCTCGGGTAGGCGTAAATCTGCCGACAAAGGTAGGGGGGGTTTAGATAGGGCCAGGGGGGTGGGATAGGTAGGGGAAGGGAGGGGAAGGTGAGGGGAGGCGGAAGGAAAGTTCCCTCCGAGGCCGCTCCGATTTCGGAGCGGCCTCGGAGGGAACAGGCAGCGCTCACCGGGCTCGGCGCGCGCAGGTTGCACAAATGTGCACCCCCTTGCACACGCTGAACCTGGATTTTATAAGATACGCGCGTCTACGCGCGTATCTTATAAAATCCAGCGTACTTTTGTTTGCGCGTGGTGCGCAAACAAAAGTACGTGCGCACACTGTTTTTGAAAATGTACCCCAGTTGGTGTAATTTAAAACATATGATGATAACTTTTAAACAGGCGTGCGTTTGCTGGCTCACACCTAGGGACATGGCTATTTTATAACATATGCATGAATATGCATCTTATAAAATAGGCTGACCGCATACACATGTGCATGCAATTTTAAATGGGTGTGCACCTGTGTGTGCAAATGCTGCTTCTACTATGAAAGTGGGGGGATTTTAATAGACATGCGCTCCAACATCATAACCAGTTTTCCCAGTTCCTTCCCTTTTTGCCCAGGCAAGGGATAGGACTCCCAAACTCCTCTAGTTTAAATGCCTCTCTATTCCCCTGTTAAAACCCTGCTGACATGCCTAGATTTCTTTATTTTATTACTTACACACCGTCCATAGCAGAAGTAAAGTTACATGTCAGGGGATGCCGGCATGCACTTGTGTGTGCGAGTAGTTACGTGAAAAATTCAAGTGAAATCCAGGAACGCTCAAGCCCTGCCCCTTTTTTGGAAAAATGTATTTGTGCATGCAACGGGATATACACGCTTACATGGACGCCTTTTAAAATCCGCTTGGTGCATGCTGGCCCAACATATTCGCGTATCTCCCAGTTTTGGTGTGCGCCGGGCTTTTAAAATTCACCTTTAAAATGGTAACTTTTAAACAGGTACATATGTGCGCATTTGCTGGTTCGTGTACAGGGACGTGGCCAATTAATAACATGCATGCACATAAGCATGCATATTATAAAATAGGCTGACCATGCGCACATGTGCATGCAATTTTAAGCGAGCACATGCCTATGCACACAAATGCTATTTCTACCACATAAATGGGGGTATTTTAATAAACACGCACCAAAGCCATTACCAGTCTTCCCAATTCATTCCCAGTTTGCCCAAATAAGGGATAGGACTTCCAGATCTAAACCCCCTAGTTTAGATTTGGAACTCCCTATTAGCCCTGACCCTTAAAACCCTGCCAATCTATCTATATGTTATTACATAGATGTTCTCCATAGTAGAAGAAAATTTACATGGCGGGGACCAGGTGCTCACCTGTGCGAGTAAGTATTTATGCGCTAATTTGAAGTTGAAACCCAGGAACACCCATGCCCCACCCAGATCACACCCATGGCTGCCCCTTTTTGGAACTTTTCTTTTGTGTGCACAGTGGGCAGCTTTTAATATCCGTTTAGGCCACGCCAGCCCAACATGTTTGCGTATCTTCCAGTTTTGGCACATTGGGCTTTTAAAATTCACTTTCATGTGCACAAGTGCGAACATAATTAAAAATTACAGCAGATCTTTGGTTGCGTACCGATTTGCACGTGTTCTGGGTTTATGTGCATTCATTTTAAAATCAGCCTCACAGGTTTTTATCTGATACCTTGGTTCACTGTTTTTATTTGATTATGGGTATATGTTATCCCATATATCCTGGTTTTTTATTGTTTATTTATGTCCTGTTTTCTTGTTTGTCTTTTATTATTTTAATTAGTTTATTTTTATGTTATAAATTTAACCTGCATTATGTGTTATTTTATTTGATTGTACATCACATAGATTTTATGCTAAGAAATGCACTTCATAAAATTGTGGAGGAGTAGCCTAGTGGTTAGAACAGTGGGTTATGAATCAGGGAAGCCAGTATTCAAATACCATTGCTTCTCCTTGTGACCTTGTGCAAGTCACTTTATCCCCCATTGCTTCAGGTAGAAAATTAGATTGTGAGCCCTCTGGGGATAGGGAAATTCCTACAGTACCTGAATGTAATCCACTCTGAAGTGCCAAAAAATAGAATATAAAAATCTAAAATAAATAAATAAACCCTCAGTGGAAAATAAATAAATAATCTGCTTTGATGTGTCGAAAAGCAGAATATAAATAAATAAAAACTAAACTGATAAAATGTATGTTCCATTGAAATATCTTGGTATACATTATAAAAGTTGACAATTCCAAATGTGCAATTAAAGCCTTCTTACCAACATGCCAAAAGTATGAGCCCAAGATAAGGAAACTATCCCCTGTCTAATCTTTATACTCATTATTTCCAATGCTTGTCTCAATTATAAAAATGTAATCTTTATTCGGGACTTACTGGAGCATTGCAAGCTCAAATATGGGATAGAAAGGTTTATAAGTTCTGCAGGTGATATGTCTTAAAGTTCTGATCTTACCCTTTCACTATGTAATGCTCTGCTATCGTACTCAGCAGCAGCAGCAACAATCCATCACAGTCAATGTTGATTGACTTTTATGATTGACCTATCTGGCCAATCTGGTATCGACAGACTCTATTTCAATATGGGCATGTTTCCAAGCAGGATGGGTAACTTTGATTTGGTCCAACTGTATGTTTGCCTTTTTGCTCCTTATTTTCTACCTCTGCTTGCTATCATAGGGGGTCATTTATCAAAATGCGATAAGGCGTTTTCACATGCGTTAAGGGCTTATCGCATGCAGAAAGCCCCGTTAACGCACGCGATAAGGCCTTAACGCATGCAAAAATGCCTTTAACACATGCGATAACACCATATCGTATGGTGCAATGCAAATCCAAAAAAGAGGAGGAGTTAGGGGCGGGAGTGGGCTGGGTTTACCAGTTTGTGAAGTCTTATCGCATGGACTTAACGCCGATTTTAGCTACACCTTTTTCAGTAGCATTAAGCCATGCAATAGCTTGCGTTACAGGGCGGTAAGGTGTTAGTACATTTCGCGATGTCTCCTGAAAGGCCTGTTTTAGTAGGTGTGAAGCTCCCGGAGCACCAGCCTAGCCATATGTGAGAGAGAGAGAGAGAGAGAGGGAGAGAGAGAGAGAGAGAGACTCTCTACCTGGGTAAACTTTCTACCTGGGTAACATCAAGCTAGGTAGAGAGAACATTGCACCAATCTCATCTTTGGGTGAGTTTCCTCTCTCCGAAGGTCACAAGAGAGCACTGTTCTGTTCGTACGTCTCACGTTGAATGTCAAAGTGGCCCCTAACCCCCTACACTAATATGTAAATCTCAACTCGCGTTACTAGGTGGGCCTCCCATAGGGCTATAAATACCTATCTAGGGAGAGGGAATTATGGCTAGGTTTTCTCTCTCTCCCCCCTCCCCCCCCAGTGGCTGTATACAGGAAATACAACAGATCTGGCATGTTGTCTATTTGCATAAAACACACCCCTTTTTGTTATCACATTTTGATAAATCCAGGCCATAGTTCCTTATAGCAGGTTCTTCCTTTATCTGGGATGGTACTGGGCAATAGCCTCCCACAACTTCTTCCTGCAATATCCATTGCTTCTTGGACATTTCCCATCCAAGCACTAGCCAGGTCTAATCTTGCTTGCTTTCTCAGACCTAACAGGTGCAGAGCCCAAATTCAAACACTGGTCTCTGAAGTAAATAAGAAGGGGGAAGGGGAAACTTAGTGTAACCAATTAGCTTACATGATTTTGACGCAACTGCATCATCACTCTCCACTTCGACAGTGGTGGGGGAAAAGGGGAATTGGATTCTGATGACAACCAATGCTGGGCCCTGACTTTTACTGCCCAGGGTACCGATTCACAGACATTAGGTGAAAAGCGCAGGACTGCTTCTGTGGCCAAGTCCATAAACAAAGCATGTTGAAGCTGTTGCATTTTCTGAATTATCAGGAAGGCTGCTCACCCTGTAAGAATGTTGCTAGCAGTAATTTTGTTATGGGTTTGACAGTTGCTTGGTTTTGATTTTTAATATTACTACTCTTAACATAAGACCTGGGGGTCACGTGCATGGAACGGAAGTTACTGCCGTAAGAATCTTGCTGGGCAGACTGGATGCGACCATTTGGTCTTTTTCTGCCGTCATTATTATGTTATTATATTCCCTCCTTTGGCAAGAAAAAAGAGCACTATTGGGTGCTGCAGGGTTTTGGATAGCTTGCTGTAGCTCCTGGAGTTATTCAGTGGAGAGGGGCAAAAGTTTCGGAGCCCACAGGGTTAGGACACACATATCACTCAATGAAATAAAAAAAATCACTGTCCACCCTAGCAAGTGTTGTTTCAGAAAATAAAACCATTTGCTGATTATATATAATGTAGATACACACCTTGGCAGACAGTACACTGGGGCAATCAACACAGAAAACACAACTCCAAATCAGTCCAGTTATTTATAGCCACAGAAATCTGGGTATTTCCCTGAAGCAAACCCTGATTTGGGTAGAACAGATCTTCTTTTTTCGCAGAAAAAGGAAACCAGACAAATGTTTCCTGAACACTTACAGTTAATGCTCCTGTTGATTCTCTCAGTCAGGAACTCTATAGCTGATCCACAAGTCTGGAAATCCTCTCTTTTGAATCCAACTTGTAAATCCTTTCTTAAATGCTTTCTTAAGACACTTAAGGCAATGTTCAGTGAAATCAAGGATTATGGGACTAATTCCTCTTTCACCAGCTCTATTCTCTGGTCCCTCTCTTGCTTGCAAGTCCTCCTAGACCAAAGGTGGGCAAACTTTTGATTTGGGGCCACATTGCAGGCTCTCGTCTTATCATGGGCCAAAGGGTTCCCCTTGGAGCTCTTTCAGCGGGGGAGGGGGGGGTCCCTCTTAAAGTTCCTGTTAAATCATTTTTTCATTCTCTTTCAAAGAAGTTCTGTAGCACAGAGCTAAAAATGTTTAACAGTAATGTTGAAGGAAGGGGACCTGAAACAGGCATAAAACCCCATTATCTCCCTTATATACCTGGACCAGCTAGCACGAATGGCGCCATACACAAGTGTAAGCATTAGGAATCTTCTTGAATGTGGCAGGAAGAACTGATACCAGGACTCAGGGCAGAGAAGACTTTTAAAAACAGGGAGCTGTCTAAATTTTATTCCAGGAATGCATGGAGGTGGGGGGGGGGGGGGGGGGGGAGAATAGATAGCAGGGCAAAATAATAATAAAAAACCCAAACGGAGAGGTAGGGATAGGCAGGAAGAGGTGAGCAGTGCAGGGAGAATGCTGGCTGCTAGTCTACCCTTCCCCTGGCAGGGGGCTCAGTCTGCCTTAGGGTAGACAAATTTTCAATGGACCGTAACTGGACACCCCATTAAACTTGAGGAGGTGGTGGTAGTGGTGGTGGTGGTGGGGAGAGGCGCAGAAAATAGGTCAGCTGTTAAATTAATGTTAGAATAATAAATGTAACTTCATGGCAGATTCTGAAAGATTTTTCTGGGTCAGCATATGAATTATCAAAAATTATTGTTTGTATATATATATATATATATATATATATATATGATTTTCTAAAACTATTGTATATAAATGTATATATGCTTTTGAAACCCCACAGACCCCTTCTTCAGATGTCATATCAGAGATATTATTCACATCTTAATAGCTCATGTATAATACTTTTGCACAATAATTCCATACAGTAGATCCAGTAAAAGCTGTCACAGTCTACTAAAAATCCAGTTTACCTCAGTAGCCATATCTGCCATAACAAACAGCACTAAGACCCATGACTCAAACAGCAAGAAACCCACCCAGGAAAAGGCAGCACAGCAAATATTAGACACTGGGTTTTGGTACACCAACACACTTCCTATTAAAAACAGAATAAGCCTGACTGTTGTCTCTCTGCTCACTCACACATATGGAATACAGATAGACCCTCAACAAATACAGAATAAAGTGGCCATAAAGTAAAAATAGAAACATGCAGACAAAAACTGAACTGGAAATCACAAGAAGCCAGAATCTGTATGCAGTGCAACAATGGAAAAACAGAAACATCACTTCTCCCCAATACTGTTGCCTTCTACCCTTGTCCTTGTCTGATGCTAAGGATCATATATCTGGACTAAGGCCAAAGGTGCCTGTTCCTTTCATCCCATAAGACTCACCTATCCTTTGCCTCCCTGACTGCTCTTCACCTCTCTTGCCCACCTCTTCCTTCCCCTTCCTACCAACCTCTTGAATCCCACTCTCTATCCTTCCTTTTTCTACCATCCCTTTGAGCTCTCCTCTTTCTTTTTACCATCCCCATGAGCACCCCCGCACCACCATTCTCCTCCACCCTCTTTCCACAGGACCACAAGTCAGAAAGGTCACTCACTGGGAATCCAAAAGTAAAATAATTTCCAGTCTGTGTATACAGGGTCCAGGCAGCTTCAGAAAAAAAGGGCTGTCACATTGAGGGACTAGGGTATTCATTGGATCAGAGCACCCCTTTACTTGGAAATCTTCTCCCAACCCTGTTCTCACAGCCAATCTCACTGCCAGGGAAGCAGTTGGAAGGGTAGTGGATGGCGTGAATAGGCTAATCGACCCATGAACATAATGGCAGCGGTAGGTGGCCCTTCATTCAGGCTGGTCCAGCAGTGGTTGCAGTGGCAAATGAAGAAAAGGCAGTTTCATGCAGACTAAGTAGAATTTAGTTTGCACCTCCCTGCTCTCTCCCACATTCTATTTCTGTGCCTGTGTGAGAATTTGATGTGAGAGCCCTATAAGTCAATCAGAGGCAGAGATGCATTTTCCACCTGAGTCCCTTCCTTATCTTGGCTCAAACAGACATTACAGTCTCTCATTACTGTTGTAACCAGGCACTACAAAAAGCTGGAAAACTGAATTGCCTGGTCCAAAACTGTACATGTGGCCAACCTAGCCCATTCCCAGTGCTTCCAATACCCCTGCCCTCTAACTGGCTTGGGCTGCGCGGAGGTCACCGCTGAGCTCACAGGAGGAAGTGCCCAGGCTTGAGTTGTTAGTGGATCCATGGTAGTGGTGGTGGTGGTGGTGGTGGAGGTGTGTGGCCACAAAAGCAGCAGTAACAGCCTCAGCTTCTGTCCCATGCCTGCACCGGGGGCCTCCATGGCCAATGTCATCCAGCCTGACTGTATCTCCCAGGGCCTCAACAAAGCCAAATCTGTAGCTGCCTGCTCCCTCAATCTCATCCTCTTAGGACCATTTCCATTACCTAGCTACCTGTCTTCCTTCCCTTGCACCAGGCGGCGAGTGCCATGCAGTCACCAGTGACTGGAAGCTCCGAGGCATGCCAGGACTTGTGGTGTGGTGCAAGGTGGCTGAGTTCCAAGCAGAGCCATTAAGGAAAATGGTTCTTTGCATCAGCAGGTCGGAAACAATGGAGATCCGGAAGAAGGTAGGTGGGCCATATTTGAAAAGGTATCAGGCTGGTTCTGCCCACCCCTGTCCTAGACCAAATTGGCTTCAAAATCCTGGGGGCTCAAGGACTCCTCAGTAACCCTCCTAGAACAAATGACTGGAAGAAAATCATGAGGCAAATTGGGCTCTTGAGTTTTGTTAAATCACACTCCTTTACAAGACATTTCCCACGAGGGAGTCAGGGAACACTGCACACTCCTACTCTCTTTGGCATCAAAAAAACCAGCATCTGTGAAGAATGATGTATATATAGTAAGGGATACTTTGGTGACAATCTTATACTAGCGTTCTGCTTAATTTAAGCTGAATTGTTGAAAAAAGTCTTGCTAGAACAGCTGTTTTCAGAGGCAGTGCCATAAAAAAAGAATTAAACTTTTAATATGAAGTTCCAATGAGCTTACAACACACAGCAAAACTGCAGATCAAGTATACTTCTAATACAAAGCAACACATAAAAGCATAAATCATGGAAAGATTGAATGTATATACAAACTACTCACTATCATATATTAGCATATTCACAGTCATATTATTTTCTGATAAACTGTAATACTAAGAAGCCCTGAATCATGCAGTAAATAAAACTCCAAATTAAAGCTATTTCTCACCTTCTTGCATCTGAAACTGGATTCTTACTTTTAAAACCTTATACCTCAATAAATCTGTTAGTCTATAAAGTGCCACCACCCTGTTGGTTATTTTTTTTCTCTCCTTGTGTCAGGTTCTTGGCCTGAGACCATATTTCTCTTGCTGGTTCAACACAGGATTTATTCTAAAACAGCAGGATTAACACAAACAGCACACAGATTAACTTTGCCTTCAAGGATATAAATATTAGCTGTACACTCCTTTCAGGAATGGAAGATGGACAGTCAACAGTCCCTAGTAAGTGCTCAGTGCTCACAACAGACCCATTTCTAAGGTCAAATTGTCCAGGTTCAAGAGGCCCACACAGTACTGCATTGGGTGACTCCAAGGGTCATGAATCTTCTCATTTTATCAAGAATAAGTTATTGTTCTCAGAAATCATCTTTTCAAGCCCCAGGGACCACTCTGATTCCTCAGGGATGGTGTGCCTGTTGCTTGCAGCAAGCTTAATACCAGCTTTCTTCCTTTGTATAATCTGGCTTGCCTAGAGCCATCCAGTTGCTCAGGAGGAAAGGTTCCTTATTTTTGCCAGAGGATTGCAGGATCAAAAACCAACAAAATCTTTTTGCCTTTACACCTTATGATGTGGCTACTGTGCTGTTCAATTTAGAAAACTTCATGCATGCTTAAAATAGATTGATTATGGAGTCAATTCCAATTTCCAGATGATTGACCTGGACTTCGTTTTCTTAGTTGTTGTGAGAACAGATGCTACTGTAGGGGCTGTGAGTGGATACATATTGCCCAGTTTCACCAATGATTTGCTAGGCTGCTCCTCTCTGAATGAATTCTGGCACTTATAGTTTTTTTCTTTAAGAATTGCTTTTTAAACATAAGCACAACAATATAAGATTTGGCATGGAATGGGAAAGTTCAGTATCATCTGTCCATTTTGAATATGCCTTTGCCTCCCAGATGATTCCATATCCTCAGATGCCATTTGTATGGTTACTGCTAGGTTTGGTTCTCCATTGATTCTACTAGATGCCCCAAAAGAGCACCCCTCCATCTCTAATTGTCAAAATCTGAAAATATCCCTGGAAAAGCAAGAATATTTTGGAAGAGAAGTTACAAAGCCATGGTTCACTTCTGTTTCAGTGTGGTACAAATTGTTAATTTGTTTTATTTATTTAGACTTTTATATTCCGCTTTTCGGCACTTCAAAGTGTACATCAATGCGGATTACATTCAGGTACTATAGGTATTTCCCTATCCCTACAAGGCTTACAATCTAATGTTGTACCTGCACATTTAAGCTTCCAGTGTTAACACCAGGGTTATGCTGGAAGCGGCCGAGATTGCTTTGCTCTGTGACCCAAGCAGAAGAACTGGCCCAGTTAAAGTACTGGGTGGGTGGAAGGGAATGCGGCAGATGCCAAGGGTGGGGGTGTTAGGGGGAAGTAGATGGGGTTTAAGTGTTTTATTTAGCAGGGATGGAAGTAAGGTGGAGGGCCAAGCCCGGCGTCAAGGGGTTGGGAGAGGGGCTGGGGCAGTGGTTGACTGATACTCGGGAGGGGAGGTTCAGGCCGGGAGGCCTACAATTTTAATGTATTTATTTTAGTAAAGAGTGCAGGTTACCCAGATATTTTTTAAAGATATATGGGTAAGTAGCCAGTTATCCGACCACATGAGGCCGATCAACTCTAGGCCTGATCAGCCATATTTAAACACTAGCCAGTTAGGTCTAAAGTTACCCAGCTATATAGTTGCATATTCAATGGGATGTTTATCCCGTTGAATATATGGGATAATTTATCCGGTTAACCTTAGATGGATAATTTGTTCACTCCCCGGCCTAATGAATATTGGCCTCAAAGTAGATAAGGCTATGGGACCAGATTGGATGCAATCGAGGATATTGAAGGAACTTAGAGAAGTTCTTATCTGCCCACTACCACTCACAACTTATATGGCTAACCTTTTAGCTGTATAAGGGACTTATACAAGTAACCGGTGATCGCTGAACTTGGGCACATATTCAGTGGCCGCTACTTAGCCGCATAAGTCCCGCTTATCTGGCTAAATAGCGCTGAACGTGCTTTGAATATCAGGCCCATTATACTTAGATTGCAGTAAGGGCTTTGAAATGGTTCCACATAGGAGACTTGTAAATTGAGCACCCTTGGTATAGAACCTAGAGTGACTGACTGGGTAAGATAATGGCTGAATGGGAGGCGACAAAGGGTAGTGGTAAATGGAGGGGGCGTTACTAGTAGTGTGCCTCAGGGACAGGTTCTTTTCAACATTTTCATGAGCAACATAGCAGAAGGACTGTTAGGAAAGGGTTGTCTTTTTGTTGATGATACCAAAATATGCTACAGAGTAGACAGCTAGAAAAGTGTGGAAAACATGAGGAAGAATCTAGCAAAGCTGGAGGAATGGCCTAGAGATTGGCAGCTAAGAATTAATGCTAAACAATGCAATGCAATGCATTTAGAATACAAAACCCAAGGGAGAGGTACAGTATTTGAGGTAAAATTCTTCTAAGCACAAAAGAAGAGTGGGATCTGGGGGTGATTGTATCTGATGATCTTAACGTGATCAAACAGATGGATAAAGTGATGGCAAAAGCCAGAAAAATGCTTGGCTGCATAGGGAGAGGAATGGTCAGCAGAAAAAGGGAGGTGATATTGCCCCTGCACAGGTCTCTGGTGAGACTTCATTTGGAATGTTGTGTACAATTTTAGAGACTGCACCTTCAAAAGGATATAAATTGGTTGGAGCTGGTCCAGAGGGTAGCTACTAAAATGGTCTTTATTCTAAAGCATATGGGATTAGACTTAAAGATCTAAACATGTACACCCTAGAGGATAGCCAAGATAAGGGAGCTATGATAACAACATTTAAATATTTCAAAGGTATCCATGCACAGGAGGCTAGCTTCTTTCAAAAGAAAGGAGGCTCTAGAATGAGGGGTCCTGGAATGCAGGTGAAACAGGGAAGACTCAGTAGCAATCTTAGGAAATATTTCTTTACCGAGAGGTAGTGGATGCATGGAACAGCCTCCCAATGGAGTGAGGGAGACAAAAATGGCATCTGAATTTAAGAAAGCATAAGATAAATACAGGGAATCTCTGAGGGAGTGATGGGAATTGTAAGGCTAGATAAATTGGACAGAATGACAGGCTAGATGGGCCATATGGTCTTTTTCTGCATCATATTTCTATGTTTGTATTTATTTGGTTATTTTACCCACTCTGTGGGAGTTTTGAAAATTAACTCCATTGTGCATTCGAATCCCTGATTCTCCAGCTAGGATTCAGGCTCATGACAATGGACAATATATTACTTCAGGAAATACAAATGAAAAACAGAATGACAGCAGACCCGAGGGATTGAATGAGAAAAACAGACTCATAAAAACTGCTGTCTGACAATACAGCAGGCAAACAATGACTTGCTGCACTAAGCACCAGAGTCTTATAAAGCAAACCTAATTGTGGTGTAAACTTTTCAAGACCACAAGGTTCAGTACTATACAGAGGGTTACTAAAGACTCAAGCACAATAAAAGTTAGAAAACCACTAACATAACCATATTTTTAGCTCGAGTATGGAATCTGAGGTTGAAGTAATTTGATAAAGAAAAAAACCCAATATATTTTGTACAGAAGCTATCAGTGTGGCAACCATTTATCTAGAATACAGTTTCAATAAAGAATTGTTTAGGGCAGCTGCAGGGCAAGCCTAGACAACTCTGCATTTAAATGTAAAAAAAAAATAGTCTGTGAATATCATTAGCTTCACAGTAGGAATCTTTAGTACATTTGCATTTATATGCAAACTCTTATCAGAATGAAATTCACAAGTGTCAATCTAAAAAATAGTTTTACCAGTGGGAGTCTGGAGTAGCATCTGCACTCTAATAGAGACATTTTATATGAATCTAGCAATATATTGCCTTAAAATATATACTTTTGTTTCTGGAAATGTATAATGGTTATTTAATATCTAAAAATTAACTCTCAGTAAAGGGGATGGTACTAACATTTTTGTGATCTTTAAGTACATGTCTCTTGATTCTTCTTGCTATATTTCTCTGTTGTCATGGAGGTAAATACATTATTCTGTCTCTAGAAGCAGAAGAATCCATGAAGTTTAAATCCCAACTGTGATAGGGCTGAGGGAAGCAAGATGGCGTACTCTGACTAGATATGCATGTTTGAAGCTCTCTGTTTATTTACTTAAGAACTTATTTGCATTTTGTGCTTTTCTAATTATGGGGAAGCCGGAAGCAGCCATTAGAAGATCAGCTCCTGGAATTCAGGTCCCCTTGTTTTGCCAGATATCGATGCTTGAACATGTATTTATTCTGTCTCCTGCGGCATTGGAGTTCGACTTGGCAGGTCCAGGGGTGATCGGCACACTGACAACAAAGGTGTCTCACCATCCCGATAGCTGCTCTATACCAAGACCCTAAGGTGGTGCTATTTCTCTGGAGAGGAGAGTTGATGGAAGAGTCTGGTGCCTCTTCCACATCATCAGATATAGTGCCTCATTGCTCTGTGGAAGGAATGCGGCTGGAAGAAGTAGTGCACAATTAGTGGTATTGGGAGCTGTTGGAAAGAGCCGGGGCAGTCTGTGCTATGCCACGGGAATCTGCTGAGAGTCTGCTGGTTGCTGTATCATTTTGAAAAGTTCTAGATGCTGTATTCAGGCTCAAGTTCAGACTTTCACTAGCTAAGCATTTGGTAGTTATCTTGGACAGTTTATAGTCAGCAATGGCTGCCATTGAAAAGTCTGTTAGACATGCATGCGAAATTTCACTTTGAAGAAGAACTAGTGTCTGAATTTGAAAACAAGTTGATTATGGTAGAGACTTCAATGGGGAGTCTCAACAAACTGTTAAAACATCAATAAGTTATACACTACCCTTTTATATCCACATTATGGGGTAGATTTTAAAAGGTGTGGGTGTACATGTGCACGCGCTACCTGGTGCACACACATGTACACCTGATTTTATAACATGCGTGCGCAGGTGCACGCATGTTATAAAATCGGGGGTCAGCACACGCAAGGGGTGCACAATTGTGCACCTTGCGCACGCTGAGCCCTCTCCGAGCCACGCTGCCTTCCCCCGTTCCCTCCCAGGCCGCTCCGATTTTGGAGTGGCCTCGCAGGGAACTTCCCTACCCCCCCCACCCCACCCCACCTTCCCTTCCTTTCCCTTACCCTCCCCCTACCTTCCCCACCCTTTCCCCCTACCTTTTTCGTCTTCTTTTTTTTTGTTACCTCTGGCCATGCCATGCCCCGGCCCCTCCCTGCCCCTTTTTGCAAGCCCCAGGGCTTTACGCGCGTTGCCGGGCCTTTTGAAAATAGGCCCAGCGTGCGTATGACCAGTGGCACGCGTAAATCCTTTGAAAATCTGGCCCTATATGTATAATTATTTGCAATATTATCACCAATGGACCATCATATTAAGCACTACCTGTTTCTTTGAACTTCATTGCTTTTCTTCTAATCATAAGTCCAAATTCCCAGTTTTTTAATTTTTTTATGATTTTCTTTGCAAAAGAAAATTAACTTATCTTGTTTCATTTGCTGGATTCATCAAATTGTAATTTTGATGAATCTATGGAACTGCTTGAAGATGGAAGTCTGCATTAAATACTGAGCAAGACTATCCCCTGAGGCAGAGCCATAGCTCGAAACACGACGCAGGTCGGGACTTCAATTTGGGATTACAGTTTGATGATCCATTGGTGATAATATTGCCAACAAATACATTTAATGTGGATATAAAAGGGTGGTGTGTAACTTAGAGACTTCAATGGGACAAATCAGAGAAGCTAAGCTAACATAATTAATGACCTAATTTCATCAAGAAGAATAGAAAATTTGGAAAATTCTGCTAGATCTTTGAACTTATGTATACTAAATTTTCGAGTAGTCAAATATCTTTCTCCCCTTGAATTATTTAAAACCTATATGATGGAGATGCTACGAATTTCTCATACTGCTTTGCCTCTGGATAATATATTATTTACTTACTCCTAAGATAACCGTGGAAGGAGGCTCAACAGAAACTTCTATTGATTTGTCATTTTCTTTCGACAAGTCACAGAAAGATAGCTCTTCCAGAGCAACCTTACTTGTATCTTTTGTTTTTCAACAAGATCATAATAATGCTCTTTGTCTTTTCTTTCATCATTGTGGTTCTTTAATTAAGGGACAAAAACTTTGAATTTTTACAGATATCGTAAAGATCAAACAACTGAGAAGGAAACTTTCTGGCAATACGTTCTGAAGTGATGTCCTTGTACAGTTCGTCATCATTGTAAATGTGTTGTGATCTTAATTGCTGTTAAATTTCTTTTCTATGAGCTTCTGCAACTTAGAGAATTCATAGATTCCGAGCAAGATATTGCATCTTAGGCTGTTCCTGAGCTGTCACATCATAGAGATAGATACTGGACAGTGTGTCTACTCAGGAGTGTTTGTGTTTTTCTTTTTTGGATTTATTTTCTGTAGTAAACCTCTAGCCTTAGGGTCTTTCTCTGGTTCTCCCTGCTGTGTTGTTGGCTAATTATGGTTTTGTTCAATACACCATTTTCTTTTTTTTTTTTTTTTATATTATTGTTAGGGTTTTTTGTGTATGTAATTGTACTTTCCTATTTTTTCTTTATAAATATTTTATTTGAATTGTTAAAATTTGAATAAAAATAAAAAAAAGTTAATCATATTGTTGAATCAGAAACAAAATGTTTATTTAAAAGCTGTGTGAAGGAATATACAGAAGACAGGCTCAGAATACCTTAAGAGACTGACTCCAGGTATCTGGCCTGGTCCACCTTAAAACATAGACCAGCTGGGAATCCTGGTCCCAGGGCACTTTCCCTAGGAGGGAGATAACTATCCAGGCCCAGAAGGGAAATGAGAGGCTCCAGAGAGATATAGGAAGCAAGGGCTGGGCCAATATGGTGTGTGTCTGTTATCACTTTGGTTTCATTAATGCTGAGGAAAGCAGCCTTTGCTCTGTTTATTTTTGTATAAATAATAAAAGTTTGTGTAAAGAACCAGCTGGAGTCCAGATGACTCTATTTTCTAGCACATTCCCAAGTCACGGGTCATTCTCACAGCTTTACATATGGTGGCAGGAGAGGGATACTCCTGTTTTAAGTGGCTACATAGGCAAGGATTCATACCAGCAGCAGAGAAAAAACAAAGAATATTTTTTTTTTTGGGGGGGTGGGGAGGGGGGGGGGGGGCCCTTACTGCAGCAGCAACTTAGGAGTTTCATACAGCAGGCCAAAGGGTCTAGTCCTGTCTGGGTAGTAGAGATGTGAATCGTTTCCTCGATTGTCTTAACAATCAATTTCGGCTGGGAGGGGGAGGGAATCGTATTGTTGCCGTTTGGGTGTTTGAAATATCGTGAAAATCGTGAAAATCGTGAGCCGGCACACTAAAACCCCCTAAAACCCACCCCCGACCCTTTAAATTAAATCCCCCATCCTCCCGAACCCCCCCCCCCCCCAAATGCCTTAAATTACCTGGGGGTCCAGCGGCGGTCCGGAACGGCAGCGGTCTGGAACGGCCTCCTGCAATTGAATTGTGTTGTCTTCAGCCGGCGCCATTTTTCAAAATGGCGGCGCAAAATGGCGGTGGCCATAGACCAACACGATTCGACTGCAGGAGGTCGTTCCGGACCCCCGCTGGACTTTTGGCAAGTCTTGTGGGGGTCAGGAGGCCCCCCCAAGCTGGCCAAAAGTCCCTGGGGGTCCAGCGGGGGTCCGGAAAACGATCTCCTGCCGCGAATCGTTTTCCGTATGGAAAATGGCGCCGGCAGGAGATCGACTGCAGGAGGTCGTTCAGCGGCGGTCCGGAACCCCCGCTGAACGACCTCCTGCAGTCGATCTCCTGCCGGCGCCATTTTCCGTACGGTAAACGATTCGCGGCACGAGATCATTTTCCGGACCCCCGCTGGACCCCCAGGGTCTTTTGGCCAGCTTGTGGGGGCCTCCTGACCCCCACAAGACTTGCCAAAAGTCCAGCGGGGTCTGGAACGACCTCCTGAAGTCGAATCGTGTTGGTCTATGGCCGCCGCCATTTTGCGCCGCCATTTTGAAAAATGGCACCGGCTGAAGACAACACAATTCAATTGCAGGAGGCCGTTCCGGACTGCTGCCGTTCCGGACCGCCGCTGAACCCCCAGGTAATTTAAGGCATTTGGGGGGGGGGTTCGGGAGGGTGGGGGATTTAATTTAAAGGGTCGGGGGTGGTTTTAGGGGGTTTAGTGTGCCGGTTTTCCTGCCCTCCCCCTTCCCCCGATTTACGATTTTTGACGATAAATCGGGGGAATTGGTATTGTATCGTGGCCCTAAGATTTTTGACGATTTAAAATATATCGGACGATATTTTAAATCATCAAAAAATGATTCACATCCCTACTGGGTAGTCAGAGCTGGGCTGGCTAGGGTTTTTTTTCCTTCCCCATGAGGAAGGGAAAGATTTTGGTTTGGATGAGCAAATGAACCGAGCAGGCCTCCAAGACAGACTCTGCGTGGCCAGAGCCCAGTAAGCTGAAATGGAGCAAATACTGTAGGGCCCACTGAGGGATAGCATCAGTTACAGACTGGTGAAAAATCAGTACACCCTGTAACAGTCACTGAAAGAGCAATTTAACCAGCACCAACAGTTGCTGACTCAATTAGCATAAGCAATGCAAGCAGCTTCAGCCCGGTCCATTACCTGTTATTAATCAAGTTGACTTAGAAAATAGCCACTGCTATTACTAGCACCAGTAGCATGGGATAGACTTAGTTTTTGGCTACTTGCCAGGTACTTGTAGCCTGGATTGGCCACTGTTGGAAACAGGATGTTGGGCTTGATGGACCCTTGGTCTGACCCTGTATGGCAACTTCTTATGTTCTTATGGTCACTGTCCGTTTTGCCAATAATACTTAAAATGGTTCCAGGAAAAGATCCTGTTTCCTCATGAACTTTGAGAGAACTGCCAGGCTGGCAGGCTGGCCAGAAGCCTTGTGGATCACCTATCTAGGTAATCTGCTCACAGGCAGCAGCCAAGCTGCCAATATTGACTGCGTAAATGTAACATCAGGACATCATTAAGGGATAAAGTTCCTGGATGGAATAAATGACAGTTTAATGGAGCAATTGGTTCAGGAATTGATGGGAGGAAGCAATTTTAGATCTGATTCTCAGTGGAGTGCAGGATTTGGTGAGAGAGGTAACGGTGGTGGGGCCTCTTGGCAATAGTGATCATAATTTGATCATATTTGAATTAATGACTGGAAGGGGGACAGTAAGCAAATCCACGGCTCTAGTGCTAAACTTTCAAAAGGGAAACTTTGATAAAATGAGAAAAATAGAAAAAACTGAAAGGAGCAGCTACAAAGGTAAAAAGTGTGCAAGAGGCATGGACATTAAAAAAAAATACCATCCTAGAAACACAGTCCAGATGTATTCCACACATTAAGAAAGGTGGAAGGAAGGCAAAATGATTACCGGAATGATTAAAAGGTGAGGTGAAAGAAACTATTTTAGCCAAAAGATCTTCATTCAAAAATTGGAAGAAGCATCCAACAAGAAAACAGGATAAAGCATAAGCGTTGGCAAGTTAAATGTAAGACATTGATAAGACAGGCTAGGAGAGAATTTGAAAAGAAGTTGGCCGTAGAGGCAAAAACTCACAGTAAAAACTTTTAAAGATATATCCAAAGCAGAAAGCCTGTGAGGGAGTCAGTTGGACCGTTAGATGATTGAGGGGTTAAAAGAGCACTTAGAGAAGATAAGGCCATTGTGGAAAGATTAAACTATTTCTTTGCTTCATTGTTTACTGAAGAGGATGTTGGGGAGATACCCGTTCCAGAGAACGTTTTCGTGGGTAATGATTCAGAAGGACTGAACCAAATTAGAGTAAACCAAGAAGATGTGGTAGGCCTGATTGACAAAATGAAGAGTCACTGGACCTGATGATATGCACCCAGGGGTCTCAAGGTACTCAAAAATGAAATTTCAGATATATTAGTAAACATTTGTAATAGGGATGTGAATCGTTTTCCATATCGTCTTAACGATAGAAATCATGTGGCAGGAGAAGAAAATCATGTTTGGCATGATTATTTCATTGAAAAATCGTTAAAAATCATTTTTTCCGATTAGTGCGCACTAACTCCCCGTTAGTGCGCACTAACTCGAGTTAGTGCGCACTAACTCAAAATGATACAAATAGACACTTTCCAGGTCACTGAAGGTCAGTTAGGAATGAATATGTGTTCCTATTGGCTGGCAGCCCTCTTATCTATTGATGTTACCAAGGTTTCCACTGAGGTGATGGTTGGGGGGATGGGAAATGGAACTGGAAACTCATGAACACCAACAGAAAATGAAACAAAGTGTTCACACTTCCCAGGTCAGTAAAGGTCACTTAGGAATGAATATGTATTCCTATTGGCTGGCTGTGCTCTTATCTATTGATGTTACCAAGGTTACCACTGAGGTAATGGTTGGGGGGATGTGAAATGGAAACAGTTGGAAGCTTGACATGTGATGATCAGCACTCACGTGACTAGAACTTCTTTGTTTATTATTTTTGTTAGCAGGCACCTGAAATGCTAGTGCATGTTGAATTTGCCAATCACTGTGCATTTTAGAAAGGTGGTCCTGGCTGGAACTGTACACAGTTCAAATATATGTAATTGATTGTTGGTAAGTGTATTTTTTAAGTAGCCACACTGGCACAAGTATGTTTACTTTTCCTCCTACTTAACTTACTAGCTCAGCTTTGTAAGAAGGGCTTCTCTGCTTGAGTGAGGGTCAGGCAGCTCCCCCCTGTCTGTGAAGCCAGCCTCTCACTAGTAATGCAGGGAGGGAGCTGTCTCAGACTTCACCATCCTCCCCCCCCCCCTCACCCACACACCATTCACTAGCTGGGACATGGGGGAAGACAGGAGTGAGGGTCAGGCAGCTCCCCCCTGTCTGTGAAGCCAGCCTCTCACTAGTAATGCAGGGAGGGAGCTGTCTCAGACTTCACCATCCTCCTCCCCCCCCCCTCACCCACACACCATTCACTAGCTGGGACATGGGGGAAGTCAGGAGTGAGGGTCAGGCAGCTCCCCCCTGTCTGTGAAGCCAGCCTCTCACTAGTAATGCAGGGAGGGAGCTGTCTCAGACTTCACCACCCCCCCCCCCCCCTCACCCACACACCATTCACTAGCTGGGACATGGGGGAAGTCAGGAGTGAGGGTCAGGCAGCTCCCCCCTGTCTGTGAAGCCAGCCTCTCACTAGTAATGCAGGGAGGGAACTGTCTCAGACTTCACCATCCTCCTCCCCCCCCCCCCCTCACCCACACACCATTCACTAGCTGGGACATGGGGGAAGTCAGGAGTGAGGGTCAGGCAGCTCCCCCCTGTCTGTGAAGCCAGCCTCTCACTAGTAATGCAGGGAGGGAGCTGTCTCAGACTTCACCATCCTCCCCCCCCCCTCACCCACACACCATTCACTAGCTGGGACATGGGGGAAGTCAGGAGTGAGGGTCAGGCAGCTCCCCCCTGTCTGTGAAGCCAGCCTCTCACTAGTAATGCAGGGAGGGAGCTGTCTCAGACTTCACCATCCTCCCCCCCCCCCCTCACCCACACACCATTCACTAGCTGGGACATGGGGGAAGTCAGGAGTGAGGGTCAGGCAGCTCCCCCCTGTCTGTGAAGCCAGCCTCTCACTAGTAATGCAGGGAGGGAGCTGTCTCAGACTTCACCATCCTCCTCCCCCCCCCCCTCACCCACACACCATTCACTAGCTGGGACATGGGGGAAGTCAGGAGTGAGGGTCAGGCAGCTCCCCCCTGTCTGTGAAGCCAGCCTCTCACTAGTAATGCAGGGAGGGAGCTGTCTCAGACTGGTATCAGGGTTAGGGCACTGTGTGCAGGAAGATCACAACACTCCTGGTATTAATAGGGATAGGGCACTGTAAGAGATGACTGTAGTAGATTGAATAAAGATCTGATGTTTCTGCTCTCCTCACACCAAACAAAAACAACACACAAGCAGAGAAGCCCTTCTTACAAAGCTGAGCTAGTGAGTTAAGTAGGAGGAAAAGTAAACATACTTGTGCCAGTGTGGCTACTTAAAAAATACACTTACCAACAATCAATTACATATATTTGAACTGTGTACAGTTCCAGCCAGGACCACCTTTCTAAAATACACAGTGATTGGCATATTCAACATGCTCTAGCATTTCAGGTGCCTGCTAACAAAAATAATAAACAAACAAGTTCTAGTTACGTGAGTGCTGATCATTACATTACTTTTTTTGTCAAGATTCCAACTGTTTCCATTTCACATCCCTCCAACCATTACCTCAGTGTTAGCCTTGGTAACATCAATAGATAAGAGCACAGCCAGCCAATAGGAATACATACATACATATTCATTCCTAAGTGACCTTTACTGACCTGGGAAGTGTGAACACTTTGTTTCATTTTCTGTTGGTGTTCGTTAGTTTCCAGTTCCATTTCCCATCCCCCCAACCATCACCTCAGTGGTAACCTTGGTAACATCAATAGATAAGAGGGCAGCCAGCCAATAGGAACACATATTCATTCCTAACTGACCTTCAGTGACCTGGAAAGTGTTTATTTGTGTCATTTTCAGTTAGTGCGCACTAAATCGAGTTAGTGCGCACTAACGGGGAGTTAGTGCGCACTAACTCGATTTAGTGCGCACTAACACGATTTAACGATTTTTAACGATAAATCGTTAGAATTTCTATTGTATCGTGTTCTATAACGATTTAAGATGATATAAACATTATCGGACGATAATTTTAATCGTTGAAAAACGATTCACATCCCTAATTTGTAACATATCATTAAAATCACCCATTGTACCTGAAGACTGGAGGGTGGCTATTGTAACCCCAATATTTAAAAAGGGCTCCAGGGGCAATCTGGGAAACCGCAGACCAGTTAGCCTGATTTCAGTGCCAGGTAAAATAGTGAAAAGTGTTTATTTATTTATTTGCTTTTATATACCGACATTCGATCGAGATATCACATCGGTTTACATATAACTGAACTAATAAGGCTTGTTTTACATTGTAACGTGATAACTTTTACATTGTAATGTGGTAACTTGTACAAGAGATAAAGAAATACATTTATATTATAACATTACAACATTGCTTGGGAAGATATATTATAGATAACGATCTAAATAGAGTCTTAGGGTGGTTAACTGGGGGTGGAGTCTTTGGGGGAGGGCTTTTAAAACGTGGCTATGGGGGGGAAGGGGGATGGGGGATCGGGGTGGGGAGGTATGCTTAAAATGGGGGGGGGGGGGAGCGGTGGGGTGGGTTACACCAGGTAGGTGACAGCAGTTGGGGGAGTTTCATTTTAGAACATATAGAAAGACATGGTTTAATGGAGCAAAGTCAGCATGGCTTTACCCAAGGCAAATCTTGCCTCACAAATCTGCTTCACTTTTTTGAAAGGGTTAATAAACATGTAAATAAAGGTGAACCAGTAGATGTAGTGTATTTGGATTCTCAGAAAACATTTGACAAAGTTCCTCATGAGAGGCTTCTGGGAAAAGAAAAAATTCATGGGATAGATGGCGATGTTCTTTCGTGGATTACAAACTGGTTAAAAGGCAGGAAACACTGTAGGATTAAATGGGCAATTTTCTCAGTGGAGGAGGGTGGGCAGTGCAGTGCCTCAGGGATCTGTACTGGGACCCGTACTTTTCAATATATTTATAAATGATCTGGAAAGAAATATGACGAGTGAGGTTATCAAATTCACAGATGATACAAAATTATTCAGAGTAGTTAAATCACAAGCAGTTCGTGATAAATTGCAGGAGGACCTTGTAAGACTGGAAAATTGGGCATCCAAATGGCAGATGAAATTTAATGTGGATAAGAGCAAGGTGATTCATATAGGGAAAAATAACCCATGCTATAGTTAAACGATGTTAGGTTCCATATTAGTAGCTACTAGGGGTGTGAATTGTGTGATCGATCGTCTTAACGATCGATTTTGGCTGGGGGGGGGGAGGGAAATCTGATCGTCGTGTTTTGTTTTGTTTTTTTTAAATCGTTAAAAATCGTAAATCGGGGGAGGGCGGGAAAACTGGCACACCAAAACAACCCTAAAACCCACCCCAAACCTTTAAAACAAATCCCCCACCCTCCCAAACCCCCCCAAAATGTTTTAAATTACCTGGGGTCCAGTGGGGGGGTCCCGGCGCGATCTCCAGCTCTCTGGCCATGGCTACGTTAAGAGAAATGGCGCTGGTGGCCCTTTGCCCTTATCATGTGACAGGGCAAAGGTAGCACCGGCGCCATTTTGGTTCCTGGCTCCTGACGCCACGCGTTCAGGAGATCGCTCCTGGACCCCCGCTGGACCCCCAGGGACTTTTGGCCAGCTTGGGGGGGCCTCCTGACCCCCCACAAGACTTGCCAAAAGTCCAGCGGGGGTCCGGGAGCGACCTCCTGCACGCGGGCCATATTGCCAATATTCAAAATGGCGCCGGCGCTACCTTTGCCCTCACTATGTCATACTGACCGTCGCTCCCTGTGACATAGTGAGGGCAAAGGCGATCTGCACCATTTTGAAACCTCCAGCACCGGCACCGGCACCGAGGGTATGATTGAAGGGATGGCTCCCGGACCCCCTGCTAGACCACCAGGTACATGTAAAAGGTTTTTTGGGGGGGGGTTGGGAGGGTGGGAGAAGCAAAGGGGTAATTTGTACAGGGTTGGGGGTGGGTTTTTTTTTATCGGGCCATCGGCACCATTTTGATCAGTGGTAGCCAAAATGGCGCCGATGGCCCGAGAGTGGGAGATCGCGCCGGGACCCTCCCCCACTGGACCACCAGGTAACTTAACATTTTGGGGGGTTCGGGAGGGTGGGGGAGGGTAAGGAATTGGTTTTAGAGGGTCGGGGTGGGTTTAGGGGTTGTTTTGGTGTGCCGATTTTCCCGCCCTCCCCCAAATAATTCCCGTGCCCTATTTAACGATACAATACAAATGCCCCTGACGATAAATCGGGGGCATTTGTATTGTATCGTGCACTCTAACGATTTAGAACGATTTTAAAATTATCTGACGATAATTTTAATCGTTCAAAAACGATTCACATCCCTAGTAGCTCCATCAATTCTACCTCCTTCCCCCAGAAGAGTCTTCACCCTCGGAAACCCGCGGCTCCCCTGGGAGGAGCCCGTGAAAGCCCGAGCCACTGGGACTTAGGAGAATCCCCTGGGCCAGCAGGAACCGGATACCTGAAGAGGCGGAGGGAGCAGAAGTCGGAGTCCAGGAACGAAGCAGGGTCAGAAGCCAGAAGTCAGAGGTCAAAGCCAGGGACGGAAGCTAAGACGAAGTCAATGAAAGAAGCTGGGTCAGACGCCAGAAGCAGAAGAGACAATCCAAGATCCAACACAAGATCACAAAATTACAGCTTTGAAGCTTCACTAGCTTGCGCCCTCATTCTTCCACAAAAATATATTCCCAATTTTTATCTTCAAGCCAGGAGCAGTCTTTGAGAATGTGTTTTTTTCTCCACACTAAGAGCATGCCTATGTTCTCCTTTAACTTCAACAGTTCCTATAAAGGGTTCTTCATCCCCTTCTTTATCAAAGGGGAAAAACTACTCCTCGTACCCATTCTCTGCATAATATGAATAAAGAAGACAATACCCATACCTTTGCCACTTATTTGTACCAGCAGCTCAGGGATTCCTTCTCCCCTCCAAACCTGCGGGTGTCTCACCTCTGAAGATTTTCCCTTGACAGTGTGAACTTTAAACTTTAGTGCTGGCTGTGTCACCAATGTGATGTCCATAGGTTTGCTCCTTTCGTAGTGACAGCCTGGGGCCCATTGATCTCTCTTCCCACAGTTTTGCCTGGAGTCTGTGACTTGAGTACTGGACCAGAGTTATCCTACTCTGAGGACCATTGCTGTGGTCTTGTAGGTTCATTGCTGCACCGAAGATCCTGTGTGGGTTGCCTTTCCAGCTTTCATATTAATTGTGGCATCAACTGGGCCTAATGGAAGGCATTCACTACTTCCAATGCGTTCTCTAGAATAAGCCTTGGGTGTCAACATATTCGATTCTGCATGGGCCTATCCAGCCCATCTAAGAACTGCTCCAGCAGGATCTGGTTGGCTACTTCAAGGCTTGTTTTCATCTCTGGCTGTAGCCACTTCCATCCAGAATCCTTTAGTTGATGATAAAGACTTCGAGGACTTTTCCAAGCTGTTGAGTGCCATGCTGGTACTGTTGCTAGTATGTTTTGTTAGCATACCTTTCTCTTTCCAATAATAATGCTTTACATTCTGAATAGCTGGTTTTCCATCTGGGTTGGCAGCCTGAAATCATTTGACTTCTGCCTGTAAACAGATTTGCCAAGTAGGTAGTCCAAGTTAAAAAAACAACAGGGACTTCTCCTGTCTTCATTTTAAACAATATTGGAGATAATGGGGTTGTCTGAGTTGTGGTGGCTTTTACTGCTTGGGCTAACTGGTTAAATTGTTCATATAGGATTTGAACTACTCTGGAGTTGCTGCTGCCCTTCTGTGAGGGTCTGCTTTCATCGCTCCATGTTACTTAATAAGAGGTCGATTTGAAGACCCGCGCATGTGCGTCCATGTGCGTGCGGTTCCTGGCGCATGCATGTATAAAATCTCCTCCCCAACTCCTAACTCCTTCGTATCTACTTATGTTTTTTTTCTGTTTGATTCATTACTGCTCCTCTGGAGCAATAAGTAATCTCCACGCACCGGCTGGCTGCTGGCGTGCACTTTCCTGTGATAGCAGTTAATGGCACTGTCCTGGCCCGCTGCCCCACCCCTCCCTTCCCAGACCATGCCCCTGGGCTGCCCCTTTCTTTTGACCTTGAACTTGTGCGCATATTGTTACAACTGTCACTGCCCGACGTCTCCACTCCACCCTCCTTACCTCTCTGGTGACTCCTCTCGCGGTTGATGGATGTTTGGCTGCTGCGGCATCTGCCTGTCATCTTCTTCGGTGTCCCCGGTCCGGCTTTTGCGCTGCCTCTCGCCATGCTGTCCAGCTACCTTAGGGCGCACATGCCGCGCAGCCCTGCTTCAAATACTTTCTTTGGCGTGAACCTCAGGGGGTCCCCCTGTGATGACATCACGCATCCCGGATACAAAAAGCCTACACTACTGCTAGCTAATCGAGTTAGCAACAGGTATTCGTACTGGTGAACTCCTTACAGATGCGATTCACTCTCTGTACCTAGCTACTCTGCCTCTCCATTATTGGACTTACTCTATTTGGGGTACCCACTCCTCGGGGGCCTCTCTCTTCTATTTCAGGTTGCTGTCTGGAACCGGTACTCGCTCCTCGAGGGCCCATGTTCCAGGACTCACTGCCTGGACTTCACTTCTGCCTGGAATATACCGCTGCCTACACCATCAGTGAGTTACCATCTACTTCTCGCAAAGCTGTTCCCTGGAACCAGGTACTCGCTCCTCGAGGGCCTGCCTTTACTTCAGCTCCTGTGTTCCCTATCGAGAGAAACCGCTGTGTGAGTACTCAACCAACGAGGCTCTATTCCAGAATCCTGCTATACTTCATTGTACTCACTATCTCAGTTTCTCTTCACTACAGCACAGCCATTTTGGAATCGCTGTTCCAGAGCCCTGAGGGACTACAAGCCCAGCCGGGCTTCATCTCTGCTCACTACTGCCACCTCTGGTGGTTCCTCAATACTGTTAATAAAAGATCTATCTGTGTTGTGTGTCCTAAAGCTGAGCTTGCCCTGTGGCCCCTCATGGGACTTCCCCCCATGGGCATGGTCAGCAGCCACAGTGTCCAAGGGTCCACCCAAAACTTTACAAACAATAACACATATTGGTGGTTATGTGCATGGCTGGACTTTTTAGAAAATGTGCGCAGCATGCGCAGGGCCCAGCCACGTACATAACTACCGGTATTTGCGCATGTGGCCCTTTGAAAATTGACCTGTATGACACTACAGAGTATTTTCTTGCAGCAGTTCCTTATCTTATTCAAATAAAACAAAATCCTAGCCTGTCCGGCTCTAATTGCCCTTTTTATTTTTCTATCTAACCAGATGGAGCTACCCCCCTTGACCTGCTCTAATTTACTTAATGGCTCCAGCTGCAGCTAGGACCCAGAACATTTTTAACACAGTCTTTGTTATTCTGTGCTGCTTTTTAGAATAGAACTCCTTCAGCACAGGTCCTTGCTTTGTGCAAACAATTAGAGCAGAGACTGTTTAAAAAATGGTCTTTCTTTCTTTGCTGCTGGTATGGGTCCCTGTCTGGGTAGACACTTGCAACACGAACAATCCCACTGAAATACACCATATGTAGCACAGCATGAGTGGTCTTTACAAGCAAATTAAGCAACCAAGAGCCTGCTTACCTCAGCATTGCTGGAAACAAAACTGCAGTAGTGTTGAATCTCTCCGTACGGAGTTAGCAATCTGTCAGAAATCTGCTATGATCTCCGTGCGGAGTTAGCATCTGATGTGAAAGCTCTGTAGAGAAAGCTGGGAGTTAGCAATCTGTTAGATATCTCCGTGAGGAGAGAGCATCTGTTGTCAAAGCTCTGTAGAGAAAGCTGGGAGTTAGCAATCTGATGGAGATCTCCTGAGGAGATAGCAATCTGTTGTGAATCTGCTATGTGGAGTTAGCATCTGTCAGAAAGCTCTGTTGTTAAAGCTGGTATTAGCAATCTGTAGTTATTTAGAATAGTTATGGGTGGATCCTTGGACCAGTGGCAGGTGACCATGCCCTCGGGGGAAATCCCGAGAGGGACCACTGGTCAGGCTTAGTGTAGGAGACACACTAGTTCTTTTATTAGACAATATGGTAAACCACCAGAGGTGGCAGTAGTGATCTGGAAGCGCCCGGCTGGGCTGTAGTCCCTCAGGTATTGGAACAGCGATCCCAGGGTGGCTGAGCTGTAGAGAAACTAAGACAGTGAGTAGGCAGTATATGCAGAGTTCTGGAACCATTCCTTGATGGTAACACTCACACAATAGTCTCTTAAGGCAGCCCAAGAGATGGTATACATTAGGCCATCAAGGAGTGAGTACCTGTACCCAGGGAAAGCTCAGAGAGATAGACAGAAACTCACAAAGTTGTAAGCAGCGATGACTTCTTAGCAGAAGTAGGAGCACGTCCGGGACGTGGGCCCTCGAGGAGCGAATACCGGTTCCGGACTGTGACCTGCAAAGAAAAAGAGAGAGTGAGGCCCCCGAGGAGCGGGTACCTCTAGTGAAGTCCGAGGAGGCAGAGTAGCTAGGGTCATGGAGAGTAAATATCATCTGCAGCGAGCAGGAGGAAGCTAGGTAACCAGTCCCTTGCTAACTCATCTTGTTAGCGAAAACTGAGACCTTAAATATCTGGAACTGGAGACGTCATCTCAGGGGGACGCCCCTGAGGTTCACGCCAATGCTGGTACATCAGTCGGGCCGCATGCGAGCGCGCACGCATGCCCTTAGGCATCTGGTCAACATGGCAGCTTGCAGCGTTGAGCTGGTCTGGGAACGCCGGAGGAGGATGGCCTGGAGACGCCGCATCAGCTAGCCTTCCATCAACCCCGAAGGGAGTCGCCAACTAGGTAAGGTGGGCGGAGCAGAGACATCGGATAGCGACGGACACAACAGTACCCCCCTTCAAAGAGTGGTCTCCTCTTCGGGTACCAGGTTAGTTTTAAAGATGCACGAGATGGAATTGACGAAGCATCACTTATCCACGATAATGGTCTGAGGCTCCCAAGTGTGTACTTCAGGGCCGAACCCTTCCCATCTAGAAGGTATACAAAATCTTGCCTCTGTTACGAACATCCAGCATCTCTTGAATTTGATCTCAAGTTTTCTTCTGCAAGATGACAGGTGGATCTTGAAATTTTGAAGACAATTCGCTGAGTATGAGCGGTTTCAGATGAAACATAGAATGCGTTATGGAAATTGACCAGGTGGTAGCTACAAACAGTAGGTGACTTTGCCAATTCGATGAAGGATTGGGAATGGACCCACGTAGTGAGGAGCAATCCGAAAGGAGAATAGATGAATCAGAGGTGCTTGGTTAACAACCAGACCTTGTCTCCTGGCTTGAAGACTGAAGCCTGCGCAAGGAGCTCATAGTAGTACTTCTTAGCATGGTCACTCGCTAAAATGAGCATGTCCTTGATCTGAAGCCACAGTTTATGGAAATCATCAGCAGTGGTCAAGCTGCTGGGGATGTCACTGAACTTCAGTGGAAGTGGCGATGTAGAGAAACATCCAAAAACCACTTCAAAGATGACAGCCCAGTACATATAGCTGGATGAGAATTGATGATGTTGCCAGCAGATATGGACTGGGTAGTTACCAAGAGTATCTTCTTCGGGTCTAATATGTGCTGTGGCTCATCATGCACATCCTCCGAAAGGAAAAGAGCGTAACAGAGATACGCTAAGGTATAGGATCTGTGAATGCGGTAATGATGTTGAGTGCCTTCGAGCCACGGTGAACATTGAAGGCAGAAGAATATCAGCAGCAATGGAAAGGCTGCTGGGGACGTCGTAGCATTCTTCAATAGAAGTGGCGGTGTTGAGAAACGTCCAAAGCACACTTCAAGTTGTATTGCAATAGTGGATCTTCTGAATTGGCGAGAGGACTCTTCAGATATTCCACTAGAGTTTTAGGAGTAAACTTGCCTCCTTTCCCTGAGTCCACCAGGGCAGGAGTCTGAACCGAACCCGGTCTGCAGGTCAAAGAGACTGGGAAAGAATGCGGAGGAGAAGATGCGGTAAGACCCAAGAACAGTCCTCCTACAAGACTTAGGCCTGTCTGTTTCCTGGACGAATAGAGCATGTAGAGACATCATGGCCAGGCTGACCACAGTACATGCAGAGGCCGCGCTTCTTCCGAAATCTTCTCTCTTTAGAAGTCAAATGTCCACGACCAAGTTGCATTGGTTCATCTTTATCAGCAGCAGAAATTACTGGAACCTTTCGAGGTGCAGGTATAGAGCTAGTCTGATTCAACCCAGATAACATCCTGGGCTGGAGTTCCTTCACCTTGTCCCAGAGCCAATGATCGATCTGAGTATCCAAGGCTACTCATTTGTCCAGTGAGTCAGGTGTTTCATGAGCAGCCAGCTCGTCTTTTAAACGGGTATCCAGGCCTCTGCAAAAGAGTCTTGAGACACTTGGGGTCCCTGCAGAGTTCTGCCGCAAGAGTTTTAAATTCTATGGCAAATTCAGCCAATGATCTGTTGCCTTGCTTCAAATCCACATAAGCAAAACCGGCTACAGAATTTTGAGCAGGGTCATCAAAAATGGATTTAAGCAAGTCCATAAATCCTTCTATGTCTTGCAAAATAGGGTCCTTGTGCTCCCACAAAGTAGATGCCCAAGACAAGGCCCTACCATCCAAGTAAGAAAGGATGTAGGTAGTCTTGGAGAGAGCAGTAGGAAATAAAGATGGTTGTAAGGTAAAGTGCATGCAGCACTGGTTTAAAAAGCCAGAGAAGCTGATCAGAGTCGCCAGTGGTACAGCAGTCTTTAAAGTTATCTCCTGTAACTGACTTTCATGGTTAGAAGCAGTGCTTTGAACTTTCTGTGTGTGTAGCTGATGAAAGCTGAAGTAAGTTTTTCCAAGGCGTCCTGTTGTTCCACAATGCGCTGAGCCAGGCGCGATATAGCCTGCAAAGCATTGAGTTGTGCTGGATCCATGTAGTTACCCGAACTCTGGAGTCAAGCCGAAACCTGTAGTCAAACCGGTTCCTTGAAGTTAAGCAGAACCCTGGACATAAGCCGGATCCATGGAGTTAACCGGAAACTTGGACACAAGCCGGATCCCTGGAGTTAGCCGGAACCTTGGAGACAAGCCGGATCCATGGAGTTAGCAATCTATTAGAAAGCTCTGTTGTTAAAGCTGGTATTAGCAATCTGTAGTTATTTAGAATAGCTGTGGGTGGCTCCTTGGACCAGTGGCAGGTGACCACGCCCTCGGGGGAAATGCGGAGAGGGACCACTGGTCAGGCTTAGTGTAGGAGACAGACACACACTAGTTCTTTTATTAGACAATATGGTAAACCCCCAGAGGTGGCAGTAGTGAGCTGGAAGTGCCCGGCTGGGCTGTAGTCCCTCAGGTATTGGAAAAGCAATCCCAGGGTGGCTGAGCTGTAGAGAAACTAAGACAGTGAGTAGGCAGTATATGCAGAGTTCTGGAACCATTCCTTGATGGTAACACTCACACAATAGTTTCTTAAGGCAGCCCAAGAGATGGTATACATTAGGCCCTCGAGGAGCGAGTACCTGTACCCAGGGAAAGCTCCGAGAGATAGATGGAAACTCACAATGTTGTAAGCAGCGATGACTTCCTAGCAGAAGTGGTATTCAGGAGCAAGTCCTGGACATGGGCCCTCGAGGAGCGAGTACCGGTTCCGGACTGCGACCTGCAAAGAAAAAGAGAGAGCGAGGCCTCCGAGGAGCGGGTACCTCTAGTGAAGTCTGAGGAGGCAGAGTAGCTAGGGTCGTGGAGAGCGAATCCCATCCCAGCGACCAGGAGGAAGCTAGGTAACCAATCCCTTGCTAACTCGTCTTGTTAGCGAAAACTGAGACCTTAAATATCTGGAGCTGGTGACGTCATCTCAGGGGGACACCCCTGAGGTTCGCGCCAATGCTGGTACATCAGTCGGGCCACGTGTGAGCGCGTGCCCTTAGGCATCTGGTCAACATGGCAGCTTGCAGCGTCGAGCCGGTCTGGGAACTCTGGAGGAGGATGGCCTGGAGACGCTGCAGCAGCTAGCCTTCCATCAACCCTGAAGGGAGTCGCCAACGAGGTAAGATGGGTAGAGCAGAGACATTGGACAGCGATGGACACAACAAGTAATCTTTAATCAAGTAGCTTTAGCAAATCTCCTGCTTCTTTCTCCTCACATCTGGGTCATCCTTCTTCACTCTGGGCCTTGGCATTTTATCCCTATTCCCTAGAGAAACAACCTGCAACCAGGCTTCCCTTTAAGCTGTCTTAAGATGGACCAGGATAAATGACTGGTCCCGAATTTTTAAGAAGGGTTTCACATACACTTCTTTACAGCTGCAATACGAAATCTTAGAATCCTTTAATCAAAACAAAGTCACATTCAATCAGATTCACTCCTGAAGCTGGGAATATTGGCATGGGGCACCCAGGAATCAAATGACTCAGTTTGGCAGTTCTAATTGCAGTTTTAGCACTTTAGTCAGTCTAGTTCATTCTTTCGGTTAGGGTAGTGTTTCATACCAATTGTAGTGGACACGTTCATTTTTCTTGTTATGAAAAGGAAAATTGGTTCTTACCTGCTAATTTTCGTTCCTGTAGTACCACGGATTAGTCCAGACCATGGGTTGAGCCTCCTGTCCAGCAGGTGGAGACAGACCAAAACTGTGAGGGTATCCTATATCAGGACAGAGCCTACCCTACACCCCTTTAGTATAAAGTACTTTCAAAGCAGATATAACTTCCCAAAGATCAAGCAAGCAATAAGAATAAACCTAACAAATTGAACAAGTGAACAATTGAAAGGATTCTGTATGAATAAAAACGCTCTTGCATACAATTTTATTTTCATCTGTTAGTTGCTTCCGGTGCCTTTAGTAATAGTAGACAACAAATCAGATAAGGAGAAAAAGACAGAACATTCGAGCGGACATATCAGATCTAGTACGGGCGGGTGTCTGGACTGATCCGTGGTACTCCTCACATCTGGGTCCCACGGATTTAAGTTTCCTTAAATCCATGGGATTTAAGGAAACTGGAAGAGTGGTCGAAGATATGGCAGCTGAGATTCAATGCCAAGAAGTGCAAAGTCATGCATATGGGGAGTGGAAATCCGAATGAACTGTATTCGATGGGGGGGGGGGGGGGGGGGAAAGGCTGATGTGCACGGAGCAGGAGAGGGACCTTGGGGTGATAGTGTCTAATGATATGAAGTCTGCTAAACAATGCGACAAGGCGATAGCAAAAGCCAGAAGAATGCTGGGATGCATAGAGAGAGGAATATCGAGTAAGAAAAGGGAAGTGATTATCCCCTTGTACAGATCCTTGGTGCGGCCACACCTGGAGTACTGTGTTCAGTTCTGGAGACCATATCTACAAAGAGACAAGGACAAGATGGAAGCGATACAGAGAAGGGCGACCAGGAAGGTGGAGGATCTTCATAGGATGACATACGAGGAGAGATTGAAGAATCTAAATATGTACTCCCTGGAGGAAAGGAGGAGCAGGGGTGATATGATTCAGACTTTCAGATACTTGAAAAACTTTAATGATCCAAAGACAACGACAAACCTTTTCCGTCAGAAAAAAATCAGCAGAACCAGAGGTCACGAGCTGAGGCTCCAGGGAGGAAGACTAAGAACCAATGTCAGGAAGTATTTCTTCACGAAAAGGGTGGTGGATGCCTGGAATGCCCTTCCGGAGGAGGTGGTGAAGTCTAAAACTGTGAACGACTTCAAAGGGGCATGGGATAAACACTGTGGATCCATCAAGTCTAGAGGGCGTGAATAAAATGGAGGCATTCAAACACTGCACGAAGCGGCAGTAGCCACAGCGGCATTCAAACACTGCACGGAGCGGCAGTAGCCACAGAGGCATTCAAACACTGCACGGAGCGGCAGTAGCCACAGAGGCATTCACGGAGCGGGATGCCAGTGGCCAGTAGTTGGTGTTCCACCTACACGGAGCGGAAGTATGGAGGGCTGCTATTTCCAAAAAAAAAATAAAAATAAAAACAGGGGTGGGTAAGAGTATGGGGCAAGGGGGTGGCCTGCTTGTTACAGCAGTTGCTACCCCCAATTGAGCTGGATGTCACTTGGATGCAGATTCAAAGCTGCTCTCTAAATTGGGTGGAGGGGAATTAGGGCTGGAGGGTACTGGAAGCCAATAGTAACAGGTGGGAGAGAGAAAAAGGGGGAAAAAAAATGGATAAAGTGCGTAGCTTGCTGGGCAGACTTGATGGGCCATTTGGTCTTCTTCTGCCGTCATTTCTATGTTTCTATGTTACAGGAACGAAAATTAGCAGGTAAGAACCAATTTTCCTTTCCCTGTACATACCCAGATCAGTCCAGACCATGGGATGTACCAAAGCTTCCCTAAGCAGGGTGGTACCGAGATAGTCCCACTCGAAGAACCTGCCGCCCGAAGGAGCCAAAAACTGGACCCTGCACATCCAGACGGTAATGATGAGCAAAAGTATTTAGGGATTTCCAAGTAGCTACCCTACATATTTCCTGCAGAGAGACCAATTGACTGTCCGCCCAAGAAGTAGCCTGAGACTGTAAGGAATGAGCTTTTAAGCCTTCCGGCATGGGCTGACCCTCAGATGTAAGCCGACGCAATGACCTCCTTTAGCCAACGCGCGATAATGGCCTTGGAAGCCTTATTACCTTTATTTGGCCCACTCCACAGAAGAAACAAGTGGTCAGAGATCCGGAACTCATTTGTAACCTGAAGGTAACACAGCAAGACCTGTTTCACATCGAGGCGCCGCAGATCAGCCCCAGCTGTAGTTGCTACTTCTGACGAAGAAAAAGCTGGAAGTTCCACGGACTGATTGACATGAAAAGAAGTCACGACCTTTAGCAAGAAAGATGGTACCATCTTAAGGGATACCCCTGAATCCGAGAAACGTAGAAAAGGCTCCCTGCATGACAACACTTGGAACTCTGAGATTCTTCTGGCTGAACAAATGGACACCAAGAAGAAGGTCTTAAGAGTCAAATCCTTGAGCATAGCTCTCCTTAAGGGCTCAAAAGGAGCTTCGCAGAGAACCCGGAGAACCAAGTTAAGGGTCCACTAGGGACAAGTAACCCGGACCGGAGGATTCAAATGCTTGGCTCCCTTGAGGAAACGGACGACATCCGGATGAGCTGCCACTGAATAACCATCAATGGTGCCTAAGAGGGAACCGAGAGCGGAGACCTGCACTTGCAAGGAACTGAACTACAAACCCTTGGCGAGACCGTTCTAGAGAAAGGAAAGGACCTGGGAAACTGGAGCCTTATGAGCCAAGATACCCGAGGCGACACATGCATTTTCAAAAATCTTCCATACTCGGACATAAATAAGCGAAGTAGTTGGCTTCCTGGCCCGCAATAGAGTGGATATAACTTCTTCCTTATATCCCTTCTTTCTCAATCTCCGCCGTTCAAAACCCAGGCCTATAGACAGAAGCAATCCGCCTGATCGAAAAATACTGGACCCTGCCGAAGAAGATGGGAAAGATGACCAAAGCGTAGGGGACTGTCCGTGGCAAGATTCACGAGGTCCGCAAACTACGGTCTGCGAGGCCATTCCGGAGCCACTGGAATGACAGGCCAGCGATGAAGCTCGATTCTTCGGAGTACTTTACCCACTAATGGCCAGGGAGGGAACACGTACAGAAGAATGTTGCGGGGCCAGGGAAGGACCAGGGCATCCACCTCTTCCACGCAATGTTCCCATCTGCGGCTGAAGAACCGAGGAGCTTTCGCATTGGTCATGGTGGCTATCAGATCCAAGTGAGCGGGACCCCATCTGCGAATGATCAGGTTCATTGCTGCATCTGACAATTCCTACTCGCCTGGGTCTAACCTCTGGTGACTGAGGAAATCCGCTTGAACATTCTCCTTCCCCATAATATGGGACACCGCTAAGCGCTCTAGGTGACGTTCCGCCCATGCGAAGAGCCTGCTGGCTTCCAGAGCGACTAGGCAATTCCTGGTGCCCCCTTGTTGAGTGATGTAGGCTACAGTGGTGGAATTGTCTGACAGGACCCACACCGCCTTGTGGAGGAATAGGGGAAGGAAGGCCTTGAGAGCCAGTCGGACCGCTCGAGCTTCCAGTCGATTAATGTGCCAGCGAGATTGGGTCAGAGACCAATACCCCTGAGCAGACTGGGTCTGGCATACAGCTCCCCAGCCGGAGAGGCTGGTGTCCATTGTTACCACGATGCACTGTGGTGTCAGAAGGGACATCCTCTTCTGAAGATGGGCAGGTGATAGCCACCACTGCAGTTCTGCGATGGTAGACTCAGAGAGCGGAAGGGGCGTCTGAAACTATTCTGATACCAGTTTCCAGCGGGATAGCAAGGCTTTCTGTAATGGATGCATATGCGCAAAAGCCCAGGGGACCAGATCGATAGTGGAGGCCTTGGACCCCAGAACCTGGAGATAATTCCAGGCCATTGGCAAGGCAAGAGAGAGATAATTGCGCACTTGGCCCCTGAGTTTGAGCGATCATTCCTCCGGAAGAAACTCCCTGCCTACTCGAGTATCGAATCGCGCCCCCAGGAATTCCAATGTCTGGGAGGGTTGAAGCTTGCTCTTGGGAAAGTTGATGACCCACCCCAGAGAGGTCAGACATGACAGGACCTTGCTGACCGCCAGCTGGCAAAGAGACTTTGATTTGGCCCGGATGAGCCAATCGTCCAGGTAAGGGTGGACTAGGACTCCGTCTCAACGCAGGGTGGCCGCCACTACCACCATTACCTTGGTGAAAGTGTGTGGCGCCATGGCAAGACTGAAGGGGAGTGCTCAAAACTGAAAATCTCAACCGAACATACCTCAGTGCTCAAAACTGAAGATCTCGAACCGAACATACCGCTAGTGATCGCAGCGAATCGGGATGTGTAAGTAGGCCTCCATCAGATCGAGCGAGGCCAAGAATTCACCGGATCGAACTGCTGCTATCACCGCCTGCAAGGTTTCCATCCAAAAATGGGGAACCTTGAGAGCCCGGTTGACACGCTTGAGATCCAAAATTGGATGAAAGGAGCCCTCCTTTTTGGGCATGACGAAGTAGATGGTATATTGGCTGGACCCTTGTTCTTCCACTGGGACTGGGACTATGGCCCCCAGTTCCAGCAGCCTGCACAGGGTTTGTTTGACCGCAGGCCTCTTTCAATACATTTGCCAATCTGGAAACAATAGCAATTTAAAAGTTCTTATATACTTGAATAAATGATTATATATTTACCAATTATCTGAAGCACCCCGCTCTGTGTCTCTCTAATCACATGCAAAGAAAATCAAAGTAGCACTCCTTTTTCCTTCTGACTGCTTCAAGTTTTATACCCTTAAAACCCTTTGATTTCTTTGATCCAGGGTAACTGTTTCTTTTCTATCTATACATCTATCTTTTAGCCTTTGAAGAACTTCATTTCTAAAAACCTTGACTGAGGTTCAATTAATTTTTCCATATCACAATATTAAAAATTAGGAGTTATTCTTACCCTGTTTAAAGCTTTGCCCATATTTGATCTTTAATTTGATGCCAAATTAACAATCTTTTAGTCTTTTTTTAGCTTTCTTTGTAGTTCTGAGAGAAAAGCATTTACACTCCCTTCATTCCCAGGATTCACGCTTGAGTGACTGACCATATGTTTTAGGATGCCCAAGGTCATAATCTGCAGGGGGAGACCAGGTGAAGATCAGGTAGGTCTCGAGCAAATTCTAACGCGTAGCCTTTTTCTATCACCTCCAGGACCCACTGGTCCGTCCTTATGGTGGCCCATTCCCCAAGAAACTGGGACAGTCGTCCACCTAAGTCTCAAACAGAGGAATGAGCTGGCCCCATCTCATTGAGAGGAGGACTTGGTGACCGAGTGTTGCTGGCTACTATCCCTGAAAGGCCGACTTCCCCAAAAGGAATGAGGCCAGGATTGAGATTGGGAAGCATTACCCTTCGGGAACGAGCCCCTTGCCCTGGTGGAAAAACGGCGTTACCCCCTAAATCTAGTGCGAGAGGGTAAGAAAGACTTAGACTGTTTTGGGTGGTTCTCCTGCAACTTATGAACTTTATTTTCTCCCAGAGATTTGATAAGTTGCTCTAGGTCCTCCCCAAAAAGCAACTGGCCCTTGAAGAGAAGGTTTACCAACTGCACTTTGGAACAGGTGTCTGCAGACCAATTTCTCAGCCAGAGGAGGCACCTGGCAGAGACCGTGAAGACCATTGCCTTGGCTTGCACTCGTAGAAGATTGTACAGGGCGCCTGCCCCATATACAATTGCTCCCTCCAAGTGATTCGCCTGCTCCGCCTCTGCAGATGGGAGGTCTTGGGTGCTGAGTAATTGTTGAACCCACCTGAGGCTTGCCTGCTGCATGAGACTGCCGCAGATTGTCGCCCGAACTCCCAAGGACAGGACCTCAAATATGCGTTTGAGGTAAAATTCCAACTTGCAGTCCTGGACATCCTTTAGAGCCGTAGTTCCAACCACTGGGATGGTGGTGTGTTTGGTAACCGCCGTGACAGAGGAATCTACCTTGGGCATCTTAAGTAGATTCAAGCAGTCCTCAGGAAGGGGGTAGAGCTTGTCCATAGCCCTCCCCACTTGGAGTCCCACCTCAGGGGACATCCATTCCCTAAGGAGCATCAGCTTATGCATAGAGTGAAAAGGAAAAGTACATGGAAGAGCCCTAAGTCCTGCCAGGACCGGGTCCATGTTGGCAGGCATTGCGATCGTAACCGTATCCATCGGGGGCAACTCAATTCCCAGTTCCTGCAAAATGAAGGGAATGAGAGATTCTAATTCCTCCTTTTGAAATAACCTTAGCGCCTGAGGATTGTCCCCCTCGAGGGGGGGTTAGGAAGCAGCGGATCAACATCCGGATATGAAATAGGGACCGGCGGCGGCTGTGGCGGATCCGGAGGCGGCGGAACCCCCGGGACCACCCTAACCGAGCCCTGGCCCTCTGGCACCTTTGGAGGTTGCGGAGGAGAGATTTGCAGGTTTTTTGGTGGTGGGGGGGGGGGTTCCAGGGATGGATCTTCCTCCTGCTGTAAGCTGGCTAAATAGGACTTGTGCATAAGAAGCACAAACTCTACAGAGAAACAAGACTTAGACTTCCTGGGGATGGGTAGGAGGGGGGTAGGAAAAGGTCAGGCACCCCCTCTGGGGCATGAGGGGGCTCAAATCTGGAGGAGAAACTAAAAAACTCGGGCTCACCTTCCTCCTGCACATCCAATTCTGCATTTGAGCCTGCTTCCAAGTTTGCCACCATTCCCACATTTTTCCGGGCTAGGAACGGCCTGGCCACATGGTAGGAGCACAAGATGGCGCCGGCCATCCATTGCTCCTACCATGTGACAGTGGCTGAGGGCAAAGGCTATTGGCACCATTTTGATTACTGGCAGCCGACGGCGAGATTGCTCCCGGACCTCCGCTGGACCACCAGGGACTTTTGGCAAGTCTTGTGGGGGACAGGAGGGTCCCCAAACATTTGCCAAAAGTCCCTGGTGCTCCAGTGGGGGTCCAGGAGCGATTTCCTGCACTCGGGCTGTCGGCTGCCAGTAATCAAAATGGCGCCGATAGCCTTTGCCCATACTATGTCACAGGGGCTACCGGTGTAATTGGTCAGCCCCTGTCACATGGTAGGAGCAGAAGATGGCACCGATGGCCATGTGACAGGGGCTGACCAATGGCACCAGTAGTCCCTGTGACATAGTAGGTCAAAGGCTATCGGCGCCATTTTGATGCAAGGCAGGCCACACAGCCCAATGGCACGGAGGGACAAATCGCTCACGGGGCCCTGTTGGACCAGCAGGGATGTTAGTAAGTCTTGGGGAGGGATCAGGATGGTTGGGGGGGGGGGTTGTATTTAATGTATTATTGTAAATTTTAATGCTTGGGGTGGGTTTTTTTGAGCTTTGTTTTCCCGCGTCGTTTTTTGGGCCAGTTTCGATTTTCCCCGTTTAGTTTTTTGTTCATTTTTCCAAAAAAATAACCGAGGAAAAACGAACTTTACCCGGAATTGTCCGACTCAAAAAATGACCTGGTAGAAAAAAACGAAGCTCATCTCTAATACTTGTAGCTCGCAGGGAAAAATCCAAGTTAAATAACATTTATTATTTTGGGATTGTTTTGTGTTGCTGTGGGTGAGAAAAGAAAAATTGACACTTGACTTGTTTGGTTTGAATTGTTTTTTGCTTCAAAAGCAAAGTAAAAGTTTTATATCAACTTGTGTTTCCTATTTCTGTTGTATTCCCGCCAGGTTGAGGCATTGAAAAAGCAAGCAAGGTGCATCAGGCGGAAGGAGCCCGAGTACCTGCGGCCCCTGCGGCCCCACCGCAGAGCCGAGGAAGGTATGTGCTGTTAGCAATTGTCATGGTTGCCATGCAAGCGGCAAGGCCTTCTTTAGTAATGTCAATAGGAAATTTAACATTTGTGCCATTCTGGATCTTTGCATGCACATCTTTGCATGCACACTTTTGCTATTTTTGTTTTCAGAGGGGTAATCAACCACAGAATCAGCTCCTCCAGAAGAACAGCAAGGTTAGCCTTTAATAGCATCAGCATAGTAAAAGTATGTGGATATTTAATGCCGTGTGGCACGCTGATCACACATTAGCATTGTTAAATGTCATGCTCACTGTAATGCTTGAGGTTAGGGTGCTGTTTAAAATGTCGATAAGTTCTCCTTCCTACCGTTCTGGATGTGTACATGCACGACAGCAGTAACGCTTTCACTTTTTCTCTTTTCAGACACATTGGCAGAGGAGGAAGGGGACGAAGTACTGCCACCCGACATTATGGCCCACCCACAAGTTATTCAGCCCCTCCCCATTATTGAGCCCCCCTGTTATTGAGCCCTCCCCAGTTATTGAACCCCCCCCGTTATTTTGCCCCCCCCCCCCTCTCCTGCCCCACCTGCCATGGGAGACGAGGAGGACATCGTCATTGACGTTGTAAACCCTGTCTCTCCTGGGCTTCCAGGGGCTGCCGGCGCAGCAGCTGGGGAAGAGCCCTCAGCACTTGAGGGCACCTGGATGCTGTGCTGGTCCTCCTGGCACAGTTGATCCGCAGCCTGGAGGTCCAGGAGGGAATGGCAGTGCAGGTGCCATTCCCTCCTGGACAGTGGCCAGCGGGAGATAACTGAGCTCCTGCGCACAATGGCAAGAGCTAAGTCCCTGCTCGTCATGGCGTGGGCTCCTGCAGGACAGGCACCATCTGATCAACATCATTGACGATGATCCTCCTCTTCCCCCATGGTACGGTTCCTCCTCTTTCCTTCCCTATGCCCTCACAAAAAATAATTTTATTTTATTTTTACCCAAAAAAACATTTGTAAATAGTTTAAAAATATATCTATTTTTTGGAATTTAAAAATTGTACGAGTTTGATTTCACCAATTTATTTAGAATACTTATTGCTTGAAACTTTTGTGTGTTGTCAGGAGTGGCATGGCACATAAAAAAGAAACATCAGTTTATGCAAAAAAAAATAAAAAATAAAAATTTAATATTTAATGGAACGAAAAGCTGAGGCGACATCTCTAACAGCACTGATCAAGTCTGTCATCATTTCCTTCATCAAAATCATGTGGGAAGCCAACGCACCATTGATGTCGGCTCGGATCAACCTCATTTCCTGGAGCATCAAGTCATTGTGTTGAGCTTGTCGAGAGGTGATTCCATTCATAAACTTCTCGCTTAGGCCGTCTATTCTGAATAATGCCTGTTCCGTGATATTTCCTGTGCTGGTGGAGCAGCAGCCTGTAGCGGAGATGGTTCTGACGCTAGAAATGGTTCCATGGCGACAGATGTCTCAGGTTGTGTTATTGATGCTTCTAGGGCTGCAGATGCCTCAGGTTGTTGGCTCTCAGGAGACACCTCGAACAGATTAAGTGTGACCACTTCCTCTGTGGAGGCGTGTTGGCTGGGGTAGTCCATGTTCAACATGGGGAATACAAAATCATCTGGCGTGGGAATGGATTCGTCGTTAGTTACGTCACCATCGTTCACGCGATCTGTGGAGAAAGATGGAGAAAGAGGTTGTAGTTAGTGTTGTCAGTTTACCCCTCAGGAACACAAAAGTCAGCATCCAATGCAAACAAGATATATGTTTATGCCTACCTCAACTTGCTTCTGTGACAGCAACGAACTGGGTGTGCACGCCGACGACAACCTCTGGCCTTGCCTCACAGTACTGAGAACAAGCTCTTCTACAGGTGTCAACACAATATTACAACGTGGTCCTCCACCGGTCTTCTGCTGCTGCATCAATTTTGGCAGCCTTTTCTTTTACCTCTTTTCTAGTGTCATGCCACCGGTGCTGTACCTGTTTTACGTCCCTGGGCGTGACAGAAAGGGAGCTCACATCCTGCACGATCTTCTCCCAAATCCATTTCTTCATGGAGCAAGAAACCTTGGACTGGAAGAGAACTTTATATTTGTCACAGACAGCACGGCACAGTAACTCCTTTTCTTCATCCGTGAAGTGAGCATTGTGGGTTCGCTTTTTGGATGGCTGGCTAGAACTTGTGCCTTCCTGTTCCTGATGTTCACCATACTCTGCCTCGACTTGCGCAATAGTACGTTTTCCAGCCATGATAGTGCCTGAATGGGAAAAAAAAAGAAGAATGAATGGAGAGACAGCATGACGGAAATTGACAGAAGCAGAATAAATGAAAACAATATTGAACCAGAAACAAGAGAGGCCCATGGACAGTCAAGCAGCAACCTGAACTAGTGCCTTCCAGTGGTTGCCGATCTCCGGACTCTGCCTCTACCCATGCAATGGAATGTTTTCCTGGCATGATTGTCTGAATAGGAGAAAAAAAAAACGGAGGAAAGGGATCAATGAATGGAGCGATAATCAAGAACAGAATGACCCCGAAGGAAGAGGAGCACATGCAGAGCATACAATAAATATTGAATACAATAAAGAGGGAAAATGAACAAAACAGAAGAGGAGCACATGCAGAGCATACAATAAATATTGAATACAATAAAGAGGGAAAATGAACAAAACAGAAGAGGAGCACATGCAGAACATACAATAAAGATTGAATACAATAAACAGTCAAAATCAACAAAACAGAAGAGGAGCACATATAGAGCATACAATAAATATTGAATACAATAAAGAGGGAAAATCAACAAAACATAAGAGGAGCACATGCAGAGCATACAATAAAGATTGAATACAATAAAGAGGGAAAATCAACAAAACATAAGAGGAGCACATGCAGTGCATACAATAAAGATTGAATACAATAAAGAGAGAAAATCAACAAAACAGAAGAGAAGCTCAGTAAACAGTCAAAATCAACAAAACAGAAGAAGAGTACATGCAGAACATGCAATAAAGACGTCCATGGCCGCTTCCTTGAGCGCCATGATCGGAGGCCCCTATCTTCTATGTCCAGGCGCACAAGGCGCTCAAGGCAGCAGCCATGGACGTTGGAAGGCAGCAGGGCCTCCGATCATGGACGTCTGGAAAGAGGCAGGAACATCCATGATCGGATGCCCCTACCTTCCACGTCCGGGTGCTAAAGGTGCTCAAGGCAGTGGCCATGGACATTGGAAGACAGCTATTTTCGGACATCCAGGCTACCTTGAGCGCCTTACCAGGCATTCACAGGCACCCGGACATGGAAGGTAGGGGCCGATGTTCCCGCCGCTTTCTGGTCGTCCATGATCGGAAGCCCCGCTGCCTTCCAACATCCATGGCTGCTGCCTTGAGCACCTTGAGCACCCGGACATGGAAGGTAGTGGGGCCTCCATCATGGATGTCTGGGTGCTCAGGGCAGCTCAGGTCAGCAGTCCCGGTGTCCATGCGGGGTCTGTTGGAAAGAACCATCCACTTACCTGCTGAAAGCATTGCCAATCTTCCGAATGATATCCAAAAGTACCGCTGTAACCACTCTGTCCTGGCCTGAACCAAATACAAAGGGATTTTTGCTACTTGGCGATGCAACTTATATATATTTGTAAGGTAGGATTATGTGGTGATGATGTCACAAAGGGGGAACAATGGGATAAGTTTCCAGATCAATGAAAAGTTTGGAATGTAACATTTCCAGATCGATAACATTTCCTTACTTTTTCAAAATGACATTTGCCGTTCCATAGAAATGACAGGTATGGAGCCAGCGCACCCTGGATACTGTATAGGTGCTCTATAACGCCCTATACAGTAAAATCAATTGCAAACACCTACCACTTGATAGACGTGCTTTAGGCGCTCCTTTGGTGCTGCTTGGATTTGTGTCTAATTTGAATACTGAATCGAGCGGATTGAGAACCAAAATGTGCGCGTGTCAAATGAGCGGGCGCTCGACACTGCTACACAATTTTTTATGCATCGGTACTGTATCGGCCCGAATATTGGTAGTCCTGAACTTTTGGCATATGCACAGAATCCATTTATAATTACACAAAGGGGGCCCCAGTCTGCAGGCAGTCAGTTAAGGAACTCTGATACCTGATGAAATGTTATGTTGTGTACACATAATACAGTTTTGTACAAATTTTGCTGCCACTGGCTCAGACCTTATGAAAAGCATTTTCTCCCTTCATCCACATGTGCCATTTCATGAAAAGGTAAAAGAGATTAGGGTGTAAATTTGTGGCCATACATTATCAGAACGCAGTTTACAATTATTTCCTGCAGGGTATTAACATTTTGTATAGCAAAAATAATAATTAATGTTTGTGAAGGTGTTTGAGTCAGCATAGACATTTCTTTTGAAATTTGTATGGATGGCACATTTAACAATAGCAATAAAAGAAACAGTGAAGTTCAGGAAGACTATGAGTATGAAATAAAATACTGGGGTAATCAAGTTAAAAATAATAGAGAAAAAGATAGTATTATTCTTATGAAAAGTTCAATACATTTGTTCATTTCCAAAGATTTCTTATGCCATATAAAATTTAAGCCAATTGGAATTTTGTTTTTTGTATGTCACATCTAAAAAGAAGTGATGTCATTAACAACTGAATGCCTCTTTATGTATATATTATTGGTACATTGAAATTATTTTCACACAAACTAGTGGTGCCAAATTTTATCCAGTCTTGGTAATGAACAATAACACTTTTATTTTAAAACTAAAATGTTCTTTAAAGAGTAGATAAACACAAAGGTAAATTATATTCCCTGATAATTTCATTTAATATTATGTAAATTGGAAGACTAATGATAATAGCAAAAATTGCAAATAATAAAAGTATAAATGAAAATTATATAACATGGAAATCAAAATATAGTATGAATAAGATCTTTTTATAGTGAAATTGTGTTGGAAGGATACAGTTATGCATGCTGTAAGACTTAAATAAACAAAAGATTTAATTCAAATAATTAGTGTGCTTTAATTCAATGTAGTTGAACTGAGGAAAATAAACATTATCTCATACCTTTTATCATTAAAACTCAACAACTTTCTCTATTGCAGTGTACATGGAATACTGGTTATTTTTTCCCCATAATCAACTCAACTCTGTTAATATTCACTTTTGGCATAAACCTATTCACAGCTCCTTCACTTAGTAGTATTTTTTTTCTGTAGTTATCTCAACTCAAGGACAGAATAGAAAATGCAGTTTAATTAATTTCTGCTTCTTTGTTTAAAGAATATGAATAATGAAAGTTCAATAAATAATATTCCCAATATTGTTGCATGCTGCAGTACATGTAAGAGATGCTTTGGGGATTTGTATGAGTTAAAAAAGAAATAATTTTGGTACCACATCTGTTCAAATGCTTAAAAAAACATATACAAGTTATTTTATTTTTTTATTTTTATAATTTTTTATTTATGCATTTTACAATAATCACAAGATAAGAATCTTGAACAAAAAATATAGAGAGTAAAGTACATTACTTTGAAGAAAAATATCAACATACAAAGTTTTATTCCTCTCTCTGTCTAAAGTCCTCATAATGAGGGGGAGGACCTACCTCAACTTATAGAAATTCTATTATAAACAAAGAAATTACTCGATAGGATAACAGCAACCCTATTCCATCTATGAGGGACTATTTAAGCTGGACTCCACAGGTGCCACAGGGGTTTTCCCCACCAAAACCTATGTCTATTGCGGGGGATCAAAGAATACATAAGTATTATTAAGATATTTTACCTCACACTTACATGGGAATTTCAAGAACCCCTCCCCCCCCCCCCCCCCCAATTAACAAGACCTGTGGTCTCAATAGGAGGAATGCTTTCCTCCTTCTTTGGGTCTCACGAGAGACATCCGGAAATACTCTGACTTTACATCCCAAAAACATATCATTTCTATGCCTAAGACACAGTCTCAATAGCCATTCCTTATCTGGCTCCAGTGCCAAGGTCACTATCAGCGTTGCAGGAACCGCTAATTCTGTGTCAGAGGTTTCCAAAACAGTTGAAAGATTCAAAGACTGTTCACGCAATGATATTAAGGGTGTTATTCCATCATTCTGCTCTTTTCTTCTTCTAAATTTCGGTAAATAGAACATTTTTGAGATAAGTGGTATTGCATTTTCCATCACTTGAAGAGTTTTGGTAAGATATCTTTCAAATACCTCCCTTGAAGATCTTAATGGTACTTGTGGAAAATGTATCAATCTCAAATTTCTATTTTTTACTAAATTTTCCAAGTTTTCCATTTTTAAAGACAAATTATTTCTATCTCTAGTCATTGCTGACTGAGGCCTAGATTTTCTAACCTACCGCGGTGTTGTGAATCGCGCAGTAGGCGAAGTGGGGGGCGGGTCTGCAAAAGCTGGCAGAGATCGCAACTCTGCGGTGTGATCGCTGCTGGCTTTCGCACCCAATAGCGCCATCATAAAAGGTGGTGCTATTGGGTGCGAAATAGGCAGCGAAAAGGGTTCTTACCTTTTCGCTGTCCGCCATGTCTTCGCGGCATCCACCCCGGTACTGCCCCGACTCCTCCTGTTCTGGTCTTGATGCCGCCCCTTTTTAGTGATTGCGTGTGATCGCTTTGAAAAATGACCCCCTGAGTTTGCTGAATTCCATTCATTTGCGATCTAATAGAAGTCATTTGTCTAATGTATTTGTCAAATCATTAATTTTATCATCCAATTCTTTGACTTTAACATTAACAGGGAGTAACTGTTGTAGTAATGAAAGTCTCATTTCCACAATTGCTTCCCACAAAGTCTCGAGTGAGAAAACCACAGGTCTTACCACGGCTGGTATTCTTTCTGTAGGAATTCCTCCTACGGCTCCTGTGGACTCTTCCAGCCGTACCTCTCCTTCCACACCGGCTTGCTCTGGTGGTAATATCAAGCTTCCTGTCATGGTTGCTGCCCTGTCTGAATCTGCAGAGGTCAGCTCTTCAACTCTTCGGTTGATAGACGTCCCCTCATCTCCAGGGCATTCTTATGGTGGCAGGGATGTTACCTCCACAGGACTAAGCAGTGATAATGAGCCAGGGAGAGAGAGGAGCTCTGATTCCCCTCCCCCACTCTCCAGCTGCTGAGGTCCTGAACTTGTGTCGCTGCGCCGAATGTGGGTATCCATCGGGCTGGAAACTGGCGTCGCCAAGATGACCGCAGGGTAAGGTTCTGCCCTTGACTTATATTTCCTCCCTATCTTAGGTTAAAGGTTAGCAAGAAAAAGTTAAATATACACTCGTCTGAGAGAGCCGACGCCGCGCTGACCTATTGAGTGGCCATCTTGGATCTGCCCCCTCACAAGTTATTTTATTAAGAGGACTTTGTCTTTAGAGGCAGACACAACTTAGATAAAGTTAGGAGGTGAGCAGCAGATTCCCCCCCCCCCCCCCTCCATTCTGCAAGATCTGCAAGAGGGAGGAAGACAAACGAGGAAGACAAATTCCTTTGGGGGCAGAAGTGCCTCTAGAGAGAAATTATTTAGAGAGAAGTCACCATCTTGGCCCCATCTTAAAATAGTTAGTTACAGATTGTATTGAAATATATCTCTGTACATCATAGTTACATATTTACTCATCTGTAGGAAAATGTTTAGAAATGTAAGCCTTATAGGACTCCTACATTCATTAACATAAGAGCATAAGAACATATGAACATGCCATATTGGGTCAGCCCAGCATCCTGTTTCCAAAAGTGGCCAATCCAGGCTATAACAACCTAGAAAGTACCCAAAAACTGAGGGGGTCATTTTCCAAAGCGATTGCATGCGAAAAGGGACTTTTCGTGTGTGATCACTAAATGGGGGCGGAGTCGGGGTGGTGTCAAGACCGGAACAGGAGGAGTCGGGCGGCACCAGGGCGGATGCCACAAAGACATCATGGACAGCGAAAAGGTAAGAACCCTTTTCGCTGCCAATTTCGTGCCCAATAGCACCACCTTTTATGATGGCGCGCCCCTCGCTTCACCCCCCCCCCCACGATTCAAAGAGCCCGGCGGTATTAGAGAATCCAGGCCTAAGTGTATTCCATGCTACTGTTGCTAATAATAGCAGTGGCTATTTTCTAAACTTAATTAATAGCAGGTAATGGACTTCTCCTCCAAGAACTTAGCCAATCCTTTTTTGAACCCATGCATACTAACTGCACTAACCACATCCCCTGGCAACAAATTCCAGAGTTTAATTGTGCGTTGAGTGAAACTTTCTCCGATTAGTTTTAAATGTGCTACATGCTAACTTCATGGAGTGCCCCCTAGTCTTTCTATTATCTGAAAAAATAAATATCCAATTCACATTTACCCGTTCTAGACTTCTCATGATTTTAAACACCTCTGTCATAGCACACCTCAGCCGTCTCTTCTCCAAGCTGAACAACCCTAACCTCTTTAGTCTATCCTCATAGGGGAGCTATTCCATCCTCTTTATCATTTTGGTCGCCCTTCTCTGTACCTTCTCCATCGCAACTATATCGTTTTTGAGATGCGGTGACCAGAATTGTACACAGATTGCATCATGCTGTTAATAATCTCTTTTCTCTTTTTTTTAAACAGGAGTGTTTTCAAATGAATCTAGCTACTCGTTTATCTAAATTAAACTTTCTAATATAAATCAATGGAGGTGTTTAACTAAGGAGAGAAAAAAAACCCCTCTTTTCAAATGAAATGCAATTAACCTTTACTGCCTAAAGGCAGTACAGAGGAAAAGGAAGTCTGTAATTACAGAGATCCAAAGATGGACCAGGGCAGACTGAGCATCTTCTGGTAAATCATAAAATATAGCACAAAGATTGCCAAATAGATAACAGTATTTAGAAAACAGCTGTAACTTGAACTGTGAAACCTTTACGTCCTTTTTATCAAATTGGCACAAGTGTAGAGTATAGGCAGAATGGGAAGAAAATCAAGATCATTAACATATTGGAACGATGTATTATTTTTTATTTATATTCTGCTTTCAGCGTTTCAAAAGTTTATTACATTCAGGTACTGTAGCTTTTCCCTATCCCCAAAGGGCTTGCAATTTAAGGGCCTCATTTACTAAGGCTTTTCTCCCACTCTTTGTCTAGGGGAAAAATTGTTAGTAAATGAAGCCCTAATTGGGCCATTCATCAAATTGCCTTAGAGCCCGAACATGCATTAAATGGGGTTTAATGCAAATTGCTCACGTGTTAGAAAGCGTAACGCAAGCTGGCATGCAAATTTTAATTTTAGTATGCAAATGGGAGGAGTTAATGCAAATTAAGGCGTCTTACTGCATTCCGCGATAGAATAACACACACTAACGTGGGATTTAACATCAGAAATAACTACACCTTTTTTTTTTTTTTCAGTACTAGGGGAAAAAAACTTTTTATCAAGTCTGCGGCCGTTATCGTGGATCGTAGCTATTATTGCAGCGATTATAGGCGGGCAATAAAAAGAGGTATTTTATCAGACCCAGGGAGAATAAAAGCACCTGTTCTTACCTGGCCAGTCTACCTAAATTCATTATGATTGTGGCAAGTTTACTGGTTTGGAGATCCTGGATGCTTCGGGAGGCTCGCTGCAAACAACAAAAGGAACAACAACAACCACAAGAATAGGCAAGGGAAGTTCCAACCCTTCTAAGGAAGACCCTGCAATGGAGCCCATGCCATGGGCCCCACAGGGAGAGGGTCGGGCCCATGGCAGCACCTGGCATGCAGGCGGGCACGGTGTAGGAGATACAGGGAGCGCATCTTTCCTCCATGAGCCTCATTGCTGGGCCTGCCAGAGGATTATGTGGTTAGCAGATATCGCCTCAGCTCTCAGGTTTTCCTGAAATTATATGAAGAAATCAGAAGGGATATGGATCTGGTCACAGAAAGGTCCCACACCTAGATCTTTTTCCTGGGTGGCAGCTCCTAATATGGAACCTAACATTGTGTAACTATAGCATGGGTTATTTTTCCCTATATGCATCACCTTACACTTGTCCACATTAAATTTCATCTGCCATTTGGATGCCCAGTCTTCCAATCTCAAAAGGTCCTCCTGCAATTTATCACAATCTGCTTGTGATTTAACTACTCTGAATAATTTTGTATCATCTGCAAATTTGATTATCTCAATTATCGTATTCTTTTCCAGATCAGTTATATATATATATCTATCTATCTATCTATCTATCTATCTATCTATCTATATATATATATATATATATATATATATTGAAAAGCACCGGTCCAAGTACAGATCCCTGAGGCACTCCAGCGTTTATCCTTTTCCACTGAGAAAATTGACCATTTAATCCTACTCTCTGTTCCCTGTCTTTTAACCAGTTTGTAATCCACGAAAGGACATCACCTCCTATCCCATGACTTTTTAGTTTTCTTAGAAGCCTCTCATGAGGGACTTTGTTGTTACGCTGGTTGGCCAAGGACCCCATGGCCGACCTCTCTTACCGTCCTGCTGGGGGCGGCTTCTGGCTCCACAGCAGGTCGGAGGAAGTGCCCGCAGCGCTTCTCTCCTCTTTGCAGCCCTACGCACTGATGAGGAGCCTCGAGTCACAGCTCCTTAGGCGTGCACGCTCGCCACCAGTATGTTATATAAAAGGCCCAGGGCGGGAACCCTGGGTCATTCCCGTTTGATGACATCATTTTTGAGGGACTATTTAGCATCTCCCCCACTCTTCACAGACTGACTTGGCAACGAGTTCCCTCATTGCTGATTCCTGCTGATCTCTCCTTGGACCGTGGTTCCTATATCCTGCACTTCCTGGCAAGAAACACTCTTCGAGTACCCGCTCCTCGGGGGGCTCATTCCTGTCTATGGCTTTCCGCTCCTTGGAGGGCCCTGCACCTCAGATGTTTGTCTGCCAGCTTCCCCGTTTCTCGGAATCACTTCTGGAACTACTCTGCTTCCTGGAGACTCAGCGTTGGTGTACCCCGCTCTGCGGGCCATTGCCCCTACTACTCTGCTTCGTGGAGACTCAGCGTAAGTGTACCCCGCTCTGTGGGCCATTGCCTCTACTACTCTGCTTCGTGGAGACTCAGCGTAAGTGTACCCTGCTTTGCGGGCCATTGCCTTACCACTCTGCTTCATGGAGACTCAGCGTAGGTGTACCCATTGCCTCTTATTTCAGTGACTGTGCCGCGCTTCCCCGCTCCTCGGGTCAGCACCTTGTGTACCTCAGAGACTATGCCAAACTCCCCCCGCTCCTCGGGGGCAGTACCTTGAGTCACCTTACAGTTTACGTGCTTCGCACTCACTCCTCCCTGGGCTTGCTCTGCACTTCTCCTCAGTGAGACTTAGCTCTGGAACTTGCACCCGCAGCCCAGCCTATCTTTCATCATACTCTCTCTCTAGGCTGTGCCATCTGCGGTTCAGACCTCGCCTCCTGATGGTGAGACTGAGCACCAGTGGGAGCTCCTTCCCCCTGGGTAGGGTCAGCTCTCACCTCAGGCCAAGGGCCCACTAACCCACAGATCCTAAAATTTGTCAAACTCTTTCTGAAAATCCAAATGCACTACATCTACTGGTTCACCTTTATCCACATGTTTATTAATCCCTTCAAAATAATGAAGCGGATTTGAGAGGCAAGATTTCCCTTGGGTAAATCCATGCTGGTTGTGTTCCATTAAACCATGTCTCTCTATATGTTCTGTGATTTTGATCTTTAGAATATTTTCCACTATTTTTCCTGGCACTGAAGTCAGGCTCACTGGTCTATCATTTCCCGGATCGCCCCTGGAGCCCTTTTTAAATATTGGGGTTACATTGGCCACCCTCCAGTCTTCAGGTACAACGGATAATTTTAATGAAAGGTTAATAATTACTTGTAATAGTTCTGAAATCTAATTTTTGAGTTCTTTCATGACCCTGGGGTGAATACCATCTGATCCAGGTGATTTATTACTTTTCAGTTTGTCAATGTGGCCTACTACCATGAGTTGATTCAGTTCATCTGAATCATCACCCTTGAAAAATGTCTCTGGAATGGATATTTCCCCAACATCCTCATCCAAAAGCACCGAAGCAAATAATTAATTTAGTCTTTCCAGAATGACCCTATTATTTAAAGGGCCCAGGGTGGGAACACTGGGCCAGCCCCGTTTGATGACATCATTTCTGGAGGACTATTTAGCACCTCCCCCACTCTTCACAGACTGGCTTGGCAATGAAATCCCTCATTGCTGATTCCTGCTGATCTTTCCTCAGACAGTGGTTCCTGTAACCCGCACTTCCTGGCGAGAGGCACTCTTCGAGTACCCACTCCTCGGGGGCTCATTCCTGTCTCTGGCTATCCGCTCCTTGGAGGGCCCTGCACCTCAGATGTTTGTCTGCCAGCTTCCCCGCTTTTTGGGGGTAACTTCTGGAACTACTCTGCTTCCTGGAGACTCAGCGTTGGTGTACCCCATTATGTCAAAGCAATTTCAGCATTGCCACTGATTGGGTTGTGCCAGCTGTAAAGTGTAACAGTGCCAGCACTCCCAGGATCCATTGCTTGGGCCCCCTTCAGAGTGATTTTAATCCTTTCTTGAGGGTTGAAGTACTTTGCCATCTCAGTGCTCAGGGAGGTACCTCCCAATGCCGCCCCACATCCGGATATCTCTATCTGGTGATCCACTACTGTTTCTGACTCCACGATGATTACTGGTGGCTGCTGCTCATGCTGGAGTGTGCTTAATAGTAAGAGAACTAGGTGTCTATTACATACATACTATAATTTGCCTAATAAACCCTTGTACACAACATTAACACACAGTTTTCTTGTTTTATTTCTTCTTAACACACTAAAGCCTGAATTTTTAAAAGCCTGCGTGTGTAAAATTCAGGGGATATGCGCATGGCTGGGCTGTGTGCGTGCCAAGTGCATTTTAGAAACAGTCCAGAGACACGAGCATCTCCTGGTATGTGCAGAAGTACTGGGCCATTGAAAAGGGGCAGGCCATGGGACTGGGTCTGGGCAGGAGTGGGGGCTAACCAGGACTGCAGCCATTAGGCCTTTTCCCGGGGAAGTGCACACCAGCAGCCAGCCGGCGTGCCGAAGTTACTTCTGCTCGGAAGGAGCAGTAAGTAATAAAACAAAAAAATTTGGTCTAGCTAGGTAGGGGTTAGGAGTCAGGGAGGAGAGGAGAGGAGAGGGGAAAAGGTAGGAAGGGTAGTTAGGGGGATAGGAAATTTCTCTCCCAGTCCGCTCCTTAATTGGAGCGGACTGGGAGTGTACTGGGAAAACCCTACTTGCATCGCTGCGTGTATTTTTTAAAAATCCCCACCTGTTGCACGTGGGAGAGGTCACTCACCTGCACATGCATGCAAGGACATTACATTCCGGCGAGCATGTACGCATGTTATAAAATAGCCGTGTCCATGTGTGACGCTGGGAACTGCACGCACTTGGATGCTCGCACCTGTTTTTGAAAATTGGCTCCTAAAAGCAGAAGACCTCCTTTAATTTACTTGTTCCATTTTCCCTTGTTTCCCCACTTAATATTTCATATTCTATAGAACAAACATAGAAAACAGACAGGATTTTTCCTTGGGATAAATACAGACATTAGACATAGGTTTTAACATATAATTCCAAAGGTTAAAATGATTTTACAATGATTTAAAAAAATTTAAATTACAGATCTGTAAAAAAACAAAACTTGAAAATAATTGAGATTAATAAGAGTATTCATTCTCTGAAAAAAATGAAACAAAAAAACTGTTCTTACATCATCTGTAGAAGAAGGATGGAGAAAGGTGATGGGAGGAATGGGGGCACCTTGTGCGCGCCTAGCCTAGGGGAGCCCCGATGGCTTTCCCTGTTCCCTCCATGGCCGCTGCGAAATCGGAGCGGCCTCGGAGGAAACTTTCTTTCCCCCCCACCTTCCCCCACCTTCCCCTCCCTTCCCCTCCCTTCCCCTACCTAACCCGCCCCCCCAGCCCTTCCTTCCACCCCCCACCTTCCCCTCCCTTCCCCTACCTAACCCGACCCCCAGCCCTACGTAACCCCCCCCCATACCTTTGTTATCCAAGTTGCGCCTGCCTCCGGGCAGGCATAGGTTGCGCGCGCCGGCCGAGTGCCTGCATGCGAGCCCCAGGCACGACTGCTGTGCTGAAGGCCTCAGTCCCGCCCCCGCCTCCAGCCCACCCACTCCCCGCCCATTTTTTCAAACCCCGGGACATACGCGCGTCCCGGGGCTTGCGCGCATCGCCAGATCTATGCAAAATAGGCTCAGCGCGCGCAGTAGCGGGTTTCGGGCTTACACGTGTAATATACGTGTGTAACCCTTTGAAAATCTGCCCCATGTGTCCTACATTTTTACATAAAAATAAAATACCACGGAAATTACTCTTCCCTGACTGTTTTAGAGGCAGGCTCAGGGGGCTGATCAAGTGTAGGGCTACTGAATAATATCCTATCATGAATGCATGTGGTAGGTTTCTTGCCTGAATCTCCAGTCTCACTCTCAACTTGATAAGAACATAAGAAATTGCCATACTAGCAGGCCGATACAGAAAAATGCGCGGGAGAGCTGGCGAGTGCCTGCTCTCCTGGTGCGTGCACAGGCCTCTCTCCTGGGTGCGTGATTCAGGAGGGTGGCCTATGCAAATTAGGGCCTGTGGTAAAAGGAGAAAAACAGTTTTTTCTGCTTTTCTGTACACTTCCCCTGGTGCCGGCTGAAATTAACACCAGCCTTTGGGCAGGCGTTAATTTCTGAAAGTAAAATGTGCGGCTTGGCTGCACATTTTGCTTTCTGTATTGCGCGGGTATAACTAATAGGGCTATCAACATGCATTTGCATGTTGCAGGCGCTATTAGTTTCAGGGGGGTTGGTCGTGCGTTTTCGAGGCGCTATTACCCCTTACACTATAAGGGGTGAAGCTAGGGCGTCAAAAACACGTGTCCAAACCTGTACTGTATCGGCCTGTGGGTCAGACCAAGGGTCCACCAAGCCCAGCATCCTGCTTCCAACAGTGGCCAAACCAGGCTCCAAGTATCTGGCAAGTACCCAAACACTAAGTAGATCCCATGCTACTAATGTCAGTAATAGTAGAGGCTATTCCCTAAGTCAACTTGATTAATAGCAGTTAATGGACTTCTCCTCCAAGAACTTATCCAAACTTTTTTAAACCCAGCTACACTAACTGCACTAACCACATCCTCTGGCAACAAACTCCAGAGTTTAATTGTGCGTTGAGTGTAAGAGAATTTTCTCAGATTAGTGTTAAATGTGTTACTTGCTAACTTCATGGAGTGCCCCTTAGTCCTTCTATTATCGAAAAGAGTAAATAACCAATTCACATCTACCCGTTCTAGACCTCTCATGATTTTAAAGACCTTTATCATATCCCCCCTCAGTCATCTCTTCTCCAAGATGAACAGCCCTAACCTCTTTAGCCTTTCCTCATAGGGGAGCTGTTCCATCCCCTTTATAATTTTGGTTGCTTTTCTCTGTACCATCTCCAGTGCAGCTATATCTTTTTTGAGATTCGGTGACCAGAACTGTACACAGTACTCAAGGTGTGGTCTCACCTTGGAGCGATAAAGAATAGAGATGTGAATCGGAACCGGTATCGGTTCGGATTCCGGTCCTATTCACATCGTGAAATTTTTATCTTGCAGTCCGATCGGGTTTTTTTTATCGGCTGCACCCGAGCCGATAACCAAAAAATACAGCCGACTCTTTAAAATGAGTTTGTTAGTATCCCCCCACCCTCCAGCCCCCCCCAATTTTTAAATACCTGGTGGTCCAGCGGGGGTCCCGGGAACATTCTCCCGTGCTCGGGCCGTCGGCTGCCAGTAAACAAAATGGCGCCGATGGCCCATTGCCCTTAGCATGTGACAGGATATCCGTGCCATTGGCCGGTCCCTGTCACATGGTAGGAGCAATGGATGGCCGGCACCATCTTTAAAAATGGCGTGGGCCATCCAGTGCACCTACCATGTGACAGGAGCCGACCAATGGCACCGATAGCCCCCGTCACATGGTAAGAGCAAAGGGCCATCAGCGCCATTTTGATTAGTGGATGATTTTAATGATAGATTACAAATAGATTACAAATTTTAACTAATAGATCTGAAATAATTAATCTGAAATTTAATTTTTGAGTTCCTTCATAACCCTGTGATTCATACCATCCAGTCCAGGTGATTCACTACTCTTTAATTTGTCAAACTAGCCTACTACATCTTCCAGTTTCACAGTGATTGGTTCAGTTTATCTGACTCATCACCCTTGAAAACCATCTCTGGAACCAGTATCTCCCCAACATCCTCATTAGTAAATGATTTTTCTCTCCCTTCTTCCCTGCTCTTTCTATAACCACAGTGGACTTCCCATCACTTTTCCCCTCATTATGAGAAGGTACTGGTGTTGGGGAGATGATAACTAGATGGCAGGGTTCAGGAAAAGGGTGGGAAGTTCTACTCTCTGTAACTGATAGTGCTTCTAGAAGACCTGGCATTTTGGAAGCCTCTGGTTTTTGCCAGATACAATTTATCAACATTTTCTTTAAGTAATTGAGTTAGTCTTTCATTTTCAGATTTATAGGTGTCTCTCTGTATGCTGATCATAGGAACTTGCATTTTAAAAGAATACAACTGGTCTCGTATCTTCTCAGTGTCTTGTCTCTGGTTTTCTATTTTCTGTTGAAACTGAATTAATCTTTCTGACCATGATTTTATAGTACGGATCAAAATCCATATGGTGCCTGCCTTCTTTTTTTTTGCTATCCTTGGAGGCCGTGAAATCTATATACTCAGTAATCAATTCCTCCACATCAGAAAATGAATACAATTCTATCACAACTTCTAGACCCCAAGATTTCTTCCCACATGTTGCCATAATTTCTAAAAGGCAATTTCTCTTTGTTTCTAATTTTAATTCTGACATTATTTTTCCTACTCTCCTGTTGACCCTTACCATCTGACACCTTTGAGACCACATCATGCCAAACTTAAGATTAACAAAATTCTGTACTCAGTATTTTTCCCTTTACACTATTCTATTTACTGCAGACTACAGAACCTGTCGAACTACAGAACCTGCCAAACTAAACCATAATACATATTGTCCTCATTATTTCCCAGCCAATGCACCAAAAATGTAAGCTGAGGCCCCTGGATGACTGTCTCCCCCAATCTTGTGTCCTAGTTTATCAGATTCAAAATGAAGAGGAGATGATAATGGAATCACATAAGGTTTATTATACAAGTTCACTGCATTTATTGCTTACCCAGTGTAACTGGTTGGATAACCCTATACACCCATCTAAGATTTATGACACCTGAAGTTTAGTTGATTCATAAGTCTTTGGCCAATTGAAGATTTCTTTTTATATTCTGCTTTTAAAGCAGATTATATTCAGGTACTGGAGCAATTTCCCTATCCACAAAGAGCTTACAATCTAAGGGGTCATTTTCGTAGCGTATCGCACACGAAAAGTCCCTTTTTGCTTGCGATAGCTAGCTTGTGGTGGAGTCGGCCCCGGAAGAAGAGGAGTTGGGGCATCGTCGGGGCAGACGAGGCGGAAAGATCGCTGACTGCGAAAAGGTAAGAACCTTTTTCACTGCCAGTAGCGCGCCAAATAGCACCACCTTTTACGATGGTGCTATTGAGTGCGAAAGCCGACAGCGATGGAACCGTGGAGGTGCTATCGCTGCCGGCTTTCGCAGGTTTGCCCCCCACTTTGCCCCAGTGCCCCCGTTAGCACTGAATAGTGAATCCAGGCCTAAATTTGTACTTGAAGTAATAGAGAGTAAAGTGACTTACCCAAGGTCATAAAGGAGCAGCAGGGGCATTTGAACCCTGGTTCTGCTGGTTTACAGCCCACTGTTCTAACCAGTAAGCTACTCCTCCACTTTTTGGCAGGGCATGCCTCTGAACTGTCAGGACCCTCTGCAATGTCTTTGGTTTTCTGCACTTCCTGTTGCCTGTTGCAATCTTCCTGGTTTGAGCGTCTATCCTAGCATATTATGCATCATCATCAATGGCAGAACTTAGCTTAACAGTGTAGGTATCTGGTTCATAAGTGGTTGCCTTTTGGTTGCTAGACAGCTTTGTTATGCTGTGTCCAGGGCTTCCAGATATGTGATTGGTTTGTCTGATTCTACAGATGCCTGGTTCATCAGAAAGCATTGCCAAGCTGTCATTGGTTCAGTCCAGTGTCAAATCTTATTTGGTCATCATGACCTATTCTGAAAAAAGGTCAACAGTACTTTCCTTTTAGTTGTTGAGACATTTTCTTGTGTTATACTGAGCTCTGTCTGGTCTCAGGCCCTTTATCAATGCCTCCTGTTGTTAAATCACATTCTGCTTTCTTGAGTATCACATACCTAAAGCAACTAAACTCAGATCCATTTCTCTCTCCACCCATCTGTGCTTTCATGCTGCTGCTTACGGTTTAACAGACAGAAAATAACTATACTGATATAAAGAGTATAGAAAAAAACTTCAATTTTGTGCTTTAAATCCTTTGTCTATTTCTCTATAAAATATCTAAAGGTGACCCCTACTGACCATTATTAACAGGATCAGGCTGGGGCAGGCATTTCAGAATGTGTTAGGGATGGACTGGAAAATGGGTTCAAATTTCTGGGCTTGGGCTGAGAAGGAGGATTGTAGTGCTCTGAGGTAGAGCTGGGGAGGGAAGACTGTCGAATTTGGTCTGGGCAGGGGGATCAAAATGTACTGGTGTTGAAGTGTGCAGGATTGGGTTGGGAAGTGAAGAATGTAGTGCTGGGTGTGAATGTGTGTGTGTGTGTGTGTGTGTGTGTATGTGTGTGTGTGTGTGTGTGTGTGTGTGTGTGTGAGGGGGTATGGAGTGTGCAGGAGTTGGGATGTGAAAGGAGGACGAATTCCTGAGGTCAGGTTGGGGAGGGGAGAATGGATTCTCGTGGTTGGGTTGGGGAGGGGATTGGATTCTGTTGGGGGTTGGATAGGAAGGGAATAAAGAAGAAGTGCTAGGATTAAGCTGGGGAAGATGATTTGAGTCCTGGATTTGGACTATGGAGAAAGGTTGGGTTCTGCTGGGACTGGGCTGGGAAGGGTGGAAGGGAGTGCAGGGGTCAGGCTAGGATGGGGGCTCAGAATATGCAGGCTTCAGGCTGGGAAGGGGAAGTGTTATGTTCTGGAATTGGATTAGAGAGGAGAAGAGTGAATAGGACTAGGGGATTTCACTGGGTATTAACTAGTATAGTAATCAATAATGTAGAGTAAAATGGCAGCAGTTATCAAAATTAATGGCACATCATATAGCAATAGCACATAAGATGGAAATTGGTCAATACAGTATTCCATATAGGTGTTATGAAATGCAGTTACAATGTCACAAATATTCAATAACTATAAGAATCCCATAGACTTAGATGTACAAGAGTGGTTAATACAGTATCTCCAAATTCAAAACTTTCAATTATATGTGCCTGAACTGCAATTATGTGGCCCAGACCATGGCAGCCAAGAAAAAGAAATCATAAATTATCATAGTAGTCTTAATGAGAACCAGTGAATGAATGGAGAAACTTCAGATTTGAAGATTCTGACTGGTTCAGTATCACTGAATTATATTCAATAATATTTCTTTATAATAATACAATTAAATGAAGAGAAAAATTACTCAGTCTAGGTTAATTTTGTAAATGTAAAGGTTAAGAAAAGCCAAGGTATTTAAACAAACCACTTCAAAAGCAGATGTCTAATGAGTCTACAGGAGGAGAAGCCACATCATAAAATTAAAAGTAAGAGTAAATAATCCTACATGTAGCTAATTGAAATTGAGATAAATATCTGAACATCGGAATCAAAAAATAAGTAGGAGTCAACCCATTTTCTTGCCTGTATTTATTAATTTGTATGATACGTTGTTCTGTGTTGCAGAAACACTATACACTCTTACCTCTCCCTGACGGCACACATAGAAACATGATAGTAGGAAAAGACTGTATGGCCTATCCAGTCTACCCATCCATCCGATTAATTTAGCATTATAATTCTCATCACTTCCTTAGAGATCCCCTGTATCTATCTCATAGTTACATGCATAGTAATGAAGGCAGAAAAGGACCAAATGATCCATCCAGACTGCCAAGCAAGATTCTTATGGTAGTATCTGCCATGCCATTCAAGTTACCTTTTATATTTCCTTCTATCACTAACATATCTAAAAAAAAAAAAAGCCCTGTCCCCCCATTTTAACATATTTGCTATTTTCTCTTCTATTTGAATTTTCACATTCCTGACTACTTTACCAAATTCCCTTAATTTTTACAGATATTTTTGTCTGTCTTCCTCTTTCTGCAACCTCATGTAGTTTATGACTGCTAACCTTTTCTCCCTTACCTTTTCAGCTATTTCTTTAGAAAACCATAATGGTCTCTTTTTCCTGTTCTCTTTATTTACATTCCTAACAAAAAGATTAGTTGCCCTTATGATATCTCCTTTTAGTTTTTCACACTGCCCTTCTATTTTACCTTGATTTTCTCATCCAGATAACGACTCCTTGAGGTACTCCTCCATTTTGAGAAAGTTAGTTTTCCTGAAGTCTAGTACTTTTGTCTTAGAATGAATGTTCATCTCTTGTGTCCTAATATTATTGAACCACACATCTGATGATCATTGGTTCCCAGATGGTCATCCATACATAAGATACGTTATTGCACTATGACATTGTTTCCCAACCCTCTTCTGAAGGCACACCTAACCAGTCAGATTTTCAGGATATCTTTAATAAATATGCATGAGATAGATTTGCACATACTGGAAACCCAGTACATTCAACTCCAGGAGACAGATGGGAAACACTGCACTATGGTGTAGCCAGTTTTGAACAATTTGCTAAGTAGATCTCAAGACCCATTCTCGATAGCATATGGTAATGTGCAAAAACTCTAATTGAAATCCCATTACTATAATACCATAAATAGGTGGATTTGGAGTCTTCCGTTAGAGTATTTATCATTTTGTCCTTGGCTAGTTTTAATTTGGACTCTAGATATAAAATGGTTTTATTTAATTTGACATTTCTGGTTTTCAAATAAGCAATAATTTCCCCCCGAATAACCACTTTACTGGTCTGCCAAAGAAGTGTGGTGGTATCCACATGGGTTTTGTTATGAAAGAGAAAATCTTCCTACTTAGACTTCAAAAAATTCTGAAAATCTTTATTATCTTGAAGAAATACAGGAAAACTCCATAGATATATTCCATCTCCTAGCTCAGTCAGATGAAAATTTACCCATATGGGGGTATGGTCTGAGATAGCCATGGAACCAATTTCTGCCTGCATAATATGATGGAAGAATCTCTGGGAGCCTAGGATGTAATTGATCCTAGAGAGAGATGTATGGGTTCGAGAGGTGTGTGTAAAATCTTTTAGGGTTGGATTTAGGGTTCTCCAATAGTCAAGGATTTGAAGTTGGTCGCAAAGGTATTGAATGCCTTTGTGGTTAGAAATGGTATTCTTAGATTGCTAAGGGGGCAGTTTATCTAGGTGGGGGTCAGAGACACGGTTGAAATCTCCAGATGTAAAGAGTGTGTGATTGAGTTTTTTGAAAAAACTGTGGCGGTAGTCATTCGGCCTTTAATAGAGCCACCAGAATTATATAGTGACCTTCTGGATCTTTGATTTCTTGGTGTAATTGAAATGGAATGGATTTGTGAAAAAGAATGGCTACTCCTGCTTTTTTACCTAATACCTTGGAATAATAACAAGAACCAACCCATTCCCTCTGAAGTTTTCTATGTTCAGTATCCGATAGGTGGGTTTCCTGCAAGCATGCAATCATTGTTTTATGCATCTTTAGGAGCTGCAAAATTTTAATCGGTGAGCCCAACCCATTGACATTGAAGGAGATTAGATGGATGTGATCATCCATTAGTCCAGTAGGAAGTTTTAAGTGTATATGGATGATGAAAGTGATAATGGGCCCCCCAGCCTATGCTCAGGGCAAAGTCAGTGTGTTGTCTAGATAAGAGGGGCTTCAAAGCACTTAGAAAATAGAAGTTGTAAAGTCCATGATTTTTGTCTGCACCTTGGTAGGATTTTGAAAAAACACATTAACTCTCCCTCACTTCCCCTACCCCTACCCCAGAACAACATCTCAAAATTGATCGCCAAAACGCATGGTGAATGGTGGCATATTTGTGAGATGTATGAGCACCACCTCACCCTAAACAGTTGCGTTTGAGCCTATGAAGAGGTTTTTTTTTTCCATCTTTCCAATTTCCCCCATGGTCTAGGTCTAGCTTTTAAGTTCTCCTCCCCTGAAGTTACAATCAGATAGTTAACAACGCCATTAGGAGAGCTCTCGGAGTGCAAGAATCATTTATGCTGCAGACTCGAAAGTCAGAAGGAGAGAGATGTGATATAGTCCCTTCTGGAATCTAGATATATAGACTGGTTCTGGGAGTTGCTTCCAGCATGACTCAACCTCCATGATACCAAACTGATTGGGGGGGGGGGATATTTAATAACTTGATTAATATTAGTGCATTTCAGTGCATGATGAGGAGAGTTCGTGAAAGAGCGTATTCTGACCTGTCATCCCCCCCCCCCCCCCCCCCAGTGGTAGCAGCAGTGCAGGTTCAGGAAGGAGCGACATCTAGGAAAAGTTCAGTTGGATGAGAATTGCATCACTGGTGTCTGGAAAAGAGGAGGGAAGCCAAAAATCATGGGAGAATGGGGCTTCTCCCTGTGACATCATAAACATTGAAGGACGCTGGGAAACAAAAAACAGTGGGTTGGCCACGTGCCAATAACGTCACAACGTCTATGATAGCAGTTTTTGTGGGAGCTTCGTGAGATAGGATGCAAAACAACTTTATTCAACAAGAAAATTGTGGACATAACACAGGCGTTCACCGGAGCATGATACATGTTAAAAACTTGAGAAGGGAGAAGAAAAACAGGTATTATTTAGAACCGGAACTAAGGGGCAACTCACCGCTGCCGAGTCATGCATCAGAAAGTAGGTAGAAATTAGGCCAAACCCTCCAGAAATGATTTGACCTGTTTAGGATCATCAAATGTGTGAGTTAGAATGGAGTGCTAGACCTTCGATTTAGCTGGAAATTGGAGAGTGAATTTCATTTATATGGCAGCCAGAGCCGAACAGATCGGTGAGAAAGATTTGTGACTTTGCGAGACTTGTGCTGAATAGTTTTGAAAAAGACGGACAGTTTCTCCAGGTCGCGATGAAGTCTGTAAGCCTGCATCATGTCTTGTTTGTGGGACCAGTTAAACCTCTGGCTATTACTATTCAGGGTCTGATATCATCAATCTTTTTGACCCCTAATCGATGGGCTCTCTCAATTTGAAGAGAGGACGAGAGGGATGGGATTTCCAGTGCCTCTGGAAGCCATTTTTCTAGGAAACTAGCCAGGTTGTTATCATGAATTGACTTCGGGATGCCAGTGATCCTCACATTGTTGCGGCAGGATCTGTTCTCTAAGTCTTCCAGTTTTTCTGCTTGTGCTTTGAGAAGTTTGAGCTGCTTTTCTAGAGCAGAAATTTGCCTGGCCGCTGTGTTTGCATCATCTTCTAGAATAGTAATCCTGCCTTCTACAACGTCCAAACATGGGTGTAGCTCTGCAAGTGAATGAAAAACAACAAAAGTTAAAGTCTCTCTAGTTCCTTACTCTCTGAAAAACCTACAGTTTGAAGTGGGCTGGCCATTGCAGACCACGCAGAAGGAAGGACTGTATTGAATGGAACCTCCCTTCACTCTAACCTATTCTCTCTCTCTCTAGCTTAACAAAGGGCTCAATCAGGTCCTACTGCTGACATGACTGTAGGGTCTGTCACATTTGTCATATTTACCACTGTAATTTTTTACATATTTACTTTATGCTTTTCTTAATTGTTTATTAATTTATTGAGTATATTTTGGTGATAGTTTGTTATATTGCTTAACTTTTTGAACTAGCCAGACAAAACCCAATATTAGAATGTTTCTCTCGATCTCCTGCTAAATTTTGTCTGGGCATCATATTGCCAACACAATATATACCCAGTAAAAACAACAACAAAAAAAAAAGACAGTGCTGGGAGCATTCCAAATGTTCTATGGCTATATAACAGGATGGTCAAAGCTTTAGGGCTGGCCGGTGACATTTTGAAAACAGGACCTGGCAGGGCAGGAGTATCTGGGGGTCACTTCTTCCCCATTTTGACTTCTTGCGACTTACACATGGAGTAAGATGGCTCCAGGGAGAGTAGGGATATAGGGAAAGGCCTGGTGGATGGCTGAGTATTTCATTTTTTTATTTTGGTGGAACTGGGGGATGGGCGGGGGGTGGTGGAAAATCTCAAAATATTTTCTTTTTGTTTAGTTTTGAAATGGCAAGAAATAAAAGTATTTTGTTGTGTTTTTCATATTCTTTCAAAACAAATGCACAGCCCTATTCATGTCTGAAATGGATAGGTGCAGCTTCATCGGTATCCTGAGGTTTCAAAACAATAGAGCACTGTCACGTGAAGAGCTCTCTGTTAGTCTTACTCTGGTCAGAACAGAGACATCCTTAGTGGGGTTATAAAAATGTAAATATGATTTTAAAAAAGACCAGATGTGAAACTTGAGAATGACTTTGCATGTCAGAAAAGGGCTAATGAGCTTCATGCATATTGTAATAAGGTAGCTAATGCATTTCATGCCTCAGAGAGAAGTTTGCATAAAATCTTTCATTATTGGCTTAGTTGTTGCTATTTGAACTCCCAAGATGTCTCTGTCCAAATTCAGGATAATGTATAAAATATTTTCCCAGCCTTTCTTTATAGCCATTCAACTTGGCCTCCTTTCTGACCTGTAAATGATTGAATTGACCCCTACAGTATAAATTTTCAGTGAGTTACTCAGTAGCAATATAGCTGGCTATATTTGTTTTGACCGTTTTCTTAATAAATTAATTTCCCAAAGTCTCTTTTATCCTGTATTCTTGACTAGAATAGATTGTAAGCTCTATCGAGAAGGGATTGTCTCTTATGTGTATTTGTACAGTGCTGCATAAATCTAGTAGTGCTACAGAAATAAGAATTAGTAGTACTATATTATAGGGATGTGCATTCGTTTTCAACGAATGTGCAATCCGCAACACATAAGTCACTGTTCGTTTGATTTGTGGGTTTGCGAAATGCATGGCGATCCCCCACGAATGAAACATATCATATTAGTTTCATTCTTTTGGTTCGAAGTGATTTCTTAGTGGCCATTTGAAATAGGAGAAGGTCATGTGGGAGTATCCAAGCAACAACCAGCCCTTTCCTATGAGTCATAAGTGACCTCACAGCTAGGAACTTCAGGGACATCTTCAGGTTCAAAGGATCTGGATAGCGCATCTGCGCGCTGGTTCTTGGAGCCAGGACAAAAACAGAGATTGAAGTCAAATCATTCAAAGAACAGTGCCCAGTGGGCCTGACAAGGATTCAAGAGTTGAGCCTCCTTGAGATGCTCAAGGTTCTTGTGGTCAGTGAAGATGGTAAATTTATGTTGCGCCCCTTCTAACCAGGGGTGCCACTCCTGAAGTGCAAGCTTGACCGTGAGGAGTTTGTGGTCAGGTGTAGTGTTGTTCTATGGGAAAGAACTTATGAGAGTAGAAAGAGCAGGGAATCAATTTGCCCTTGGGGGAATGTTGACTCAGAATGGCTCCAGCGCCGATCGCAGAAGCGTCCACTTCCACGACGAATGGACGTCTGGGGTCCAGGTGGTGGAGACAAGGGCTGGAACTGAAGGCCTCCTTAATCATCTGGAAGGCTACAAGTGCTTTGGGTGACCATACCCGGGTGTTGACCCGTTTCCTCGTCATAGTGTAAGCGGGGCAACTATGGAGGAATAATTAGCAATGAAGCTTTGGTAATAATTGGTGAAACTGAAAACGTTGCAAGGCCCAAAGGCCTACTGGCTGGGGCCAGTCACGGATACCTTGGACTTTCTCTGGGTCCATTGAAAATCTACGGTCAGAGATGATGTGTCCTAGAAAGGGTACGCTCAAACAGGCATTTTTCCAGCTTGGTGTACAAGTGGTTTTCTCTCAATTGAAGGATGATACGGACATGTTCACAATGGGACTCTAAGTCCTTAGAGAATATGAGGATGTCATCCAGATATACGACAACTAAGTTATACAGAAGATCTCGGAAGATTTCATTCATAAATCGCTGAAAGATGGCTGGAGCGTTACAAAGCCCAAAGGGCATCACTATGTATTCGTAGTGACCATCTCTTGTATTAAATGCTGTCTTCCAAATATTATCAGGTTGGATGCGTACCAGATTGTAAGCACCCCTCAGGTCCAACTTGGAGAAGATTCGGGCCCCTTCTAGGCGATCGAACAGTTTGCTGATGAGGGGTAGTGGATATCGATTCTTGCGAGTTATAGCATTGAGACCCCTGTAATCAATACAGGGGCGTAGCCCACTGTCCTTTTTTTTCACGAAGAAGAACCCCGCACCAGCAGGGGAGTCCGATGGACGGATGAAGCCTTTCTCTAAATTCTCTTTAATGTATTCAGACATAGCCTGGGTCTCAGGCTGTGAGAATGGGTAGGTTCTACCTTTGGGAGGTGTGGTGCCCGGCAGGAGTTCAATAGGACAGTTGAACTTACGTAATGGAGGCAGAGTATCCACTTTCTGTTTAGAGAAAACATCACTGAAGTCAGAATACTGCAGAGGCAAGCCAGGTAAGGTAACGGAATTGAGAACAGGCATTACAGGAGAAATGGAATGCAGATAAGACTTTTGGCATTTAGGGCCCCACTGCACCAACTGCAGGGATTGCCAATCGAACTGGGAGCCAGGGCAGCCCCAGGATAACTGGATGGGTTGAACGCTTCAAGACGTAGAAAGACATCTCCTCTTCGTGGAGGATACCCATGGTGAGATGGATGGCCACTGTCTGGTGAATGATGAGATCGGGGAGATGGTCTCCCAGGAGGGAAGTGATATGAAGGCTCACCTCCAGTGGTCAGAGAGGTATATTCAAGAGTTTGACGATGTCATCCATAATGAAGCTGCCACTCACGCCGATGTCAACGAGCGCAGTCATAGTAAAGGTGTGGGCCTTGATGCCCAAAGAAACTGGAAGCAACAGTTGAGGGCCAGAAACAGTTGCGCCCAAGCACAGGACCCTCTTTGGGCTCAGGCTTTGCAGTTTCCTGGCCAGCTGGGACAGAACTGCAAGCAATATCCAGAAGTGCCACAGTAAAGGCAGAGTCCCTCCTTCCGCCGAGGAAAATGATCGGTCGGAGACAAGCACCCACGATTCACCTGAATGGGTTCCACTGTGGAAGGAGGTGGTGGAGAGTTCTTCAGTAGGTTACTGGGTACGCTTGAGGTACATGCTGAAGGAGGGTGTGGAACCTTTACTTTTAGGCGTCTCTGCCGGAGGCGATGATCGATCCTACTGGCAAGGGAGATCAGGTCTTCTAGAGATGTGGGAGACTCACGAACGGAGAACTCATCTTTCAGAGCACAAGAAAGTCCATCTAGGAAGATGGCTTGCAGACAATCTTCTTGCCACCCAAGTTCTGTGGCCAAGGTCTGAAACTCCACTGTATATTCGGAGAGGGTCCTTAAACCTTGACGGAGGTGGAGTAGACTATGACTGGCGATAGCCAGACAACCTGGGTCTCCGAAGGTCTGCTTGAAGAGAGCAATGAAATCGGATAACTTGGAAAGGATGTGATCAGATCGTTCCCATAAGGGAGAAGCATATGCCTGAGCTTTCCCTTCCAAACAAGACAGAATGAAGGTTACCTTCGTAATCTCCTTCAAAAACAACGATTGCAGTGCGAATTGCATAAAATGCTGATTAAGGAAACCACGACAGGAGCGTGGATCCCCATTATATCTGGGGGGTGCAGGAAGTGCCAAAGATGCTTAGGGAAGCATGGAGGCTGAGAGGCCCACAGGGTTGGCCATTGCTATATCTTGTAATTGGGAGTGCAGTTCTTCCACCGAAGAAGCCAGAGTCTCTAATGCTTGATGATGTTGTTTCACTGTGGCGGCCAATCCTGGTCAGGCCCTGGAGGCAGGAGACTCCGCCGAGTCCATGGCCTTGGCAACCGCCCCCAGGGGCGGAGCACTGGAGGAGACAGAAGCTAGGATGAGCTTCACCACTGGAAGCCCGAAGTCCCCCTGGGAGGAGCCCATAGGGTTCCAGGCTACTTGGACTTAGGTGGGCATCCTGGGAGAGTAGAAGTCCGGCATACCCACAGACACAGGGAGAGTGTGGTCGGGTTCGAGATTAGAGGTCTGATGGAGCAAGGAGGACCAGAACAGCGTAGGTGATGACAAGCCAAGGAACAGAGCCAGAATCTAGTGGCAAGGTCAGGTGAGCAATGGTCAGAGTCCAGAGGTCAATCCATGGGATGGTCAACAAGGCAGAGGTCAGATACTGGAGAGCAGATGAGGTCACAGGCAGGCTGAAGTCAGGAGGCAGGCAGCAGGCAGGCGGGCAGGTCAAGGAACTAGCTGAGATCTTGAGGCAGGCGGCAGGCAGGCAGGCAGGTCAAGGAACATGCTGAGTTCTAGAGACAGGCGGCAGGCAGGCAGGCAGGTCAAGGAACAAGCTGAGGTCTTGAGGCAGGCGGCAGGCAGGCAGGCAGGTCAAGGAACAAGCTGAGGTCTTGAGGCAGGTGGCAGGCAGGCAGGCAGGCAGGTCAAGGAACAAGCTGAGGTCAGTACTAGTTAGACAGTCCGGAGGTACTACCTGGGGAAATGTACAGACGAACACAGGAACAAGACGAGCAGGAACTAGGATGCAGGAACAAGTCAGGAACAGGACTGGAACAGAAGGATCCTGGAACTAGACTAGGAATAAGACAAGCGCAAGAACAAACGCAAAAGCAATCTCGCATACAAACTGACCCGATTGCCAAGGCAAGGAAGCACAGACAGGAACTTTCTTATATCAGGGGATCATTCAGGGCGTGCCGCGGAGCTATTGCCAGCCCCTGGCCCTACAATAGGCCAGGCGGTCCGTGCGCGCACCCGTAGGGGCGTGGCCAGCATCGGTGAGGATGCAGAACCTTGGCGTGGGGCCTGGCGCGCAGTGGAAGGCCCCGCGATTGCTGCCGCGGGACGCCGGGGCCTAGAGGAGTTGAAAACAACCGCCAGGGAGACCGACCCGGGACCTCCCATGGAACCGTGAAGGTGAGCAGTCCCGTGCGCGGGATGGCCGCTGACGGGGCGCGTAACAATTTTGCAGCCTTCAAAAAAGATCTCAAAACATGATTATTTAGGCAAGCATATGAGAGTTCACTGGTTATTTAATATCAATGCAAGTGAAAAGGTCTGAGGCATTTTTTATCTTCATTCTTTTATTTTCATTCTTTTATCTCATTGTATTTTAGTTTTTGTATTCTATAGGTATTATTTATTCTATTTTAAATTTTCATTTAATTAAATTACTTATATTTTATTATTATGTAATTGTATTATTCAATTTATCTTATTCCAAGCTGACTTATTTATTATTTTACTATTTTTTTTTTAAATTTATATCTATTGATTTTTGTTTAAACAAACAAGAAATTTCAATGTTTCACACATTATCCAGGTTACAAAAGAAAATAATGCACTTTCTTTCACCTATGTGAACACATACAAGAAACAAATTTTAAATGTTACCTGGTTGTGTACATTGAATTAATCTAATAAAAGGAAATACCGGGAGATCAAGGGTGATTATAGCAGTACAATTAAGGAAAATATAATTTTAACAAGAAAATAGCCGATTTAACAGTGGGTTACGCCAACTAAATACTCTTACTTCCAACTACTTTAGGATTAATTAGGTTTGCTCAGAGATATCTAAATGTTTCCGTAATTGTTCAGGGTCTACAAATATAAACTTTGCATCACCACGAGAAATTAAGCAACGACAAGGAAAACGCAATAAAAAATGTTCCCCTCTTTCTACCACTTCTTTCCTCATTTCTAGAAATTTTTTCCGCTTGATTTGAGTTATCCTAGCTATGTCTGGGAATACACGTAATGGCTGGCCAAAGAATTTCACATTTTGGGATCTAAAGTACAGTTTTAATACATTATCTCTTTCTATCCTAGAGGAGAATTGTACAATTAGCGTCGCTCTTAGTGGAATGTCCATTTCAAATGATTTTTCTAGAAAATTTGTAATATCCAAAGTTTCTTCCTCTGGTATCTCTTGATTTTCTTCAGGTTTCAGTTTCCCTTTCTCACGACCTCGTTGTTCTTGATAATATGTAGTTGCTATTACTGGAATGTTTTCTGATGAAAATTTTAAAACATTAACAAAATAACTTCTTAGCAAGTCCAAAGGTGACTGTAGTTTCGTTTTCGGGAAATTTAAGAAACGTAGATTTGCTCTTTTTGATATATTTTCTTGAGCTTCCAACTTATTTTGAAACATTTTCTCCGATCTTATGAGATTCCCTTGTATTTTTTCTATCCCTTCTACTTTTTGTTCCAATGTTACCACTCTTGTCTCAACCATATTCATTTTTTCTTCTACTAGTATAGTTTTGTTCATAGCTTCTTTCACAGTCAGCGTTAGTATATTTATCGATTTTTGCATCACAATCAAGATGTTTTTTATTTCCTCCAACGAAGGGGCTAAGGTAGAAGTGGTATTGAGGAAAGAAATATTACTCACTGCAACTCCTACGTCCGAAAGTCCTTCGCCGCTAGACTTGAGTTCTCCTCCTGGGCCCTGCTGTTGTTGGGCCTCTTTCCCATGCTCCCTGGAACCTGGTTCCTCCAGGCTCGCCAAGGGGAAGTCTCCATCTCCTCTCTGGGTAGCGTTCTCTAGGTCAGATGTTCTCTTAGGCGGGTCTGGAGTCGTTGGATATCCCGGGCTTAAAGATATTTCAAAAGTCTGGGGGCTGTGCTGCTGCTCCAACGCAGCCCCAGCGACCATAACATCCGGGTCTGAAGATGGCGTTTGGGCGAAGGCAGCTTCAATCCTCATCTGTCTCGAATAATCAGGAGTAGAGGTATTTTCTCGAACCCGCGCCTTCCTCTTAGTGTGCGGCATTTTCTTTGCGAAAAAAAAACGCCAAGGATTACCGTCAATAGGAAAAGATTTCTTAGGATTTAGCTGGGAGGAAAAGTGACGAGGCAGGAGCTGCGGTCCGCACACCCTCACTGTTCGGCGGCCATCTTGATCTCGGATCAGTAGTTATTTAACCCCTATTATTTTACTATTTTAGTTATTATAATTGTTGTGTCCGTCGGACTCAGACGGCTTCGTCCCACATGCCTCACCTCAATATTCGCTTTCTCCACCAGCCTCGGGAAAATGGCGACTGCTGCGTCTGTTTGCCACACACCCCGGCGTCCCCAGAACGACTATGGCAAGGCATTCCGCCATGATTCACCTGAGGGCCTCCTAGGGTGCAGCGCACGCACGCTACCCACGTCTTTATTCCAACGTTGGCGCGAACCTCGGGAGGCATCCCCCTCGAGTGACGTCACAACATCCAGGTATTTAGCCTGCCCATTTGCTGACTGTCTTTGAGTTAGCAAGGATTGGATTTGTCCAGTCTAAGCTGCTCTGCTGCTTCTTACTGCTGCTGGAAGCTCTATCTACCCTCCGGGGTTCTACTAACTTGGGTACCCGCTCCTCGGGGGCCCTATGCTTCTTTCCAAGTGCCTATCCAGTATCCAAGTACTCGCTCCTCGAGGGCCTGAGTTGTCTACCTTGGTGCCTGCTCCCATTACTTCTACCTGCTGGGAACTCCATCATTACAGCTACAAGAGTGTGAGTAATCTAACATCTACCAGTCTGTCTCATCTACAGCTCCTCATTGGAAATCTGCATCAGAGCTCCCTACACCACCATTGTGGGACGGGTCTCCTCAGCCAAGGACCCAAGACTGCTGCTCACTACTGCCACCTCTGGTGAACTCTACAAGCTGTACAATAAAAACTATCTCTGTGTTTGTGCATCTGAGTCTAGCCTGGTACTGCAGTTCCCCGCAGGGCTCCTCCCTGTGGGAGTGGCCATCACTGCAGCACCTAAGAATCCACCAAACACCTCAAAACCATAACAATAATTAAATGTTATGGTTTTTAATTGTAAACCATTATGATTGTCCAACAGAATAGCGGTATATAAATCTAATAAATACATAAATAAATAAGTGCCACTGTTGTGGATGCCTTTGGCCCCTCTTTTAGTGCCTTGGGATGTTTATGCTACTGTTTGTGCTGCTTTGTGTCTCTCTTGATGCCTTGAGGAGTTCAAAGTAGTATTGTTGCTCAGGACCAGATTTAAAATGGTAGCACCCACAGACCATGGGGAGGTGGGTGTCCCAGGGTTCCTTCAATAATCAGAAGGTGCCCCACATAGAAGTCTCAGATGTCTGAGGAGATCTCCCCTGCCTTCGCCCCTGCCCAGATCCTCACCTCTGCCACTAGTCATGGACCTCAGCTCCGACCCTGCAGCAGCAGTAACACCATCAGATTAGTACAGCATGGGGTCTGTGAGCCTTGTCATGCTAACAAGCCCTCTAGTGCCCTTCTCCTTCCCATGGTTATCCATGATAACTGGCAGCCCTGCAGCATCCCTTTTTCACACAGGGCTTCTTGTTACTATGGATAACTGTGCAAGGGGGCAGGGTACCATAGGGCTACTTACTGTGTGAAAGTTGGCAAGTGCCGTGCTAAATGTTTCAGTGGAGTTGGGCACTATAAGATTGGTGCCACTATATGGAGGAAGTGGCACCACGGCAGCAGCAGTCCCAGATAAAGACTTGGTAACTGGAGCTGTGCGTCGGCATCTATGAAACTTTGGCACTGGAGGCAGTTGCCTACATTGCCGATGACTAAATCCAGGCCTGTTGGTGTTGCTTTGCCCCATTCACAGTGCCTTGAGGTTCCTGTCAATGCTGGTGCTGCTTTCACCCTCTCACATTGCCTTGAGGAGTTCCATTTCTTTCTTTGGACTGCTTTGCCCTTCTCTTGGTGCCTTGGAGTGTTCATGCCACTTTTGTTGCTTCTCTCTGCCCCTCTTTTGGTGCCTGGGCTATTCATGGCACAGTTCTTTCTGCTTTTCCCCTTTCATGATGCCCTGGGCTGGTCATGGCAATGTTAGTGCCACTATTTTCCAATCCTGATGCCCTGGTGTGCTGTTCCCTCTGCTGCAGTTAACTTCCTGCAAGTTTCATTAAACTTGGATAGAAAACCCCAATGTTGAGTCCAAATAGGATGCATTTCTTCCTGCATTGACTTTAATGGAAATGAATTGGACAACCTAATGAAATATACAAATTAACTTGGGAACTGAAACAAACAAAATAAATTAAAATGACCAATAGACTAAAATAATGTTCCAAACGTTTTTCCATGCACTTTCCTAAACGGCACTTGTGATTTGGGAAATATGATATTAGATACAGCAAAATGAATCCAATAATTTGCTCTGGGGATGATTCCATCCATTTGAGCTACATTAATCTATCCATTTATCTGAATACACAGTACTTATATTTTTAATTTCTCTGATATACTACAAAGTGTTTTTTTTCCTTTGAGCTTCAAATTCTAGGATTGCAGTGACATGACAATTAATTTTTTTTCACAGATGGTGTGACTGGTGGTCTTGAAGTTTCAGGTGATTGAGAATATGAACCTTTAGTGACAAAAAGGGAGATACTGTAGTTTTGCAGGCCTGCTTTGACATAGGTCTATGCTTTAGGTTTTTCTTGATGATCAGACTTTGTCAAGGTAATAAACCTTTTGGGTAGCATTTGACAGTTATACAACTGCTTCCTTGGCTGAATATCCCACGATGCCACAGAGAAAGATGTCATAGACTTAAAAAAAAGAGTTTGACAGGTCAATGAAGGAGAAAAAAGTAGGATTGTTCCTCTCTAAGGACAGGCACAGATTTCAGTAGTTTCAGAACACTGCAATTTGGAGGAAAGCTTACAAGTATAGTATGAAAGAGATATCGTAGACTATAAAACAAGGAATTGTAAGGCTAAAAAAGACTAGGGGCATGCTGTCATTTGAAACAAAACAGAAAATGTCAATAACATTTCCTGTATCATTTCATTTTCAAAATGAAACAAAAGAAAACAAACACAATTTTGCTTCTCGTTTGTTTTATTTTTATGTCACCATAAAAAAATGGTCACTATAAAAAAAAATAAAACAGCCAGGCTTTCTCCCAAACCCTGCAGATTCCTATGGCTACCCTGGATGCTTCCTTAACTTATCATGATAAGTGGAAGGGGGCTGGATGGGGTGGGGGCAATTGGATTCAGACAGCCAACGCTGAGCTCTGACTTTTAAGGTCCAGGGTTCTGATATGCAGACATTAGGGAAAATGCGCAGGACCGCTTCTATGGCCAACTCCAAAAGCAAAACACGTTCAAGCAGCAACATTGTCAGAATTATCAAGAAGGCTGTTCTCCCTGTAAAAATGTTATTAGCAGTAATTTTGTAATGGGTTTGATAGTTGCTTGATTTGGATTGTAAATATTCCTACCCTTAATATAAGGCATGGGGGTAACCGGCACAGAGTGACAGTTACTACCGTAAGAAACTTACTGGGCAGACTGAATGGACCATTTGGTATTTTTCTGCCATCCTTACTGTTACTATGATGCCAGAGGAAGGAGAAATCACCAGTCATTTCTGCCTTGCTACTGTTGTTTCTCATAATGGAGCCAGCAGACCTGAAATTTTGCCGAATAACAACATGGTGGTGGCTGACCAAGAGCTGGTGCTATTTTGTTGTATGGAAAAGTTTTGAGTTGGCTTATATCATTGTGCTAGAGAGCATGAGAAGAGCAGGAGTAACTGGGGATTGCTCGTGTGCTGGAGCAGGGACCCCAGCATCGTAAGAACATAAGAACATAAGAAATTGTCATACTGGGTCAGACTAAGGGTCCATCAAGCCCATCATCCTGTTTCCAACAGTGGCCAATCCAGGCTACAAGAACCTGGCAAGTACCCAAACACTAAGTAGATCCCATGCTACTGATGCCAGTAACAGCAGTGGCTATTTTCTAAAGGCCGGATTTTCAAAATGTTATGCGCGTAAATCCGGAGTCTGTCCTGGGGCGTGCAAAAAGGGGTGGGGAGGATGTGGGATCAGAGCGGGGCAGAGCAGAGCTGGGTCAGAGGCTCCTGGCACAACGGCCATTTGCTGCAGTGCTGGGGGATTGCGCGCAACTTGCACCTACTCAAGGCAGGAGCAACAGGGTAGGACAATTTTTTTTGGGGGGGGGGGGGGGGGTTAGCTTAGGGCTTGGGGGCGGGGGAGCTAGGAGAAGGGAAGGGAAGGTGGAGGGGGGGGTAGGGAAGTTCCTTCAAGGACGCTCCAATTTCGGAGTGGTCTTGAGGGAATGGGGGAAGGCAGCGCAGCTCAGCTCGGGCTCGTCGCGCGCAAGGTGCACAATTGTGCATCCCCTTGCGTGCACCGACCCCCGATTTTATAACATGTGCCTGCCTATGCACGCATGTTATAAAATTGCGTGTCCATGTGTGCGCTGGGTAGCACACACACATGGACGCTCGCGCATAGGTCTTAAAATCTACCCCTAAGTCAACTTGATTAATAGCAGTTAATGGACTTCTCCACTAAGAACTTATCCAAACCTTTTTTAAACCCAGCTACACTAACTGCACTAACCACATCCTCTGACAACAAATTCCAGAGTTTAATTGTGCGTTGAGTGAAAAAGAATTTTCTCCAATTAGTTTTAAATGTGCTACTTGCTAGCTTCATGGAGTGCCCCCTAGTCCTTCTATTATCTGAAAGAGTAAATAGCCTGTATTTACCTGTTCTAGACCTCTCATGATTTTAAAGACTTCTATCATATCCTGTCTCAGACATCTCATCTCCAAGTTGAACAGCCCTAACCTCTTTAGCCTTTCCTCATAGTGGAGCTGTTCCATCCCCTTTATCATTTCGGCTGCCCTTCTCTGTACCTTTTCCATTGCAACTATATCTTTTCTAAGTTGTGGCGACTAGAATTGTACACAGTATTCAAGGTGCGGTCTCACCATGGAGTTATACAGAGGCATTATGACATTTTCCGTTTTAACCATTTCCTTCCTAATAATTCCTAATCTTCTGTTTGCTTTTTTGACTGCTGCAGCCCAGTGAACTGACAATTTCATAGTATTATCCATTATGATGCCTAGATCTTTTTCCTGGATGGTAGCTCCTAATATGGAACTTAATGTTGTATAACTATAGCAAGGGTTATTTTTCCCTATATGCAACACCTTGCACGTGTCCACATAAAATTCATCTGCCATTTGGATGCCCAATCTTCCAGTCTCGCAGGGTCCTCCTGTAATATATCACAATCCGCTTGTGATTTAACTAGTCTGAATAATTTTGTGTCATCCGCATATTTGATAACCTCACTTGTTGTATTCTTTTCCAGATCATTTATCATTGAATTTTCCAGATCATTGAATTTTATCAATGATCATTTTCCAGATCATTGAATTTTCCAGATCATTTTCCAGATCATTCCATTTTCCAGACCATTTTCCAGATCATTTTCCAGATCAATGATTTTCCAGATCATTGAATTTTCCAGATCATTGAATTTTATCATTGAATTTTCCAGATCATTTATCATTGAATTTTAAAAAGTTCATTAACGCTACAACCAAAGAATGCTTCTTTAAGCTACAGGTCCTGAAGCAGCTAAGACCGCTCTTACACTTCCAGGATTTCCGTTCAGTGCTTCAAGCCATACTGTTTTCAAAGATCGACTATTGTAACGCTCTACTACTCGGTCTCCCCGCCTCGTCTACTAAACCTCTACAGATGCTGCAAAATGCAGCGGCCAGGATCCTTACAAACACACGTCGTAAGGACCACATCATACCAATCCTAAAAATTCTTCACTGGCTACCCATCCAATATAGAATACTCTTCAAGGCTCTCACCATCATACACAAATCCGTCTACCAACAATCCACACTTCAACTCACAATCCCTCTCGAACTACATTCCTCCACAAGGCCGATCAGAACCGCCTACAAAGGTTCGCTCAAGGCCCCTCCCAACAAATACTCGGTCCACAATTCTATTCACAAGCGAGCACTTTCAACAGCGGGTCCGCTCCATTGGAATTCGCTTCCCCCAGATATACGCCAGGAACAATGCCATCTCTCCTTCAGAAAGAAACTGAAAACCTGGCTGTTCACACAAGCTTACCGTTAAAGGAACTTCTATCAACCAACTTTGACTCTCACCCTCCGACCTCTTCCCTAACACCTCCCCCCCTCCCCCCTCCAGCCCCTGCCCTGACACCACCCCTCCCCCTTGCTCACCTCCCCATTCTCTTCATTCCACAGGACTTATTATGTTTATAATCGCCGAGGATAAATCTATGTTGTTGTCTCGCTACTCTACTGTTCTTCGTTGATTATTTTATCACTCTCCAGTTGTTATCTTTTAAAATCTTTCCTGTCTTCCATCTTCCAGGTTTTCGCTCCCTGTTTAATGTAACTTTACCTTCTTCTTAAATTGTTAATTTGGTTTCCCCCCTGTTCCATTGTAAACCGGTACGATAAGACCTTCGTCTTGAGTATCGGTATAGTAAAAGAATTTAAATAAAATAAATAAATCATTTATAAATATATTGAAATGCACTGGTCCAAGTACAGGTCCCTGAGGCACTCCACTGTTTACCCTTTTCCCCTGAGAAAATTGACCATTTAATCCTACTCTCTGTTTCCTCTTTTAACCAGTATGTAATCCATGAAAGGACAGAGCCTCTTATCCCATAATATTTTAGTTTTCCTAGAAGCTTCTCATGAGGGACTTTGTCAAACGCCTTCTGAAAATCCAAATACACTACATCTACTGATTCACTTTTATCCACATGTTTATTAACCCCTGCAAAAAAATGAAGCAGATTTGTTAGGTAAGACTTCCCTTGGGTAAATCAACATGACTGTGTTCCATCATACCATGTCTTTCTATATGCTTTATGATTTTGATTTTTAGAATAGTTTCACTGGCCTATAGTTTCCCGAATTGCCCCTGGAGCCCTTTTTAAATATTGGGGTTACATTGGCCACCCTCCAGTCTTCAGGTACAATGGATGATTTTAATAGGTTACAAATTTCAATAGATCAGAAATTTCATTTTTTAGTTCCTTCAGTACCTTAGGATGCATACCATCCAGTCCAGGTGATTTGCTATTCTTTAGTTTGTCAATCTGGCCTACTACATCTTCCAGGTTCACAGTGATTTGGTTCAGTTCACCCTTGAAAACCATCTCCAGGCCTGGTAACATCCTCATTCATAAACACGGAAGCAAAGAATTAATTTAGTCTTTCTGCAATGGTGTTATCTTCCCTAGGAGCCCCTTTAACCCTTTGGTCATCTAATGGTCCAACCGACTCCTTCGGATATATTTTTAAAAGTTTTTATTATGAGTTTCTGTCTCTACAGCCAACTCCATTTCAAATTTTCTCTTCGCTTGTCTTTTCAATGTTTTATACATAACTTGAAAATGCTGCCTGTTCCCTCCGAGGCCGCTCTGAAATCGGAGCGGCCTCGGAGGGAACTTTCTTTCCACCCCCCCCCGCACCTTCCCCTCCCTTCCCCTACCTAACCCACCCCCCCCGGCCCTATCTAAACCCCCCCTACCTTTGTTGCCAGATTTATGCCTGCCGAAAGCAGGCGTAAATCTGGCAATCTGGTGATGGCGCACCAGCGGGTTGCTGGTGCGCCATCACCCGACCCGGGGGCTGGTCCGGAGGCCTCAACCATGCCCCCAGGCCGGCGCCATGCCCCCCCGGTCCCGCCCAAAACCACCCCCTGACCCCGGACATGCCCCCTCCCTGCCCCTTTTACGAAGCCCCGGGAGTTACGCACGTCCCGGGGCTCTGCGCGCGCCGGCGGCCTATGCAAAATAGGTGCGCCGGTGCGCGAATGCCCTGCGAGCATAATTCCGGCCGGATTTACACACGCAGGGCTTTTAAAATGCAGCCCTTAGTGAATAAGAGTAGTATGCATTGCATCAGCTAGTTACCCCCATGTTTATTTGTTCCACAAACTGTAAAAGTCAGGGCCTTCATTGGTTGCTGTCTGAATCCAGTTCCCCATTCCTCACTGCTGTTGAAGCAGAGAGCAATGATGGAGTTGCATTAACAGTATCTAGTTTTATTTGTTAAGGGTAACAACTGCCACACCAGCAAGTTACCTCCAGTTACCCCCATGTACATCTAAAATAACTCCCCCTCTTCTTGGTTCTTGTAATTCCAGTCTTGTACAAAACATCTAGTAATCCATTCCGGATAAAATCAGAAGCCTCATTGGACATATTTTGCTACTGTTAGTAGGAGAGTCACTACCCCCAAGCGGGAGCAGGTTAGAAAAATGTGGCATCACAAACAGGATAACCCTTATTTTTTGTTAAAAATGTAATTATCTATATTCTTATTTTTCCCTAGAAAGTTTGGTGTCTATGAACAGGATTAACATGTCTAAAAAGTTTTTTTTGTACCCTTGCCCAGGTATTTGATGATCACAAACAGGAGCAGATTGTATAGGAATAAACTTATTGTGATGTTTTCTGCTGGATGTCAGTCTGATTTCTGTTTATCATTGTGTTTGGTTCCTTTGGGAAGTTCCTGATTCTCCTTTTTCAGTGAAAGAAGTTATTCTGAGCAAACTAGAAGATAAATGATGACTGGAAAGCTGAAATGAGAGCAATGCAGGCCCAAATGGATGAACAAGATGAAAGAGTTTGAAGGCAAGATGAAATAATATGACAGACACAAGAAGCACAGTGAGAAATAAGGCACTGCTCCAATAGATTAGTGGAAGGCCCAAGGATGACAGCAATATATATACCTAAGGAAAAGAAAATCATAGATTTTGCAGGAGTCCCTAAGAAATATGACCTTTTAGGGAAAAACTGGATTGAAGTAACCTAGGCAGCTTTGAAGGTCTTGCACATTCTAGAGGCTGGGGCAAGCTAAGGACACTGCTAAATATGCCATGTCCGGGCCCAGGAACATAAAAGATTTCTTTCACCAACTACAAATAGTTTAAGAAAAGTTCCAGTAAGTATTTGGTTGAAGAAGTTTCTTGAGAGGAGACAGGCTGAACAGAGCCTTGGCTAGAGACCTGTGTTGCCTGACAGATCCAGAAAAAATGCTAAAGGAAAGATTTGCTATTGGTTTGAGAGACAATGGTTGGAGACAAGAAATGAGAAAAGGTCTTTTTGAACATCCATACAAACATTCTCAGAGTTAATGTAGCTGGAAATAGTTGGTTAGAGCAAGATGGCTCCTAGTAAGTGGCAGGAGAGAGTTGGCAGAAACGAATATGTCCTGTGATGTGGAAAATCTGAGCAAAATGGTGGTGAATCTGTGTAAACAGCAGAATTAATTCTTGTAAAGGCAGGAAAGGTTAGAGCAGCAGCAGTGGGACTGGTACCCTGTAATCCAGTCCACCAGGGCAACATGTGCAGAGAACAGAGACAGACAGGCATATGAGCCCAGGGAATTGTATCAACTGAGAATGTGTAATGATCAGTTCATATCAAAGATACAATGACCTTAGAAATCCACATTTCAGAAATGAACAGGGTGAGAGGATATGCATCAGGTATCATGAACCAGGACCCTTTGTGAGAAATTGTGAAAGTGAAAAGAAAGTAAATCTCAGGAGGGGAAGTAATTAGGGTCCAACCTGGACTCCTTGTGATAAAACTTAAATGGTAGCTCATCCAGCAGAATCAGTAGCAACAGTGTCCAGGCCAGAGCAGGAAGAAATAATCATACATAGTGAGGAAACTCCTACCACCTCTGTAGTCAGGCTACAATCAGTGCAGGCTAATGTAACAACAGAACTGTAGCAAAAGAAACATAAGGCATTTGGAAAAAAAAGAACAATTCTAGAGATTTTACTTGATTCAGTTAAAACCAAATGTTATGTTGACACTGGGTCGGATGTGACCACAATAACTGCTACTCACTTTCATGACAATTTTGAAAAGATGTGCAGACTAGAGGACACTAGCTGGGTGGCGTTTACAGCAACAAATGGTATGGATCCTCCTGTATTCAGCTGTATAGAAGCTAGGGATGTGCATTCGTTTTCAACGAATGTGCAATCTGCAATGCATAAGTCCCTGTTCGATTGATTCGTGGGTTTGCGAAACGCATGGCAATCCCCCACGAATAAAACATATATTAGTTTCATTCTTTTGTTTTGCAGTGATTTCTTAGTGGCCGTTTGAAATAGGAGAAGGCCATGTGGGAGTATCCATAAGAAAAACCAGCCCTTTCCTGTGAGTCATACGTGACCTCACAGCCCTGTCATAGAGTGGGTCAGACAGGTTGGCAAGGAGACGAGAATGCAACCTATCAGAGCTAAGCATTTTTCTAATGCAGCCAATTGCCACTCTCACTCAGTGCTTTGTGATGCTGTTCCTGATGACTCTATACTATTTATACCTTAAGCTTGCGGCGTGCCACACTTTCTTTGCGGGGGTGGTCCGGGGAGGTGGCTTTACTCAGAGCTAGTCTGAGTGTCTCAAATCTGCATTCAGTTGCTAGCTACTTTGATAGAATTTTCAATTGAAAAAGATATTTGTTCATTTTTGTTGCAGTGCCAGCCAGCCAGGCTTTTTTTGACCACACTTTTTTTTATTGAACTCAGATGGTCTCTCTGTCTCTCCCACTGAGACAAATTGCTAGCAGTGGAATTTTGCTGCTGATCTTACCCCCTTGGGGTTGGTTGCAGGCAGGGTTTGGGTGGTGTGGGTGGGAGATATATTCTATTGCTAACTACTTTGATGGCATTTTCCATTGAAAAAGATATTTGTTCATTTTTGCTGCAGTGCCAGCCAGCCAGGCTTTTTTGACCACACTTTTTTTATTGAACTCAGAAGGTCTCTTTGTCTCTCCCACTGAGACAAGCTGCTCTTAGTGGCATTTTGCTGCTTATCTTACCCCCCTAGGGTAGGTAGTTGCAGGCCCAGGCAGGGTGTGGGTGGGAGATAGCTTGAGTTGGTATTTTCAAACAAGAAGCAGCATCACTAGGAATTGTGCTGGCTCAGGCTTCCAGTCTTTTCTCTGCTGTTTCATTTTTTTGTGCACACAGAGCAGTCTCAGTTGTAGTGTACATCAAGGCACTGCACTGAACTGCATCTGTGGGCAGTTTTGTAGACTCACATATATTGGGACAGCAGTGCTCTTTGAAGCCAAATCCCCAGTAGGCCTCTTTTGTAGTTACAAGTTTGGTGTGTGCACATACAGCGGTCCCAGTTGTAGTGTACATCAAGGCACTGCACCATGTGTCTGGGCAGTTTTCCAGACTCACGTATATTGGGATAGAGGTGTTCATTCACCAATAAAGAAATAATTATTTTAATTGAAATCCCTAGTAGACACTAGGCAGTGACATTAAATCCATGATGTCAGGGAAAGGTATATATGGTCGAGTGATTGGGACTGGCAGAGGAGACACTTCAAAATGCAGTGCCATTCCCCCATTAAAGTAAAAAAGGGAATTGTTCCAATCTAAAATTTCTGGAGGGGCAGGTTCCATCCAGAAAAAACTGAAATTTAAAGATGATGCACTGCCACCACCTGTTTGTGACCCTGTAGATTTGGAGGTGAGGGAAGGGGAGGTTGAGTCATGCAAGACAAAAGGGCGAAACCCAAAAGCAGCATTTCGACAGCAGACTCGACTTAGTGTTGAAAATGTAGTGCAGGCACTGTTTGCTTCTGATTCCGATGAAGAATCATCTTGTGTGGGATTCTCATCATCAGAAATGGAAGAAGTAATAGATGAAGAAAGTTTAGGAGGATTAGTTAGTTCTGTCTTAGCCTCCACTTCAGTGCTGCAGGGGAGAGATGAAACTGATGATGATGAGGAGGAAAAGCAGTCAGCGCAGGCACAGAGTGTGACTAATGCCCCTGGCATTGCTTCTCAGGGTGCACCCACTACTTCAAATCCAGTGCCAGCATCCAACCTGAAGGCTATAGAGAAGGGATCACGAAAGAAATCTGCGATCTGGAGCCACTTTAAAGTGACGGAGGACCTGCGTTTTGCTCAGTGTAATTACTTGCCAGGGCTATTAGCAGAGGCAAGCAAATGGGACATCTAACTAATTTTGGCATGATGCATCATATGGAGAAGCAACATCCAGCAGTACTGCCATCTGGGGAAGGTGGCAGTACCAGTCAGGGGACCCCTTTTTCCAGGCAGCATAAAGTGGTAGAAAAGGAGCGGAGTCACCCCACGCTCTCATCCCCTTCTAGCAGCAGCCCCCTGCCATGTGTCAGAAGTGACAACCCGCCATGGAGGAAATGGGGTGGTGTTCAGTAATGCTATCCCAGGGAAGGAGGCAGGCAGCCTCAAAGGTTGTAACCAGGAGCTTCAGGGAAATGATTGTCCTTGATGACCAGCCCTTGCAGGTAGTGGAGAATGTGGGTTTCAAGCATTTGCTGAAGGTCTTAGTTCCAAATTACAAAGTCCCCTTCAGAACCACATTTAGCAGAAAGGTCATCCTCAGCCTGTACAACCAGCATCACAGTCACATCCAAGCGCTGCTAGCTAAGGCACAGGGGAGGGTGCATTTCACCTGCGATATCTGGACCGCCATGAATGCTGCACACTCTTACCTCTCCCTGACAGCACACTGGTGGGACCTGGCTGAGGCAGGGACAGGCAGCAGTTCTATTAGTGAACAAGTATCAGGATGGAGATGGGCTTTACTGCACACCCACCTGACGGATGAGAACCATACCTCAGCCAATATTCTAACATGCATCAGACAGATGCTGACGGGCTGGCAGTACACCAGCGAGACAGGAATCTTCAGGCAGGGTTCTTTGTCACAGACAAAGGTGCAAACATGGTAAAGGCAATATGCAACAGGTGCTTTCAGAACATCCAATGTTTTGCACACTCTCTGCATCTGGTAGTGAAGGCAGCTCTGGGGTTGGAGTCCAAACACCAAGAGAATGAATACCTACATACGTTAATACACAAGTGCAGGAACATAGCAGCACACTTCCACAGAAGTGTGAAGGCGGGGCAGGTTCTCCAACAAAAGCAGTCTGATTTGGAGATGCCTCACAAGCGTCTCATTCAAGACATTAGCACCTGGTGGAATTCCACCTATATGATGCTGCAGAGGTTAGAGCAGCAGACACCCCTTCATGACCTTTCTCTGGAAATGGAGATAGGTATGCATAGTCCCCTAGGGCATCATGATTGGTTAGTCATGAGTCAGCTGGTAAAAATCCTGCAGCCCTTCAAGGATGCCATGGAGGAGCTGAGTTCCAGAAGTGCCACCTTGGCTGACATCATCCCTATAGTTAATTTTCTGGAGGAAAATTTGGAGGGCTTTAAACAGGAAAAGGGAATGACAGTAGAGGTGCTGCATTGTCTGGACGTTTTGCAGAAGCAGGTGCAAGAGAGATTAAGACCTTTAACAAAAGACCACACATACATGCTCGCCACAGTCTGTGATCTCCGTGTGAAAGGGAAACTCTCCCTACAGTCCGATTGTCTCACATTTGTGAAGGATCCGCTGTTAGAAAAAGTCAGTGAACAGGAGCGCCATTGGCAGAGACAGATTAGGCATGAATCAGAGGAGGAAACAGCGGGGGATTCAGAGAGTAGTGCTAGCCTGTTGCGTCCATCGGTCTCAGATGGCTTCGACCTCTGTGCCTCACCTTTATTCCTGCTCTCTGCTCTAGCCTTGGGAAGATGGCTACTGCCGCATCTTCATGCCGCTCTCTCTGGCGTCCCCGAAATGGCAATGGCAAGGCTATCTGCCATGTTTCTCCTGAGGGCCTCCTAGGGTGCGCGCGCACGCCACCTACGTCTTTATCCACGTCATGGCGGGAACCTCGGGGGCATCCCCCTCGAGTGATGTCACGCCATCCGGGTATTTAGCCTGCCCTTCATTTGCTAACAACTCGAGTTAGCAAGGATTGGAATGCCTCCGGTCTAAGCTACTCTGCTGCTTCCGTGCTGCCGCTAGAAGCTCTCTATGCCCTTCGGGGTTATTCATCTAACCTGGGTACCCACTCCTCGGGGGCCCTTTGCTTTCTTTCAGGTTCCTATCTGGGATACCAGGTACTCACTCCTCGAGGGCCTGCTCTCCCTGCCTTGGTGCCTGCAATCCAACTACTTCTGCCTGTCGGGATCTCCATCTATACAGCTACCATCTTAGTGAGTAATCTAACCTCTGTCAGTCTGTCTCATCTACAGCTCAACACTGGGAACCTGCATCTGGAACTCCCTATACTACCATGTGCTACTAACATCTACCTTGTGGGATGGGTCTCCTCTGCCGAGGACCCCTGGACTGCTAGTACTGGATCACCTCACTACTGCCACCTTTGGAGGTACCATTCAGCTGTATAATAAAGACAAATCTTCTGTGTTTGCGTGTCTTTAGTCTAGCCTAGTACTGAGGTTCCTCATGGGGCTCCTCCCCGTGGGAGTGGTCATCACCATAGTACCCAAGAATCCACTCCAACACCTCAAAACCATAACATAACCCAAGCACGAGCAGTACTCTTTCAGCGACAGCTAGTACTTCCTGCTCCACTTCAGTACGCCAAAGCCATGTTGCCCATAAACAAGCAACTGTTCTGGAACGGGCTACAGTGAAAGCAGCTGGCAAGAAGGACTCTCAGCCCACCCAAGCAAAGGAGACATTAGCACAAATGTCAGTGACACAGTATCTCAGAGATCCCACAGAGGACATGCAGACAGATCCACTGGCATATTGGCACACAAGTCTATTGTCTGGCCACACCTAGCCAAAGTGGCTAGTGATATCTGTCATGTCCACCAACCAGTGTGCCCAGTGAACGTGTATTTTCAATGACAGTGGATATCATGAGCCCTCACTGCTCAAGGCTGGCACCAGATTTGATGGAAATGCTAGTGTTTTTGAAAATAAACATGCCTTTGCTTGGGTTTCCAAATTTTACCTGTGAATGGCAAGATAAATAAAAGCAATTTAAAGCCTTGCAGCAGCTCCAACTGCCTCATATGTCCAGATAATATCAGCATATATACCTGACCTCAACCGCTGTGCCTGTCCATCCAGCCTTTATGTCACTACAAGGGCCTGACCTCAAACGCTGTGCCTGTCCATCCAGGCCTTATGCCCCTACAAGGGCTTGACCTCAAATGCTGTGGCTGTTCGTCCAGCCCTTATGTCACTACATGGGCCTGACCTCAAATGCTGTGCCTGTCTGAGTTTAGTTCTAGTATTTCTAATTTCAGTTTCACGTATTTGTGCATCACTTCTTTACAGAATATTCTTTTTCCTGTTTTGCAACATTTGGAATTAAGAACATAAAAAGCTGACTTAAGATGTTTGGAGCTTGCATATTTCCTATGCTCAATAGTTTTCATGACCTTCATAATATGGGCCATGTTCCTTAAATCTTTCTTAGGTGCCAACATTAATGTTTCTAGTACTATAGAAAACTGGTGGTAGTTGTACTCTAGTTCATCCTCTGTGTTCCCATAGTTTACAGAGGCACTGTGTAAACTACAAAGTCAACATTGGTTGATATTGTAGATTTGGACTTGAGTAGCAGTTTTCTTTTTCTGAGAGCTCTTCAAGTTCCTTTGTCATCAGCTGAACTGCATAAGTACAGTTAATTGCTTCTGGGTATTCACTAGATGCCAAAGGAACCACCACAGTCTAGGGGTCAACCCATTTCAGGGAGCCCTTTCTTGCGCAAAGGAAAGGGAACTCTCCCAGGTTGTATCCAGCCTATCTCTTAGTACCCGTTGACCCATGTTGAACCAGAACCGCTGTTCACATGGAAACCTCCTCCACATCGACTCGCCATGCTTTGAATGCTCGTGCTCCACTCTAGGGGCCAACCCATCCCAGGGAGCCCTTTCCTGTGCAAAGGAAAGGGAACTCTCCCCAGGTGTTGTCAGTCTATCTCTTAGCACCCTCTGACCCATGTTGAACTGCTGTTCACATGGCAACCTCCTCCACGTTGACTCGCCATGCTTTGAAGGCTCGTGATCCACTCTGGGGGCTAACAACCCATTCTAGGAAGCCCTCTCCTGTGCAAAGGATAGGGAACTCTCCCCGGGTGTAGCCAGCCTATCTCTTAGTACCCGTTGACCCATGTTGAATCAGAACTGCTGTTCACATGGAAACCTCCTCCACGTCGACTCGCCATGCTTTGAAGGCTCGTGCTCCACTCTAGGGGCCAGCAACCCATTCCAGAGTCCTTTCCTGTGCAAAGGAAAGGGTACTCTCCCTGGGTATAGCCAGACTATCTCTTAACACCTGCTGACCCATGTTGAACCGCTGTTCACATGGAAACCTCCTCCACCTTGGCCTTCAAAATTCTCGTTTGTATATCCGCTACATCCACCAGATTTTAAAAGACCAGTGAGAGCTCACTAGATGCCGACAGAAGCACCCCACTCTAGGGGCGAACCCATTCTAGGGAGCCCTTTCCTGCACAATGGAAAGGGAAGTCTACCCGGGGCCAGCCTGTCTTGCCCCTATCAAAACCACAGGGACCTGACTACCTCCACTCTGCCAGTCTGTCTTGCCCCTATCAACTTTCTGCCACTCTGCCTTGCTGCCATATACCAGACGACTCACTCTACTCCTTGTGGGGTTCTTGCCACTATCAGGGTTCCTCAGTGTGTTGGTGCTATTCTTTCTGCTGCTTTGTCCCTTTATCAGCACCTTGTGGTTTTTTATGACACTCTTTCTGCTTGCTATGTTTCCCCCTTCATTGTGCTGTAGGATGTTGATGCCACTTGTCTTGCCACTTTGCTTGTCGTGCTGCCTTCAAGGGTTCATGCAACTGTTATTGGTGTTCTCTTTTGAAGCTGTGGTGTGTTTTTGACACTCTCACTGCTGCTTTGCTCCTCTGTTTAAAGCACTCTTGCCACTCCTGGTACTCCTTTGCCCCTTTACAGTACCTTAGGCTATTCATGCCACTTTGGTGCCACTTTGCCACAGTCTAAGTACCATGGAGCTCTTTTCTCGTTCTGATGATTGCTCCCCAGAAGTTTCATCAGAATTGATAAGAAAACCCCAATTCTGCAGCCAAAAATAGGCTGCAAATACTTCCCACATTGACTTTAATGGAAAACGGAAAACGAATAAAACTAATCAACAAATTGGTTTTCCCCCCTATGAAACTAAAGCAATGAATTTGGGTCCCATTGAAATGAAAAACAAATTGAGACAATTTTTTTCCTTCTGCACTTCCCTAATAGAAGCAGAGATTATCTTTATTTATTTATTTATTTAACATGGTTTGTATACCGTCATTCGGTTTCGCCATCATAACGGTTTACGGTAATCATATCAATTGCTTAGGACAACAGCTGAATCAATAATATATTTTCATTAAACAAGATAATCACATCAAACTTGTGAAGAAGTATCAGGAATCTTAACTATGCATGTATTGCAAGATTTGGAATTATCCCAAATAGCAGCTGGGCCTCAAGAAGGAACTCAACTGGCAAAGATCTAGAAAACCTTGCAGCAATATGGAGCTGGACAGTTTGTCTTTGTAAAGCTGGGGCCAAAGATTAAATTGCCTCTTCTTAATGAGATCATGTTAATTGGAAAATATGCTCATCTACAGCAGGTGGCGGTTGAAAAAGTAATGGTTACAACTACTAATTTTGCAATTTACTGTCAGCAGTGCTAGTAGTTAATATGCTGGTAAACCCCCAAAAGGATAAAATGCTTGAGTACCTAATTAATGCTGGTGAAAAACAAATACAATTGGCTCCTAGGACAAGGATAGCAGAGGTGATTAACCCGGCAGAAGTTTATACGGCAGCTCTGGTTTCCTTTAAATTAGATGGAGCCATAGTAAAGGTGCAGCAATATATCCTTCTAAACAATAATATGCAACCTGAACTAAAAATATGTACAGGCCCTGTGAAAGTTCAGTGAGAACACTTCTCTGCAGAACAAACACTAGGTTTACAACAACTACTAACAAAACATCAGAATATTAGGGATGTGAATCATGTGCCCAATCGTTTTAACGATCAGGTTCAGCGGTGGGGGAGAAAAAAATCTGATCGGCATTATATTTTTGGTAAAAAAATCGTTTTCTGAATAGTGAGCACTAACATGAGTTTAGTGTGCACTAACAGAAGGTTAGTGCGCACTATCAAAAATTGTTACTTAATGGTTTAAAAGTAGCATTTGAGGAAATGTTCATTAGCTAGAGGTGCGCACTAAGCCGTGCATGCTTGGTGCTGTCCCCCGTGGCCATTTTGCTACCAGATATAGTACACACTAGCCAGAAAGAGAAAAAAAGTGCCAGCAGGCTGCAGCAGTGACAGTGCCAGCAGTAGCCACTAGCCAGTAGCCAGTCTAGCCTCAGCCTGCTCTTTAAATTTAACCACTGTAAATATAATAAATTAATAATAAAGTTTTTTGTTTAGTTTTTCTATAGTATGTTAATGTTTTGAAGCTCATGTTGCAAGTTTCTTTATTAAATGTTTTGTTTCCACTAGCATATAGAGACGTACTTAATTTCATTTTATGTAAAGTTTCTTTAGTTTAATACACAAAGTACTTCATTTATTTTATTCTACTCTAGTGAAAAAAAAGAAGTTTAGTTTAACACAGGAACTGCAAACTTCAGCACAGTGAATTGGGGGGGGGGGGGGGGGGAAGAGGGATGTGAAGGGGGAGACAGCCCCTACATTCAGCAGCTCTGATTTTCTGAAGAGATCTGTCCTTCAGAGACCAGGGAGTGGGACTGCTTGGCCCTTAACCTCCCCCTTTCCCTCCCCTTTGTCAAGCTACCAACCGTTTCCATTTCCCATCCCCCATATATTAAACCATCACCTCAGTGGGAACCTTGGTAACATCAATAAATAAGAGGGCAGCCAATAGAAATACATATTCATTCCTAACTGACCTTAACTGACCTGGAAAGTGTCAAATTGTATCATTTTCTGTTAGTGCACACTAACAATGGGTAGTGCGCACTAACTTCCGTTAGTGTGCACTAAGACGATTAACGATTTTTTACGATAAATCGGGGGAATTTCTATTGTTTCGCACTCTTTAACGATTAATGACAATATTAAAAATATCGGATGATATTTTTAATCGTTAAAAAATGATCCACATCCCTACAGAATATATTCCCGTTATCAGATATGAACAATGGCTGCACTGATATGGTAAAACATGTGATACATACTGGTGGTGATGCCACAATTAAACAATATTATAGGTGAGTCTCCTCTCATGTTTATGACAAACTCTAAAGACATATCCAAGATCTGGGGTCATAGGGCATACTCCTTGGGCTTTACCTGCTGTTATTAAGAAGAAAGATGGCTCAATAAAGTGGATCAATCAGGATTTGTTGTATTACAGAAATCTTCATCAGGTTACAATAAAAGACGCATACCTGCTACCATGAATTGATATATCATTGGATACCTTTTGCCAGACTGCATTATTTTCATCACTTGATTTGACTGCTGGTTATTTTCAGGTGGCAATGGAGGAGAAAGACCAGCAAAATACCACAATGACTACCCTGTTTGGCTTGTATGAGTGGATATGAATGCCTTTTGGCTTATGCAAAGCTCCAACTACAGTCCAACACTTCATGGAGCTTACCATAAATGATTACTCTGTTTGATATCCTACTGTTGTACCTTGATGACATTTTAGTGTTCTTCCAGGATTTTTAAACCCATCTAGAAAGATTGGACAAATGTTTAAGTGGTTGGTACAATATGGTCTCAAATTAAAGCCCACAAAATGCTAATTTGTGTTCAAAGAGGTCAACTATCTCAGTGCATATTGTATCTGAAAAGGTGAGTTGCAGTACATACAGACAAAATAAAGGCTCTCAGAAACTGGCAACCACTCAAGTCCATCAGTTGATGGGTTTTGTAAGCTACTATTGACTAGGGATGTGAATCGGGCTTCGGACGATTGAAAATATTGGACGATATTTTCAAAATCGTCAGAAATCGGGGGCTCCCCCAAAACGATAGGAAAACCCCACGATATTGATCGTGGGGGTTCTCTTATCGTTTTGGGGGAGGCCGGGAAAAACGGCACACAAAAATAACCCCTAAACCCTGTTTTGAGGTAGATAGCTACCGTCGAAGGGGCGAGGCCTCTCGGACTGGAGAGGCTTGATAGAAAACTTCACCCTGGAGGCACGCAACCCCCCCAGGAGGAGCCTGTAGGGGTCCGGCCGCTGGGACTTAGGCGACTCCTCTGAAGACTGTAGAAAGGTCTGGATGCAGCTGCCTCCTGCAGGTCATGGGTTCCAGACGGCTGGCGCCTCCAGCAGGTCGTAGCAGTCTGAGGACGGAGTCGTAGAAGAGTCCAAAGTCGGTCCGAGTTTTGATACACAGGCGGGGTCCGAGTCCAGTCCAGGGTCTAAGCAGGAGAAGGGTCCAAAGCCGTACCAGGGTCAAGCCAGAAGAAGGGTCCAACGCCGTACCAGGATCAAGCCAGGAGAAGACACGTCCACCAGTGCAGAAGTCAGCAGCCAAGAATCAATCCACAGAGCAGGGGAGCAGAACGGGACGAAGAACGAAGAACCAGGAACACAGGAACACACTCAGGCAGGAACCTCAATACCAAGGCAAGGACTGAATGCTCAGCCCTTGCCTTAAGTACAGGAAGCCAGGGGAGGAGTCTCAGGGGACGCCGAGGCCGGCGGCCATGACACCCGGTCCCGGTCGCGGCGTCCTGCGGCTGGCGGTGCTAACAGTACCCCCTCCTTTAGGCCTCCCCCTAGAAGGTTTGGGTTTACTAGGTTGTTTTGAATGAAAGTCCTTGAGCAGGGATTTGTTCAATATATTCTTCACTGGCTCCCACAAATTCTCCTCAGGTCCAAATCCCTCCCATGCTAGGAGGTACTCCCAAGTGGTGCCCCGTCTCCAGACATCCAACACGTCACGAACTTGATAAATAGTTTCATCCACTGCTTGATGGTGCACAGCCCCGGGCGGCTTCCGGCTAGGCCACTTGAGGATCAATGGCTTCAGAAGAGACACATGGAATGAGTTGTGAATTCGCAATGTAGCAGGTAACCGAAGTTGGTAGGTCACTGGACCTAATTGTCGCAGTACCTGGAAAGGTCCAATATACTGAGGAGCCAGTCTCATGGAAGGGACTCTTAGATGGATATGCCGGGTGCTGAGCCACACCTTCTCTCCGGGATGAAACTGAGGAGCCTGTCGACGATGTAGATCAGCAAATTTCTTCGCGGAGTTGGCAGCTTTCTGTAGCATCTTTTGAGTATGGACCCAAAGCTGTTTCAGCTGTGTAGCTGTTAACTGAGCTGCTGGCGATGGAACAGGCAGGGGTATAGGCAAAGGCGGCCTGGGCTGACGACCAAAAACAATCTGAAAAAGAGATGCCCCCGTAGAGGTCCCAGCATGCGAATTCTGTGAAAACTCAGCCCAGGAAAGAAGTGACGCCCAGTCATCTTGTCGAGAGTTGACATAAAAACATAGAAACTGTTTCAGCGTATGATTTGTACGCTCTGCCTGACCATTAGCCTGAGGGTGGAATGCCGTAGTAAAATCAAGCGAAATCCGGAATTTCTTGCAGAGGTTGAGCCAGTATCGAGCCGTGAACTGAGGACCCTGGTCTGAGGTGATGTGTTGAGGCAGTCCATGTAAGCGAAAAATGTGAAGCATGAACAATTGAGCCAGTTGTGGAGCAGACGGGAGGGAGGGGAGGGGAATGAAATGAGCCATTTTTGAAAAACGATCTACCACTACCCATATCACAGTGTTGCCATCAGATGGAGGAAGTTCCACTATAAAGTCTGTGGAGATGTGTGTCCATGGTCTAGTGGGAATGGGTAATGGTTGTAGAAAACCCCAAGTTTTCCCGGTGAGGACTTTATGTTGTACGCAAACTGGACATGAATCTACATAGGCTCGTATATCTTTATGCATCTCAGGCCACCAATAATACTGTTGTAAGAGAGCCTGCGTTCGCATTCGTCCGGGATGTCCTGCCAATCTGGAATCATGACCCCAAGCCAAAACTTTATTACGAAGTTGTTTAGGCACCACCGTCTTCCCTGGTGGTACCATGAAGGTAGCAGACAAAATGATACGAGCCGGATCGATGATATGTTGTTCAGGATCCTCAGTATCCTCTGTGGAGAATGATCAAGATAAGGTGCCAGCCTTAATGTTCTTGTCGGCAGGACGGTACCGTAATTCGAAGTCGAAGCGAGTGAAAAAGAGAGCCCAACGGGCCTGACGAGGGTTTAACCATTGAGCTTGTTGAAGATATGTTAAATTTTTATGGTCAGTAAAGATGGTTATGCGATGTTGTGCTCCCTCCAACCACTGTCGCCACTCTTCTAGTGCCATCTTGATAGCGAGAAGCTCCTTATCCCCAATGGAGTAATTATGCTCTGCCGCTGAGAATTTCTTGGAGAAGTATGAACAAGGATGGGAAGCTCCTGATGTATTAGTCTGACTCAGAACAGCTCCAACCCCTTCAGCCGATGCATCTACTTCAACAATAAATGGGAGCTTGGGGTCGGGATGCCGAAGACATGGTTGTCGAAGAAAGGAGTTTTTGAGTGCTTGGAATGCTTCCTCAGCCTCAACAGGCCACGCCTTGATGTTGGCTCCTTTGCGAGTCAGAGCAGTCAGAAGCGCCGCTAATTTAGAAAAAGTCTGGATAAAACTGCGATAATAATTCGCAAACCTCAGAAAACATTGAAGCGCACGTAATCCATTAGGCTGAGGCCATTCTTTAATGCATTTCAGCTTGGCGGGATCCATTTGAAACCCTTGCTTAGATATAATGTAACCCAGGAAGGGTAATGACTCCTTTTCAAAGATACATTTTTCAAGCTTAGCATACAGTCTGTTTTCCCTTAGACGCTGTAACACCTGAAGGACATGTTGTCTGTGGGATTGTAAATTGGCCGAGAAAATAAGAATGTTGTCCAAATAGACCACAAAACAGACATAAAGTAGATCTCAAAATATTTCATTAATAAAGTGTTGAAACACTGCAGGGGCATTGATTAATCCAAACGGCATAACGAGATATTCGTAATGTCCATCTCTAGTATTAAAAGCCGTTTTCCATTCATCACCGTCACGAATTCTGATTAGATTGTAGGTCTTCCAGAGATCCAATTTGAAAAATATCTGGGCCCCCTGTAAACGATCAAAAAGTTCAGCAATAAGAGGCAATGGGTAGCGATCTTTGATGGTGATTGCATTGAGTCCGCGGAAGTCAATACATGGCCGCAGTGTCACATCCTTTTTTCCCACGAAGAAAAAACCAGCTCTGGCTGGCGAGGTAGAGCATTGAATGAACCCCTTCTGTAGATTTTCTTGGATGTAGTTGGTCATAGCTTGAGTTTATGAGACGGATAATGCGTAGACCTTCCCTCGGGGAGGTAATGCTCCTGGAACCAAATTAATAGCGCAGTCAAACTCCCAATGCGGAGGCAAGATATCAGCGGCCTTTTTAGAAAAAACATCTGTGAATTGACTATATTGTGCGGGCAGTCCTTCAAGCAGTGTGGTGCAGATGTAGCTGTCAGTTGGCATGATTCCTTGTAGACAAGTCTCTTGACAAGTAGATCCCCATTGCAGAGGATTTAAGGTCGTCCAGTCAAACTGAGGACATAAGAACATAAGAAGAACATAAGAAAATGCCATACTGGGTCAGACCAAGGGTCCATCAAGCCCAGCATCCTGTTTCCAACAGTGTCCAATCCAGGCCATAAGAACCTGGCAAGTACCCAAAAACTAAGTCTATTCCATGTTTCCATTGCTAATGGCAGTGGCTATTCTCTAAGTGAACTTAATAGCAGGTAATGCACTTCTCCTCCAAGAACTTATCCAATCCTTTTTTAAACACAGCTACACTAACTGCACTAACCACATCCTCTGGCAACAAATTCCAGAGTTTAATTGTGCGTTGAGTAAAAAAGAACTTTCTCCAATTAGTTTTAAATGTGCCCCATGCTAACTTCATGGAGTGCCCCCTAGTCTTTCTACTATCTGAAAGAGTAAATAACCGATTCACATCTACCCATTCTAGACCTCTCATGATTTTAAACACCTCTATCATATCCCCCCTCAGTTGTTAAACACCTCTATCATATCCCCCCTCAGTGGTTATGACGTTGTAACCAAGGGATACCCAATACCACGAGATGTATGGCTCTCTGGATGACATAAAATGAAATTTGTTCAGAATGCTTGGGAGCGATGCGACACACCAGAGGAACAGTTTGATGGGTTATCCTTCCTGGTAGCGGATCTCCATGAATAGAGGATATGATCAGTGGCCTGGGGCAAGGTTGAAGGATGAAACTCCCTCCTGCACTGGAGTCTACTAAAGCCACGGTAGAAAATTGAAGGTCTTTTAGTTCCAAAGAAATCCAAAGAGTGAGTGGGGGAGCTGGAGAGGTAATGCCTAGGGTTACTCTGCCGCCGGAGCCTAGGCTTTGGAGTTTCCTGGACGGATCGGGCAACGGGCTATGAGGTGACCTGTTCCTCCACAATACATACAGAGGCCTGCACGATGGTGTCTTTGTCGTTCCTCAGGGGAAAGAGGACCATGTCCCAATTGCATAGGTTCTTCTACAATTCCTTCGGAAACAGGTGTAGTTCGTGAAACGGTCGATACTGGACGAGGAGAGTTACCTGAGGTAGTTCTTCTGGAATTGGCTCCTTCACAAACTCTTTCTTGCAGTCGACGGTCTATCTAAGTCTATAATAGAGTCCAAGGACCTTGGTAGTTCTCGAGCCGCCATCTCGTCCTTAATTTTAGATGACAGACCCTCCAAATATATAGAATGCAAACCATTCTCCTCCCAGTGAAGCTCTGACGCCAGTGTTCTAAACTCGATGGTGTAATTTGCGAGAGCTCTGTTCCCTTGCCAAAGTTGCAGAAGTTTAGAACCGGCTACTACCTGCTTTCCCAGATCATCAAAAACAGCGAGGAATAGCTCCAGGAGCTTTTGAAGATCTTGCAGGACTGGGTCTGATCACCACCAATAGGGAGAAGTCCATGCCAGGGCTTTCCCTTCCAAGAGCGATAAAATATAAGTAGTTTTAGTGAGGTCATCTGGAAATGAAGAAGCTTGAAGCTGGAAATGCATGCTGCACTGGTCGATGAATCCATGGCATAACTGAGGATCCCCTGCATAGCGTGGAGGTATGGGTAGTGGAATTGCAGTTCAGGCGGTGTTTGACATCAACGCTGGTACTGCTGAAGAAGCAGCCTGAGCAGCTGCCATAGAGTCCAGACGTGTGTTAAGTCGCTCTAGAGAGGCTGCCATGGATTCCAGTATGCGTTGTTGTTCTATGACCTTCTGGGCTAGTCCTGGAATGGCTTGCTGAGTTGAGGCCTCTGCTGGGTCCATGGCCTTGGTATTCTGTTATGAAAGTGGACCCCTGTTTCGAGGTAGATAGCTACCATAGAAGGGGCGAGGCCGCTCAGACTGGAGAGGCTTGATAGAAGACTTCACCCTGGAGGCACGCAACCCCCCCAGGAGGAGCCTGTAGGGGTCCGGCCGCTGGGACTTAGGCGACTCCTCTGAAGACTGTAGAAAGGTCTGGATGCAGGCACCTTCTGCAGGTCGTGGGTTCCAGACGGCTGGCGCCTCCAGCAGGTCGTAGCAGAGTCCAAAGCTGGGTAGGAGCACTGGATGGCGCGGGCCATCCAGTGCTCCTACCATGTGACAAGGTCCGGCCAATGGCACGGATACCCTGTCACATGGTAAGGGCAAAGGGCCATCGGCGCTATTTTGATTAGTGGCAGCCGACGGCCTGGGAGTGGGAGATCACTCCAGGGACCCCCACTGGACCATCAGGTACCTGTAAAAAGTTTTTGGGGGGTCGGGAGGGTGGGAGAAGCTAAAGTATTCATTTTAAAGGGTCAGGGTGGGTTTTTTGTTTATCGGCTCGGGCGCAGCCGATAAACAAAACCGCGATTGGGCCCGATGAAAAAAAAAGCACATGTGAATCGGAACCAGAATCCGAACTGATTCCGGTTCCAATTCACATCTCTACTATTGACACATTGTGCCTGCATTCACACAAATTGCATCAATCTTGCACCAGCTTATGGGCAAACATAAGAAAAACTATAAATCCAAGCTGTTCATCTGGACTCCAGGAGTGTCAACATGCTTTTGAAACTCTCAAAGAAAAGGTGACTGCTACACACGTTCTGGCCTTCCCAAAATTTGTGCTTCCATTCATATTGTCCACAAATGCCAGCTTTAGGGGTTTAGGAGCTGTGCTAAGCCAAGATGACGATTGATAGGAAAAGGTAATCTCCTACACAAGTTGGGACCTGCATAAATTGGAGCTGCTGGCACTAAAATGGGCTGTGACAGGAAAGGACAAGGACTACCTGATGTATAAGAAATTTACTGTTCACAAGGATCACAATCCACTCAGATTTCTAGAAATAGCCAATATCCAAGCCATGAAGCAAAGTTGGATTGCATAACTGGTGGAATTGATCTTTGAAATCTTCTATAAGCCTGACAGACAGAATAGAGTAATAGAGTGTCAGATATATCCAGTTGGTCTACAAGCCAAAAGAAACCGTGGATGCAAAGAAATTGCTTAATATGCAGAGACTGTGGTACTGATGTATACAAAAGCTGATGTATTGTGCTCTCTCACTTGTCATCAGAAGACAAATCAGAAGCCAAAGATGATGAGATTTTATAGTAATTGAGCTAAAAGAAGTTAGGAAATATTATCTGTGGAGGAAAAAGAGAACAACCAATCACATAGAGACTTGCCTAGTTAAGCAATTGTCACATTCAGCCCTAACTGAATACTTGCCAGATTCTTTGTATCATTTTCAACAACAAGATACTGACCTGAGCTCGGTCTTAGCAGCAACAACAAGTAATAGAGTATCAGATATATCCAGTTGGTCTAAGAGCCAAAAGAAACTGTGGCTGCAAAGAAATCGCTTAATATGCAAACAGAGACAGTGGTACTGATGTATGGAAAAGCCTCTTGATTATTATCAGGAAGTTCTACAATTCATTGGGCATATCACATTACAGTTGGAAGCAATTCTAGCCAAATATGATTTTGCAGATCATCTGAGAGGGGGATACTTTGAAAAGTCTGAAATATGGCTGAGGATGTGTTTAAATGAATACAGCAGTGTTAAAGATGCATTTTTTGCTAAAGATTTCTTCCCAAGAGAAAAAGCTGCATTTAGACATTTTCTTACACGCAGTGAAGTGCTGACAATGGACTATAAATTATTAGAGCCAGGTACTAATGGGGTGGAAAATGTGCTAATACTAACAGACATGTTTATGAGGCTCACTGTTGCTGTACCAACCAGAAATCAAACAGCTGTCACTACAGCAAGAGCTATAGTACAGAGATGGATTAATAATTATAGATGCCCAGCGTGTTTGCACTCAGATCAGAGAAGAAACCCGGAGTCTGCAGTAATCAAATAATTATGAAAATTATATTGAATGCATAAGAGCAAAGCATGCAAGAAGATGATGTGAAGCAGGGCATGTAAGCAGCTCCACACTTTTCTCATTTATGTTACCTTATCCTCTGTTATGTCATCAAATTGAAAAGGGATGGTCTGGGATTTTCCTCCTAATACCCCTCTTCTTTCCAGGCAGCAGCTAATTCCATCGTACATGCCCTGTGTATCAGCAGCACAAATTGGGACTGGAGGCTGCATTGTGATTCAGGGTGAAGGAGTGCCTGCATCATCTGGAGAGGTCACATTCAGTTCCACGGATCATTGGCTGCCACTGAGAACTGCCACCCTACAGCAATTTTAGGCGTGGAATGATGATGTCCTGATGGTGCCTCCGTTGGAAAGGGGCTTGTGAAGGTTTGGCATTTGAGCAGTCTTTACCAGCATTGCTACTCAAAGGATCTGCCTGTCTGACCTCCTTTTCACTAGTAGCAGACCAGGGAGAGTTGGTTCTATTGATGGGGTCAACATTGAAGGATATTTATTTATTTATTTTTAATTTTTATATACCGAGATTCCTGTATGAGATACAGATCATCCCAGTTTACAGGGAACTGCAACTTAGCTCAAAGGCAATACATAGAACAGGTGAATACAAGAAGGCAATACACAGAACAAGTGAATACAAGAAGGAAGCCCAGAATTGGTACAACTGATTATAAGAGAAAACAGTGGGTAAGGTTGGTACAACTGGTGCAACTAGGACAATTGGAACAACAGGTACAACTGATGCAACGGGGACAACTGTACAGCAGGTATAACTGGTACAACTAGTACAGCTGGTACAACTAGAACAACTAGTACAATTTGTACAGGTGAGCAAGTGGATACCGGAATGGTACAAGGAAAGTGAAAGAATTATTCTATAATATGAAGTAAATTGGTCCATGAGACCTCCAAAGTGAGCTTAATGGAAGCGCTTAACGAGTGGGTATACAGTGGATGGGAGTACATTGGGAAATGGGTGAGGGTATTATTAAACCAAGGCTAAAAGTTAAGAGAGAGGACATTGTGAACAGGACCAAGCTGTTATTAAACCAAGGCCAGCGGTTAAGTTTTGGGGAAAGCTTGGATGAAGAGCTAAGTCTTTAGCTTTTTTTTGAAAGCCGAGGGGCTTTCAAAAATATGAGACCCGGTCATTGACAGCCTCCCGGTGAGTCCCTTTTTCCAAATATGAATCCACAGTTGTAATGTTGGATGCCACCTAGGATCTACTTGTGGGCTTTGGAAGTTTGCTGAAAGACTGTAACAAGAAAATTGATCTCTCCTCTAATGATCTGGAAAGGGGTACAATGAGTGAGGTGATCAAATTTGCAGATATCACAAAATTATGCAGAGTAGTTAAATTTCAAGCAGATTGTTATGAATTGCAGGAGGACCTTGCAAGACTGGAAGATTGGGCTTCCAAATGGCAGATGAAATTTAACATGGACAAGTTCAAAGTGATGCATAAAGGGAAAAATAACCCTTGCTGTAGTTACACAATGTTAGGTTCTATTTTAGGTGTTACCACCCAGGAAAGAGATCTAGGCATCGTAGTGGATATTACATTGAAATCATTGATCCAGTGTTCTGTGGCGATCAAAAAAGCAAACAGAATGTTAGGAATTATTAAGAAGGGAATGGAAAATAAAACGGAAGATGTCATAATGCCTCTGTATCGCTCCATGGTGAGACCGCATCTTGAATACTGTGTGAGGAAACTCACTCCAAGATGAGATTTGGCAATGTTCTCTCCACCTAGCTTGATGGACTCTCTACCTGGGTAACATCAAGCTAGGTGGAGAGAACATTGCCCAAATCTCATTTTGGAGTGAGTTTCCTCACTCCGAGGGTCATCAAATTTTCACAAGAGACCACTGTTCTGTTCATACATCTAACATTGAATGTCAAAGGGGTCCCTAACCCCCTACACTAATACCTAAACCTCACCGCAAGTTACTAGGTGGGCCTCCCATAGGGATACAAATACCTATCTAGGGAGCTGACAACATGGCCAGTCTCTCTCTCTCTCTCTCTCTCTCTCTCTCTCTCTCTCTCTCTCTCTCTCTCTCTCTCTCTCTCTCTCATATTTTGATGAGCCATGGTTGTGTGCAGGGGAGGGATCCTGGAAAGCAGGAGCATTTTGAATGATGACAAAGTAGTCCCAATTTAAAAAAAAATAAGTTGAGATAATAAAAGACACATGGCTACATGTCGGGTGCGTTCCGGGGGGCATGGCCGGGCAGGCGTAACTTTTGAAATAAAGGTGTGGGGGGGGGGAATTAGTTAGGGCCAGAGGGTGGGTTAGTTAGGGGAAGGAAAGGGAAGGTGGGGGGTGCCGGAGTGACCTCGGAGGGAACGGAAGCAGGCTGTGCGGCTCGGCACGTGCAGACTGCCGATTTTGCACAGCCTTGTGTGCGCTGACCCCGGATTTTTAAAAGATATGCGCGGCTACGCGCGTTTCTATTAAAATCTGGCGTACTCTTGTTTGCGCCCGGTGTGTGTACTTTTTTTTAAATCTGCCCCCCTAGTGTGCACTGTGACCAGCTTCCCTGAGGCTTTTGAGAAGTTTGACTAATTCAAATAACACCAAAAAAATATACGCTTTAATTCCATCTGTAGCAGGGGTGTGCCAAAGGTTATAGACTACTCTGAGTAGACTTTTAAAGTATCTCTTAGGAGCTACTTTTTTTTCAATTGCATCAGGACAGTAGGGATCTTACTGTAAGGAAAGGTTTTTACAGTTATAGAATACTGAGAGAGTTACAGCTGACACTGGAAAGCAGAAGTGCTTTACAAGCTCTCTGTCACAGAGACTGCTTTAGTGTTATATATTACACTTGTACAAGCCTAAAATGAAGACATGGGGATATATGTGAGGCATAGTGCAGAGTCAGGCCAACTGGCACTATTTTGACCTTGTCCATGTAAATGTATTGTAGAACTAAATGCTATTAAATATGTTTTCTTTGACCCTGAGCAACTACGGTACTTCATCGTGGCCAGATGTACTGTGCCCTCTCAACCTACTTAACATGTGTTTTATATACGAGGGCAGTGTTACTTCAGGCAGCTATTATTTTATTGTTTATATTTTGAACTAGCTGAACCCGGCCACGCGTTGCTATGGCACAGCCTGGTTAAGTGGAAAAGAAAGAAAAGAGAAAGTGCATGGCTGTAATATGTTTAATTTCGCAATGCTTGTGGGTATACAATATTTTTAGTTGTTCCATTGTTTGTGCAGATATAGAGATTGTCAGGTTTGCCGATTCTTGAACACGCAACATATAATTGTCCATGTGAGAAGCAATCGGTTTTTAGATCTAAACCGCAGAATTGTAAAGATTGTCCTTGAGCTTTGTTGATGGTTATTGCAAACGCCAATCGAATTGGGAATTGCAATCTCTTAAATTGAAATGGCAGATCTGTTGGAATGATAGGGATGTGAGGAATGAGGACATCTTCACTTTTGAAAGGTCCTGTCAAGATTGTTGCTTCTATGACGTTGCTCATCAAATTTTTGACAGCAAGTCGTGTGCCGTTGCAAAGCGTTGGCTGGTTGACATTTCGTAACATGATAATTGGTACGCCGATTTTCAATTGTAGTATGTAAGGTGGCATGCCTGGGAGGTCGAGTGAATTCAAAAATTCTGTGGGATAATTAACTGCTTCATAAAGTTTGATCTTCGGCGAGGCATTATTTGGCTGAAGTAAAGCAGATGGCTGAACGGTCTGTTAAATGACCGAGGTGAATGGGACCGCAATGTCCCAAGAAAGAGTGAAATGCAAATGAAAGTAATGTATTTTTTCCTACCTAAGACACCCCAGACCATAAGACGCACCTAGGATGCAGAGTGTGAAAAGAAAAAAAATGAAAATAGTTGGTGCTAAATGTGGTCTGTCCCTGGGCGTCTGTGCGTGTTATGTAGCAAAATAGGGGAGTGTCAACCAATTTTTTACTCCCCATTTTGTTTTGCGGTCTGGGGAGGGCTATTTCGGAGCCTTCCCCAGATCGTGCAACTTTTGTCTTTCTGTTTGTGTGTGAACTCCCCTCCCCTAAAAAACCCCCCATCACAACTGTTCTCTGTAAATAACCACCCCACACCCTCCTGCCCCCCCCCAGCCCAGCGAAATAAAGTTACCCACCCTCCTGCCATCCCCAACAGTTGCCGAATGAATGAAACACCCCCCCATTGTGACCCCTCCCCAAGATGTTTGCAATTAAATCAGTACAACCCCCCCACCCTCCAGACCCCCTGAGACCTGATACAAATCTTTGTCAGTGGAGTGGGCGTTCAGGAGCGGTCCGGGAGCGATGTATTGGTGTTGTGCCATCGGCTGCCAGCAATGAAAATGGCTCCGACGGCCCTTTGCCCTTACTATGTCACTGGGGTCCAGCAACGGCAGCGGTAGGTTCTGTGACATAGTAAGGGCGAAGGGCCGCCGATTGCCAGTCCTGAAAATGGTGCCGACGGGCCTTCACCCTTACTATGTCACATGGGCTACCGCTGCCATTGGTGTCCCCGAGTGGCATAGTAAGGGAAAGGGCCGTCGGCGCCATTTTGATTGCTGGCAGCCAACGGCCGTAGTCCTGGCGATGTGTCCCAGACCGCTCCTGGCCCCCTGCTGGAGCAGCCAGGACTTTTGTCAGGTTTTGTGTGTGTTCGGAAGGTGTGGGAAGTAAAATAATTTGGCATGTGTGTGGGTGGTGTGAGGAGGGTGGTGGGTGTTTCTTAGCTGTAAAGGAAATTGTTATCTTCGCTGTATAAGATGGCCATACATTTCCCCCCCCCCCCCCCCACACTGTTGTGGTGAAAAAAGTGGGCAAATGTATGAAAAAGGAAGGGAAACGTGGACCTGGAATGGCGAAAAGATTAGTGTAGCGTGTGTTAGTGTAAGGTGTAACAGATGGCGCTTACGTCCAGCAGATGTCGCTGTTTTCAGGAAAAAATGTTTGAACCTTTACCTGTCACAGGTGTGACATATCTGTAATGTAAGTACAGAAGAACCTTCCCGTATGCGAAAGGAAGGTTGTGTCCAAATTTGAAAGCAATCGGTGCAGTGGTTTCTGAGATTAGCGATTTTGTACAAACTATTTAACATTTTTATTTATATAGATTGTATGGTCGATTTGACCTAAGACCATTTTATTTCTCCCCCCATGTATTTGTGTTTACTAGGAGAGCATTGCTGAAATATTTCTTTAATATATTGTATCTTTTTTTCTTGCTTTTTCTTGCAATGTATCCTCGGTTTTTCTTTTCAAATATGTTTGTATTTGAAATAAAGTCAAACTTCACTAAAGTTAAAAAATGTAATTTGATTGGGCCTCTAGGGTTGAGAGGAAGGTGATTAGGATGCTAGAAAAGGACATGCACAGATTTGCAGTATTCAAAGGAGGGTGCTAACCTAATCATTCAAATTATGTGCAGGCATTTTGAAAATCAAATATTATGCCGATAGTGGTCTCCCTCAGCCTCACCCTGCCCTTGGAATGCCCACTTTTCCTATGGCTAAATAAAGCCACCTAGTGAAACAAGGGCCAGTATGGCTACTAGAATGCCGCATGACAGAAACCTAGTGATATAGAGAGCCTGATTTACTAAGCTTTTTCGCCCATGGGAATAGAATGGGAACAAGGCTTTAGTAAATCAGAGTTAGAATTAAAGCCTTGGCAAAAACCTCACAACACAGTGGGCCGGATTTTCAAAGCCCTACATGCGTAGGGGGGGGGGGGGGAGGGGGTTGCGCGCGCCGGGCCTATTTTATAAAGGCCCAGTGACACGCATAAAGCCCCAGGACACATCTAAGTCCCGGGGCTTTACTAAAGGGGCGGTCCGGGGATGGGGGTGAGGGTGGGGGTCAGAGGCCTCCGGCACGGCGGCCATTTGCCGCTGTGTTGGAGTATTGCGTGCCGGCAGGCTGCCGGCATGCGCAAAAGGTATAATAGAAATTGGGGGGGGGGGGGGGGTTAGGAGAAAAATTGTAGACTGAGCAGTACTTAGCATGTCTTAAAGGCATAGTCTTAAAGCTTATTTCTATTCTTACAGGCCTTATATTTGTATTTTTAATTTTGTTTAGCTTCTTGACCTGTCCCCACATACATGCTCAAACAAAAAATAAAAATAAATAAATTAAAACTCCCTAAATTTCTATGCTTTAAAAATTGAATGCCACAAACCAATCAATCCATGAAATTATGAAATACAGTTTTGCCTAAGAGAAATTTAAGCACTAAGTAAAAATGTATGTGAAAAAAAAAAACCGTGCATCCTAAAAGGTGTACAAATAGGGGTGGATTTTCAAATGTACACGCGGGCGTACAACATGTGCGTGTGCTATTCCGATCGGAGCGGCCTGAGAGGGAATAGGGGAGGCCCGTGGGCGCTGGCGCACGCAGGGTGCACAATTGTGCACCCCCCATTGAGCGCATCGACCCCCGATTTTATAACCTATGGGCACCTGCGCGCACATGTTATAAAACCGAGCACACATGTGTGCACGCCGGGTAGCTCCAGCTGGGTTGGCCTCGTTTGCACCACCAACCGGCGACGAGAACCATTGAGGGCCGTCCCTCTGTGGAAGCGCCAGTCCTCGTCCCGGCCCAAGGGTCCACAATCATAACAGAGTATGCCTTTAAGACATGCTAAGTACTGCTCAGTCTACAATTTTTTCATGAAGTGAAAACCAGTATATGACAATCTCCGCCAACTTCACTTAACAATTCCATGTTTGGCAATGGAAATCAGATCACAGGAATGGGGGAAAAAATAAGCATCTCTTGTGTGCATGTGAAAAGACAACTAACTTTGCCAAATATGTGTTACAAACTAGTCAGTACCTAGCTTTAATATAAAATTGTTGGAAAAAATGTGACATGTACTTTTCAAAAATCATGAAATTATTATTTTATCACATTACCTGCACACTGAAACCTTATATATTACTATTTCATGAGTAAACTTGTTTGCTTAAAATCTGGGAACAGCAAGATGCTGTCTTTTTTTAAAACTGTGCTGTAGCTTTGTCAGGCTACTGAGCTACTGACTTTGATCGGGGTTAGGCAATGTTGTGATTGCTGTGCAGGGATAAAGGCTTCCCAAAATCAAAGGTTAGATTCTGAGTGGGAGTGATCTCCATGCAGTTTTCAGATTCTGTGTTTGCATTTCATTTTGAAAGTAAAAGTGTGTCGTGACCCTGAAGAGAAGAGCTCCAGGGAAGAAGCTGCTATACTATCTTTTTTTTTTTTTTTTAATAAAGTTCCCTGACAAACTTCCTGAACTTTTAGAGCACAATGCAAGTGTGTACTAATGAATGTCATGCAAAGATAGGACAGCTCCAGAAATGAAAGCTTTTCAATGAATGAGTGCCATGAATGTAGCTCTAATGCTTGCCTGCTGCTTCTCCTGGGATCATCTGCAGTTTTGACATTCATTACATGTTGCTGTGAGCAAGGTGCCAGATGTGACTCCCATTTAGGTTTCAACTTCAAAGTTAATTCATATTTTATTTTTGATAGCAAAAAAAAAAATTGCAAATGCATACTGTATTGAAACATGTGCACACAGAATGAATTTTCTGGTTTTCTGTTTTCCAAAGTGTTTTAGTAGTGAATAATTCTTTTTATGATGATTGAAGCCTGCTCCACAGATTGTTTTCAGGGGCACATCATTTTACAGAATCACCACATCAGGGCTGACTCCTGAGTCGGTGAAAGTGAAATGTCCCTGACAGGTGGATGCCACTTATTTCTAATACTGGACATGCTTAAGAGGAAAACACTGACCATTTTGGAAATACGTATATGACAGGGCCCTCTCAGGAAGTAGCTTTGGGGAATCAGAGGCAGAAGAATAGACAGTGGCAGCCTGGGAACCGGTAGCTCCTGACATACACTATTGTGAACGTCCAGAAAAAGCACACTTTTTTCAAAGTTATTTTCCATTTTCCAGGAAGCGTTAGTCTGGAGGACTTCGGCTATGTTGAAAAGCTACTTGAAATTATACTATCTCCATGTCCATTGCCAACAGAGGTGATGGCCACCACGCTACCAACCACAACCTTTCTTTTGCCCAGCAACAAATGCCTCTACGAATCTAGAAATATTTGGAGCATTGTGTGGTGGGCTATTACCAAACATTATGAGATGTATCTCGTGTTTATCTTTTATCCCATGCTTTTGACAATATCTGTCTATCTGTGACTTTAATCATATACTGAACTTTCATTTACTGATAAATGCTGCAACAGTGATAAGTATGCCAGGAAGTGTCTCAGTCTGGACTATAACTGTTGGCCCTTTCTCCAAAAATAGTAGCTCAATTACTGAAGAATTCCCACTGAGTGCACAGTGAGTAGTTAGTCATGTTATACTCTTTTTTTCCCCCATTCTCACACACTAGAGGAGGATTCATTCCAAGAACAAAAAAGACATTTCTTTATTTATGAAATGATGTTTTGACTGATAAACTGCACACATTTCCAAGGCATCACACCATGTACCGTAAAACGACCTATCTAAAATGAAATGATTAAAGAAAAGCAGGAATAACTCCAAATGCGAATCATCAAGCATTAGTAGCAGTTCTACCATAATCGTTCATAGTTGTCTTCAGCCTGTTTATGGATTACAGCAGTGATATCAGCAAAGGCTGCTCCTATTATTCTGATTATTGATTATTATATCTGAAAAGAGTAGTAGCATAATGTATATTTATTTATTTAACAGTTTTATATACCGACCTTCATAGTAAATAACCATATCGGATCAGTTTACAATTAACAAGAATAAAACTGGGGTAACTATTCAAGTAAACGAAAGATAAACAGTAGGTAGGAATGAGTCAAAGTTACAATCAACAGGGAAGAGAACTTGGAAGCTTGCAACAAGCTGGAAAGAAGATAAGGCAGGAAATAAATATTAGTGGTTTATTCTGTGTCCACTGCACGTTTCCTGTGTGCAACTGAAACAGCTTAACTTGATCTTTGCTTGCAGAGAGATGCCACTTCTTCAACTCCGAACTTTATTAACAGGCAAAACAAATAAAATCCTACTGTGCATAAACTGGAGATAACAGCGACCAGTGCAATCTGGGCCACAGAAATAAATTCAAGTAAAATGAGAATTATTCTGCAGATCTGGCAAGAATAGCTGCTGAATCACACAGGCCAAATAGAGCTGGTCAGAGCTGACTGAAAACACACTTAGAAAAACACCCGGAAACCCCTACTTCAAGTCAAAGTTTAACCTTTTAGAGCCAGTTGCACTGAATATAGCACAATTAAGTTACTAGTAGGTAATACATTTAAAATTAATAAGAGAAAGTATTTTTTTTACTCAATACATTATTAAGCTCTGGAATTTGTTGCCAGAGGATGTGGTAAAATGTATTAGTGTAGAGGTATTTAGAAACATTTGGACAAGTTCCTGGAGGAAAAGTCTATAAACTGTAATTAAGGTAGAGCTGCAGATATCCATTGCCTATTCTTGAGATAAACAGCTTGAAATCTATCTACCCCTTGGAATTCTGCCAGGTACTGGTAACCTGGATTGACCACTGTTGGAAACAGGATACTCGACTTGATGGATCCTTGGTCTGACCCAGTATGGCAAGTCTTATGTTCTTATGTTCTAAACAGTGCATTTGCAGGCTGACCACCAATTGGCATATAACAGAAAACAAGAAACTATTCAGAATAAAGCATGAATAACAGCACTAGCAAACAGAAAAAGAAATGCTGTTCTGGAAGCAAAACACTGTGAAAGCAGGACAACAATGAATAAACTGGAAAAACACCTTTGGAGACAGGACATGGTTATTGGTTTATATTGCTCTATGAGTGTACAGCAGTTGTACTGAAAGAGGAGACATATGGAGTCATAAAGCACATAAAGGTAAAAATTATGAGGTTTGTATTCAGCTCCACTTAGCTAGGTAAGTTCAGACGTATGCAGCTAAGTGGTGATGCTAGAATACTCATCCGCATTCACAGGCCACCATGGGGAAATTCTGGGGCATGGCTACTTATCCAGCTAACTTATAAGGATCAGCTAGAACTGCTATTGAGCAGGTCTAAAGTTAGCTGTATAAACTAATCCGGCTGATTCTTAATTATCTGGGTATATTCAGTGGCACAGCCACCCCACTGAATATCCTAGACAAAATAGCTAGATATGCAAGATATTCTATTATCCTCTCACTGACCACTGAGACTCCAATGTAAGATATTACCTCTGAGACTCCAATGTAAGATATTATTTCTGGGCATGACCAGAAGCTCTTCCACCTTGTCCTAACTATGGGCCTCATTTTCCAAGCACTTTACCGCGTGCGATAAATTCGCAAATCTTAACGCGATTTGCGAATGCAAATTAGTCATTTGGTATTCAGGGGGCGGAGCATATGTAAAGTGGGAACCTGTGTATCGTGTGCGGCGAAACAGCCGCAGTGTTAGCGCGGCTAATAACTACAACTCCAACCTCGCGTTATGGACTGCGTTACAGGCCTGAAAAGGATTACCGCCATCCACGATAGTTCCAGACAGCCTGTTTCAGGCTGGAGAGAGAGAGAGAGAGAGAGAGAGAGAGAGAGAGAGAGAGAGAGAGAGAGAGAGAGAGAGAGAGAGAGAGAGAGAGAGAGAGAGAGAGAGAGAGAGAGAGAGAGAGAGAACCTTACTATAGTGCCTATGCCCTACATAGGTATTTTAACCCCTATAGGAGGGCCACCTACTAACTCGGGGTGGGGATTAGGTATGAGCGTCGGGGGTTGGGGGCCACTTTCGCATTCCACATGAGACCTACGGACTGAACAGTGGTCTCTAGTGCAGATTTGCTGGCCGTCGGAGTGAGGACGCTCACTCCAAGCGGAGATTTGGCCAACATTCTCTCCACCTAGCATGTTGTTGCCCAGGTAGAGTGTCCATCAAGCTAGGTAGAGAGAACGTTGCCCAAACCACTTCTTGGAGTGAGCGTCCTCACTCCGACAGCCAGCAAATCTGCACTAGAGACCACTGTTCTGTCCGTAGGTCTCATGTGGAATGCGAAAGTGGCCCCCAACCTCCGACGCTCATACCTAATCCCCACCCCGAGTTAGTAGGTGGGCCTCCTATAGGGGTTAAAATACCTATGTAGGGCATAGGCACTATAGTAAGGTTCTCTCTCTCTCTCTCTCTCTCTCTCTCTCTCTCTCTCTCTCTCTCTCTCTCTCTCTCTCTCTCTCTCTCTCTCTCCCTGAAACAGGCTGTCTGGGAATATCATGCACTGCAATAAAAGACTGAAAGAATCATCGTGCAGTGGGAAAATATCACGTGTGGCACTAACGTTTTCACGAATGGCGAAAACATCGCCACACACGATGTTTCCCCACTGATATTGATCAAAACTTGTTTATGATTTCATAATCCATTCTTTAAAGGACATTCTGTCTTACCAGTGTTTGTAAACCATGTCTCCTCAAACGTGCCCTGGTGACCTCACAATCAGTCAAATTTTCAGGATATCTACAATGAATGTACATGAGATAAATTTGCATGTACTGGGTCTCCCATATGTGCAAATTTATCTCATGCATATTCATTGTGGATATCCTGGGAACCTGACTGCCTCTGGGGTCCCAGGGGCAGATTTGGGAAGCCTTGATGTAAGCCCATAGTTCTACCTTTTCTCACTGGTCCCAAACTTGTCCTATTAACCCCCACAGCCAGTCCGGTTTTTCTAGATATCATGAGGCATGAGGCATGTATTAGGGATGTGAATCGTTTTTTGACGATTTAAAATATCGTCCGATATATTTTAAATCGTCAAAAATCGTTAGGGCCACGATACAATACCAATTCCCCCGATTTATCGTCAAAAAATCGTAAATCGGGGGAAGGGGGAGGGCAGGAAAACCGGCACACTAAAACACCCTAAAACCCACCCCCGACCCTTTAAATTAAATCCCCCACCCTCCCGAACCCCCCCAAATGCCTTAAATTACCTGGGGGTCCAGCGGCACACTAAAACACGGCACACTAAAACCCCCTAAAACCCACCCCGACCCTTTAAATTAAATCCCCCACCCTCCCGAACCCCCCCCCCAAATGCCTTAAATTATCTGGGGGTCCGTAGCGGCGGTCCGTAGCTTAAATGACCTCCGTAGCCTTAAATTACCTCCGTAGCGGTGGTCCGTAGCTAAATCGGGGGAAGGGGGAGAGCAGGAAAACCGGCACACCAAATCGTGTAGTCTTCAGCTGGCGCCATTTTGCAAAATGGCCGCCGCAAAATGGCGGCGGCCATAGACCAAAACGATTCGACACAGGAGGTCGTTCCGGACCCCCGCTGGACTCTTGGCAAGTCTTGTGGGGGTCAGGAGGCCCCCCCAAGCTGGCCAAAAGTTCCTGGGGGTCCAGCGGGGGTCCGGGAGCGATTTCCTGCCGCGAATCATTTTCCGTATGGAAAATGGCGCCGGCAGGAGATCGACTGCAGGAGGTCATTCAGCGAGGGACCCCGCTGACCCCCCAAGCTGGCCAAAAGTTCCTGGGGGTCCAGCGGGGGTCCGGGAGCGATTTCCTGCCGCGAATCGTTTTCCGTACGGAAAATGGCGCCGGCAGGAGATCGACTGCAGGAGGTCATTCAGCGAGGGACCCCGCTGAACGACCTCCTGCAGTCGATCTCCTGCCGGCGCCATTTTCCGTACGGAAAACGATTCGCGGCAGGAAATCGCTCCCGGACCCCCGCTGGACCCCCAGGAACTTTTGGCCAGCTTGGGGGGGGCCTCCTGACCCCCACAAGACTTGCCAAAAGTCCAGCGGGGGTCCAGAACGACCTCCTGCGTTGAATCGTTTTGGTCTATGGCCGCCGCCATTTTGCGGCGGCCATTTTGCAAAATGGCGCCGGCTGAAGACTACACGATTTGGTGTGCCGGTTTTCCTGCTCTCCCCCTTCCCCGATTTAGCTACGGACCGCCGCTACGGAGGTAATTTAAGGCTACGGAGGTAATTTAAGCTACGGACCGCCTCTATGGACCCCCAGGTAATTTAAGGCATTTGGGGGGGGGATTTAATTTAAAGGGTCGGGGTGGGTTTTAGGGGGTTTTAGTGTGCCGTGTTTTAGTGTGCCACTGGACCTCCAGGTAATTTAAGGCATTTGGGGGGGGGGTTCGGGAGGGTGGGGGATTTAATTTAAAGGGTCGGGGGTGGGTTTTAGGGGGTTTTAGTGTGCCGGCTCACGATTTTAATGATTTTCACGATACTTTACACACCCAAACGGCAACAATACGATTCCCTCCCCCTCCCAGCCGAAATCGATCGTTAAGACGATCGAGGACACGATTCACATCTCTAGCATGTATACATAAAGTGAGTCTTCAATGCATGCAAATATATCTCATGTATATTCCTAGTGAATATCCTGAAAATTCAATTGGTTGTGAGGTCAATAGGACAGATTTGGGGACTAGTGGGATAAGTAAAAAAAATGGTATGAGTGGCATAAGCAAAGTAGAAAGGCAGATCAGAAAGGGAATTTATTTATTTGTTTTTATATACTGACATTCATAGGGAACATCACATTGGTTTACAATCAAATGTAAAATACACAATTAAAATAAAATTGAATTACAGTATTATAATCATAAAATCATCAAATACATAACATTCTTAATAAAACATCTAAAATACAATAAAAAACTTAATTACAAAAAATCATGGAACATGATATATAATATATATGAACATGGTATAGAAGCAGGGCAGAAAGATGGTGGCTGAAATCAATATGAAAATGCAAAAGACTTCAAAAATCAGTTTTACTCAATTTACAATAAAAATGTTAAGTGAAAAAGGGATAAATAAAAAAAAATCATGTATCTTCAAGGAGCAAAAAAAGGATTGTTCAAAATAGAGATTGTGGGTAATCATTTCTCTGCAAAATCCCATTTGAACCCAAGAGAGGGCAAATTCACCATAAACTGACTCATCCTGTGTCCAGGGGAATGAAACAGTTCTAAAAAAAAACGGTACCAATAAAGCAGAAGGAAAAAACGTCACTTAAATGTTGCTGCAGCCCACTGCAAACTGCTAAACTGATGCTCAAAATGAAACCTCTTCATCTTCTTTTACTGGACAAGTCCACCGGATGGTATACAGAAAGGGAAAGGAGGGGGAGAAAACCAATTTATATATCCAAGCCTTGTCTGACATTACTGCCAAAGAGAGACCAGTGTTTTTAACTGCCTGCATCTTCCTCATATTTTATTTTATGTCTTGTGATTAGGTGGCACTGATTTTCCCTTTTTTTTTTTTATTAGTTTTGTTTTTATTTTCTACAAGGAAAATAGGGTTACCCAGCTGGTTTTGTTTACTTTGAATCTAGCCAAGATTTTATCCCAGACCTTCCTGTCTTAAGAAAATCAGAACTGCAAGTCTGTGCATGCATGCAGTGGGTTAAAATCAGGAGCGGATCAGCTGTCCTGAAAATATGGAGCCAGTTCAGAACCCTGCAGAGGAAAGACAAGTGAAAGGTTGCAGACTTCTGGTGGGAACCTAGGAGGGAGGCAGAGTTTCTGGTGGCTGCAGAATTCTGCAGCTTCTTGGCAATCTACATCTAGAGCAGGGCGGCTCAGTGTGAAGTGGTGGTCAAGAGAACAAGCAGAATGTAAGGGATTATTAGGAAAGGAATGAAGAATAAAACAGAGAATGTCATAATGCCTCTGTATATTGAGTATTGTGGGCAATTCTGGTGGCTGCATTTCAAAAAAGATATAGCTGACCTGGAAAAGGTACAAAGAAGGACAACTAAGATGATAAAAGGGATAGAATGGCACCCCTATGAGGAAAAGCTAAAGAGATTAGGGTTGTTCAGCTGAGGGGGATATGACAGAGGTCTATAAAATTATGAGTGGAATAGAATGGGTAAACGTAAATCGGTTATTTACTCTTTCAAAAAATATGAAGACTAGGAACACTACATAAAGTAGCACATTTAAAACATCAGAGACATTTTTTTCATTCAATGCACAATTAAGCTTTGGAACTCAGTGCTGGAGGATGTGGTAAAGACAGTGGGGCAGATTTTAGAAACAGCGCGCGCGGGGTACCTTTGTGCACACTAACCGGCGCGCACAAATGTACATCCGATTTTATAACATGTGTGCGCTGCCACGCGCATCTTATAAAATCCGGGGTTGGCGCGCACAAGGGGGTGCACACTTGTGCACCTTGCACGCATCAAGCCCTAGGGAAGCCCTGATGGCTTTCTCTGTTCCCTCCGAGGCCGCTCCGAAATCGGAGCGGCCTTGGAGGGAACTTTTCTTCTGCTCCTCCCACCTTCCCTTTCCTTCCCCTATCTAACCCACCCCCCAGCCCTACCTAAATCCCCCCCTACCTTGTTTTACTTATTTATTTATTTAAGATTTTTATATACCGGCATTAGTATGCAAACATCATACCGGTTTACATTGCAACTAAAAGACTGAAAGTACAATCAACAGGGAGGGGGGAGGGGGAATGAGTAATTACAAAGTGCAGAAGTATTGAAAGTAAAAACAGTAACTTTAAACGGTAACAGATAGGCTAAAAACAAAGGTGCAGCTTATATGCAAAAGTGTATATACAACTTAAATACCACTTATATAAAGACTGGCAGGCGTATCGTGCGCGCGCTGGCCGGCTGCTGGCACGCCATCCCCTGGCACAGCCGCTGTGCTGGAGGCCTCGGTCCCACCCTCAGACTGGTGCCATGCCCACCACCCTGCCCCCTTCCTGCCCCTTTTTCAAAGCCCCAGGACATACATACGTCCCGGGGCTTGTGCGCACTGCCAAGCCTATGCAAAATAGGCATGGCGCGCGCAGGATCAGGTTTTTGGGGTTAAGCACATAACCCTTTGAAAATCTACCCCAGTTTGCATAGCTGGGTTTAAAAAAGGTTTGTTTAAGTTCCTGGAGAAGTCTATAAACTGTTATTAACCAGGTATAACCACTATTTATCCCTAAGTGTTAGCAGCATGGGGTCTATCTATTGTTTGGGATCCTGTCAGGACAGGTACATGTGACCTGGATTGGCCACTGTTGGAAACAGGATACGGGCTTGATGGACTCTTGGTCTGACTCAGTATGGCAATTCTTATGTTCTTATAGGCCTCCCAAAACTTTCCTGGGCACCCTATAGCCAGTTGGATTTTCAGAATATCCATAATGAATATGCATGAGATAAATTTGCATACATTATAGATGCAGTGATGTCCATATTCAGAAGCATTTAGCTGGATAACTCAAAGGTTATCCAACTAAATGAAGATTTGGGCATTTATCAAATTAAATTTTAGCCGTATAACATTTTATCCGATTAAAATTTGACCGGATAAGTTTGGGGTGGAAGGAGTTGAGTTAGCTAGATGAGTTATCTGGCTTACCCCAATATTCAGAGTTAGCCGGATAACTTATCTGGCTAACTTTATGATAGCTGGATATATGCAGCGGTGCTGTCACACTGCTAAACTGATGCTCAGAATGAAACCTCTTAATCTTCTTTTACTGGATAAGTCCACCAGATGGTATACAGATGCTAACCTGATGCTCAAAATATATACAGGCTAGGGGTGTGCATGCGTTTGCAATGTATTGGTAGTCCGCAACATATATGCCATATTCGTGGGGGTTGTGAACCGTATGGCGAACCCCCACGAATACAACGTATCACTAACGAATAAACCCCCACCCTCCTGACCCTTGCCAAAAGTCCCTGGTGGTCCAGCGGGGGTCCTGGAGCGATCTCCTGCACTCGGGCTGTCAGCTACCGGTATTCAAAATGGCGCCGATAGCCTTTGCCCTTACTATGTCACAGGGGCTACCGGTGCCATTGGTCGGCCCCTATCACATTGTAGGAGCAATGGACAGCCGGTGCCATCTTGTGCTCCTACCATGTAACAGGGCTGACCAATGGCACCGGTAGCCCCTGTGACATAGTAAGGGCAAAGGCTATCGGCGCCATTTTGAATACCGGTAGCTGACAGCCCGAGTGCAGGAGATCGCTCCAGGACCCCCGCTGGACCACAAGGGTCTTTTGGCAAGTCTTGGGGGGGAGTCAGGAGGGTGGGGGGTTGTAGTTAATTAAATTTAAAGGGTTGGGATAGGGTTTTTTTTGGGAAACGAATACATATGTAACTAATGAATGGATCGAGGTCCCCCGAGAACAGATGCAACGGATTTGGTACCGACGAATACGAATACTGAATGGGACGAATCCCTCCCTGCTGCACATCCCTAATACTGGCTAAATTAGCTGGATAAGTTTATCTGGCTATCTATCTAAGCCACACTGCGGCTGAATATGGAATTAGTGCATGCAAATTTATTTCATGCATATCCATTGTGACTATCCCATGCAGATTCCCAGGACGGGTTTTGAAGCCCTGATTTATGCAGTTTCAGAATAAGGGTGAGAAGAAGCATGGGGAGCAGAAGAAAAAGATAGAAATGCCAAACCAGAAATTCAAGGATATCAGGTCATTCTCAATTTGTTCAAAGTACAATGACCTCTTCTTTTTAAGTAAATCTTGCTTATCTAGAAGTCCTGTACCTCAAATTAATTTTTGTATGCTTTTTGTTGTATCATTCATAACTAATAAGCCTTCTATATAACAAACACATCTGTTGGCTATCAGCTTGTAATTTCTAAATATAATTTTTGCTTCAAAATTCGAACAAGTTTGTATATAGAGAACATAGGAGGTGGTGGAGTAAGATTGTGACACCATTACAGAGAGAGCTATCCTGTCAGAAGATGAATGTGGGTCTTATCAATTCACATTCTATAAATAATAAAAATCCTTTCATGTGTGACCTGATAGAAGAATTTTTTTTTCCTTTCTATGTATTATGGGAATGTGGGTAAAATAGGAAGAAGAGATTAGCTGAGCCCAATTATCCCCACCAGAGTAATTTTTTCCCATCAGCCTTGGATTGGAAAGCAGGGTGGAAGAGGCGACATTCATCTCTCCGCTTAGATATTGGCAAAATCTAAACAGTGGAAGGGGTTGGAATGTTTGGTATGTTATAAATGGAAGATTATAAATTGATTTTAGTATATCAGGCACTGTTGGCCCCTGACTCTTCATGAGAGTTATTAGAATTTATTGCAGAATTGTGTATTGGAGCAGGAAAATGTTTAGTATTTAGGGGATTTTAACTGTATTATTTAATTGCTATATGACTTGACATAAATCATCCTAAAATTAGTACTGTACAAGGACATTTTAGAAAAGTTGCTTTATAAAATCTGCAAGATGGCCGGGCCTGGTGCGCGCTGCGCGCATTGCAGAATGGGCTTGGCACATTCTGCACATCAAGCACCTGCAAAAGGTGTGGGGCGGGGACGTGGTCTGGGCAGGGAGGGGTGGGGTGGGGGGTGGGCCCGGGACAGTGCCATTAGCCGCTGTCCCAGGGAAATGCATGCTGGCAGCTGGCCAGCGCGTGGAGATTACTTCTGCTCCGGGGGAGCAGTAAGTATTAAAATAAAAAAACTTAGGGATAGTTAGGGTTAGGTTAGGGGTTGAGGAGGAGAGGGGGAAGAGGGGGAAAAGGGGAAGAGGTAGGAAGGGTAGGGTTAGTGATAGGAAAGTTCCCTCCCGTCTGCTCCTTAATTGGAATGGACTGGGAGGGAAATGGGGAAGGCCCGACTGCATCGCTGTGCATATTTTTCCTAAAATCCCCCCCTGCATGTATGAATTGCAGGCCATCCGCACCTGCGCATGTGGATTTTAAAATCCGGCACGCATGTGCATGCGGCCATCAGATTTTATAACATGCGTGTGCCGGCGCACACGCATGTTATAAAATCGGCATGTCCATGTACACGCGCCGGGAACCGCGCGCACATGGACGTCCATGCGCAGGTCTTAAAATTGACCTCTTTATTTTTTGCTCCAGATCAATTGAGGAAATTTATTGATAAGAAAAAAAATAACTGTTTCATTTGTATCCCCCAGCAGTTAAAGTAGACTACATTGATATATTTAAGAATGGAAATCCATACTAATGTTTTTTTCCATTGAGTTACTGTGGGAGATAATTCCACAAATCACACTAACAGCTATTAACACAATTTGCATTCAGGGGGTGGAGTTAATGTAAAGTAGGGAGGATTTATCATGGGCTGTGAAAGAAAGAGAGAGAGAGAGAGAGAGAGACTTGCTATAGTAGCTGCTCCCTAGACAGGTATTTGTATCCCTATGGGAGGCCCACCTAGTAACTCGAGGTGGGGATTAGGTATGAGTGTAGGGGGTTGGGGGCCACTTTCACATTCAACATGAGATGTACGAACAGAACAGTGGTCTCTTGTGAAGATTTGATGGCATTCGGAGTGAGGAAACTCACTCCAAGATGAGATTTGGGCAATGGTCTCTCAACCTAGCTTGTTGTTGCCCAGGTAGAGTGTCTATCAAGCTAGGTTGAGAGACCATTGCCCAAATCTCATCTTGGAGTGAGTTTCCTCACTCCGAAGGCCAGCAAATCTTCACAAGAGACCACTGTTCTTTTCGTACGTCTCTCTCTCTCTCTCTCTCTCTCACAAAATAGGCTGTCCGGACACTTTTGTGCACTGCGATGCTTCTTTGGTTGTTTTATCGCGCACCGCGAATATGTTTTCGCGATTCGCGTATACATTTGCGCAAATCGCGAAAACATTGCGGCACGCAAAGTTTCCCCGCTGCACGAAAAAAGCCTTATTTGCATGGGAAACGCCCCTTAATGATTACCAATGCGATATATTTATTTATTTATTTATTTATTTATTTTTAATTTTTATATACCGAAATTCTTGTAGAGACTACAAATCACTCCGGTTTACATAAAACGAAAACGAAAAACTGCCCAACAGAGAGAGGGGCTTTACATAAAACAGTAGAACCGATGGAACAATATAACTAGATGACAATTAACATATTAAACATAGTGATAAATAAATATTATAGTTTAACATAGTAATAAATAAAAATTATATTATATGATATAATCTATACAGATTAACTAATTAAAGTAGAATAATGGCATATAAACAATGCAAAATATATATAATAAAGTAAAATGAATTTTTGAGCTCAAAGATTGTTGTCCAGTTGCAGAGTCCTGAAAGAAGGACTTGGTGCGGTGTCCATAAATAGGGGATGTCTCATATTTAGGAAGTCTTTCCGTTTCTGTTGAATTGAGAGTCAGGAAAGGCTTGTTGGAAAAGAAAAGTCTTCAATCTTTTTTTAAACTCTTGATGATTGGGTTCTAGTCTTAGATCAGGGGGGAGCGAGTTCCACTGGTGGGGGCCTGCTGAAGATAGCGCTCATTTGCTCAATGATGATTTTACTTGCGGGGCATGCAGTGTTCCTCTGTAAGCACTTCTAATTGGTCTAGAAGATGTGTGCGGTTGTAGTTGAGCGCTTAACGTGATGGGAGCTAGATTGTTTATCTCTTTGTGGATGATAGTGAGTACCTTATGGAGTATCCTTTGTTTAATGGGAAGCCAATGTAGGTTACGAAGGATTGGGGTGATATGATCTTTTCTGTTGGTGCTTGTTAGAATTCTAGCAGCAGAATTCTGTACCATCTGTAATGATTTGATGGTGTTGGTAGGTAGACCTAGTAGCAGGGAGTTGCAATAGTCGAGCTTAGATAATATGATGGATTGTAGTACTAGCCTGAAATCGGAGAAGTAAAGGAGGGGTTTGAGTTTTTTGAGGACTTGCAGTTTGTAAAAGCAGTCCTTTGTGGTATTGTTTACAAACTTTTTTAGGTTTAGATGAATGTCAAGCCATGCTCCAAGGTCTCTGATGTCAGGTGAGAACATGTTATTTACGTTTGGAGGAGAGAGGCTAGAAAAGATTGTGAGGGGATCCTGAGAGACAATGAGCATTTCGGTTTTATTGGCATTCAATACTAGGTTGAGGCTTGAGAGTAAGTCTTTAATAGGCTGTAGGCATTCGTTCCAGTATGTGATAGTTTTTTGAAGGGATTCTGTAATCGGGAGAAGGATTTGTATGTCGTCTGCATAGAGGTAATGGGTAAGCTTGAGGTTTGAGAGTAGGTGGCAGAGAGGGAGAAGGTAGATATTGAAAAGGGTGGGAGAAAGTGAGGATCCTTGCGGGACTCCTTGCTCTGTAAGGATTGGATGCGATTCTTTGTTGTTTATCCTGACTTTGTAGAATCTGTTGCTTAAGAAGGAATGAAACCATCTGAGAGCTGTACCTTTGATCCCTATGTTGGCTAGTTGGTCTATAAGTGTAGTGTGTTTTACCGTATCAAACGCAGCAGAAAGATCAAGAAGAACAAGCAGGTAAGATTGTTTTTTCTCCAGGTTAACGAGGATGGTATCAGTAAGAGATAGTAAGAGAGATTCAGTGTTTAGACGTTTTCGGAAGCCGTATTGAGCTGGGGATAGAATGTTATGATCTTCCAGATATTCTGACAGTTGCTTGTTGACAATTTTTTCCATCAGTTTGGCGATGAGTGGTAAGTTAGCGATAGGTCGGAAGTTAGCTGGGTCTGATGGAGAGGCGTTTGGTTTCTTTAGTAATGGTTTCAGGATTGCCAATTTTAACTGGTTAGGAACTAAACCTTGAGAAAGGGATGTGTTGATAATTTCTGAAATTGGTTTTGAGATGGTGTTTGGTATGGCAATGAGGAGATTTGTTGGTAATGGGTCTGATGGGTGGGAGGATGGTTTGAGTTTTTTGAATGTATTTTCAATCTCCAGTGAAGAGGTGAGCTCGAATGAATCCAGGCTTGTGTTTTGTTACGGCAAGGCTGTGAGATGGTGTGTTAAGTTGAGGCTGTTGGATGTGATTGATTGGGTAAGGTTGGTGATTTTTGTCTTGAAGTAGTTGGCTAGTTCGTTTGCTTTGTTGAGAGCTTGGTGGTCTGGGATAGTGGGAGGTGATGGTTTGGTTAAAGAGGAGACGTAAGAGAAAAGAGCCTTAGAGTCGAAAATGAAGTTGTGTATTTAAATGAGGCCCTTAGTTTGGCTTCCTATTGAATCTCCTCTTTTTCATATCCACCTCCCTGGATTGGAAGGACTATTATGGAGAGTGGGTTTCCTTTTGATTATTTAGCCGTATTCTTCCTTTCAATATGATTGTTGTATCATTCAGAATCTCTCCATTGTTTCTGTGCAAGGTTTTGGTTTTGTATTTAATATGAAATCTATAAATAAAAAGTTTTTAAAACTGTTTATGTAGTGCACCTGAGCTATTCATTTCCTTCCTAAAAGACTGCATTTGAATGACATGCTACTTTCAAACTAAGATTTTAAATTATTGTTAAATTGTATTATTGTGTTAACTACCTCCTGCACTATGTTTAATTAAAACTTTTCTTATTATTAATAATTTTTAATTGCTTATTTTGAAAGCAACATTTTGCTACATTTAAACTAATCTGGATGCCATAAAATATTAGAAGTCCAACTTGCAAATGATTATATGTCAGTAACCAGCTGAGGATAGTCATTTTATATTTAATTTCTCATACTTAAAATCCAGGATAGATATGTATTGTGATATTGACTAAAGACTGAAAGAACCATGAAGAGCACATATTCATAGTTGCTGAAGACCAAATGAGCTCAAGAAGAAGAGATTATATATATGAGTGAGAAAGAAATCTATATCTTATTTATTTTTATTTGATTTCCACTTTTTTTTTAACTCAAAGTGGTTACAAAGCTATAACAACAAATACATTCATCATTACATGATTACTTATATCTACATATATTACATATCTACATGTAGATATATATATAGAGAGAGAGCTATCTATCTATCTCTCCATCCATCCATCTATCTATATATTATGTAATTGTGTAGATGTCATTTATGTAGTAAATAGGCAATAACCTTATGTGATATTGTTCCTCAGCTTACTCCTATGGATGAAGTGTTTATTTTTTTAATAAGCAGAACATTGCCGTTCTTTGAGTTAAATGTATATTGTTTAGGGGGGACCCTGAAGCTATGTACGGCTGGAAGAGGAAATAAATGAAAAATATCAATCAACTCAACTACGCCTAATATCAAATATATCTGTCTGGCTTTAGAACTGACCCCCTGCTCCCTTCGCTGCACAGTTTTATTGCTGCTGTTGAAGGCTTGTATACCTTTGGATCAGAGCCACAGAAGTGTCTTGGATCAAGTGAAATGTATCTTCTTATTCTAAATGCAGGAGCACTTTATAGAAATAGGGCTCTATGAGGTAGAAGCTGATTTTGATTAAGTTGGAAACCCAAAGGAACAGAATGAAATTTCTGGGCTATATATATTGTGTATATATATATATATACATATTTGGACATAGCTGTGTCCATTTGCTGCAGCAGTCAGCCATTTGTATGTGGCTGTTTATAGCCACAGAAGTTGCTGCCTATCTAAAGACTGAAAGAACCATGAAGAACACATATTCATAGTTGCTGAAGACCAAATGAGCTCAAGAAGAAGAGATTATATACATGAGTGAGAAATAAATCTATATCTTGTTTATTTTAATTTGATTTCCACTTTTTTTAAACTCAAAGTCATTACAAAGCTATAACAACAAATACATTCATTACATGATTACTTATATCTACATACATTACATATCTACATGTAGATATTAGGGATGTGAATCGTTTTTTGACGATTTAAAATATCGTCCGATATATTTTAAATCGTCAAAAAATCGTTAGGGCCACGATACAATACCAACTCCCCCGATTTATCGTTAAAAAATCGTAAATCGGGGGAAGGGGGAGGGCAGGAAAACCGGCACACTAAAACCCCCTAAAACCCACCCCCGACCCTTTAAATTAAATCCCCCACCCTCCCGAACCCCCCCCCCCAATGCTTTAAATTACCTGGGGATCCGGCGGTGGTCCAGAACGGTGGCGGTCCGGAATGGCCCCCTCAATAGAATCGTGTTGTCTTCAGCCGGCGCCATTTTTCAAAATGGCCGCCGCAAAATGGCAGCGGCCATAGACAAAAACGATTCGACGGAGGAGGTCGTTCCGGACCCCCGCTGGACTTTTGGCAAGTCTTGTGGGGGTCAGGAGGCCCCCCCAAGCTGGCCAAAAGTTTCCTGGGAGTCCAGCGGGGTTCCGGGAGCGATTTCTTGCCACGAATCGTTTTCGTACGGAAAATGGCGCCGGCAGGAGATTGACTGCAGGAGGTCGTTCAGCGGGGGTTCCGGACCGCCGCTGAACGATCTCCTGCACTCGATCTCCTGCCGGCGCCATTTTCCGTACGAAAACGATTCGCGGCAAGAAATCGCTCCCAGAACCCCGCTGGACTCCCAGGAAACTTTTGGCCAGCTTGGGGGGGCCTCCTGACCCCCACAAGACTTGCCAAAAGTCCAGCGGGGGTCCGGAACGACCTCCTCCGTCGAATTGTTTTTGTCTATGGCCGCCGCCATTTTGCGGCGGCCATTTTGAAAAATGGCGCCGGCTGAAGACAACACGATTCTATTGAGGGGGCCGTTCCGGACCGCCGCCGTTCTGGACCACCGCCGGATCCCCAGGTAATTTAAAGCATTTGGGGGGGTTCGGGAGGGTGGGGGATTTAATTTAAATGGTCGGGGTGGGTTTTAGGGGGGTTTAGTGTGCCGGCTCACGATTTTAACGATTTTTCACGATAGTTTACACACCCAAACGGCAACAATACGATTCCCTCCCCCTCCCAGCCGAAATCGATCGTTAAGACGATCGAGGACACGATTCACATCTCTAGTAGATATCTCTATATCTCTATATCTATAGCTATCTATCTATCTCTCCATCCATCTATCTATCTATCTATCTATCTATATATTATGTAATTGTGTAGATGTCATTATGGCACACTGGCTGAACTTCTCCTGCTATGGGGTCTTTAAGACATCATACCTAAGGCCGGCACTTCAAAGAGGGGGAGGCAGCATTGCGATGGCATCCTTGCTGCATGGCGCTTCTGCAGGTCACCGGCCTACATCTCAACCGGCCAAATGTGATGCGACACTATATCTATCAGTATTTGTCTCTTGTGCTAAATATATATGTCTATCTATATCTATATATTCTTCTTAAGCTTCCTTGTTTTGAAACACCATGGATAAGCACCTTTTATGGACCTCTCAGTCTTATTTATTTATTTCAATTTATTACCCGCATTTTTTAATATGAAATTCATTGAAGGCAGTTTAAAGTCCATTAGAGCAGTGGCAGATGTGCAAAGGCCATTTGTAGCTTTACAAAAATAGTATATAATAATTTTAAAGTAGCAGCAAATGAAACAGCAGCAATAAATATTTCATTTCAGCAATAAAAAGGTGCACAAAAAATACTAAGTGCTGAAAGCAAGATAATGGAAAATACTAGTGAATTAATTCAGAAAATAATTCAGTAGATTTCCTTAGCATCCTCCCTCCAGTTATCAAGGCACCTTGAGTATTGTGTGCAGTTCTGGTCACTGCATCTCAAAATAGAAATAGAATTAGAAAAGGTACAGAGAAGGGTGACCAAAATGATAAAGGGAATGGAACAATTTTCCATATGAGGAAAGGCTAAAGAGGTTAGGGCTCTTCAGTTTGGAGAAGAGATGCATGAGGGGAGATATGGTAGAAGTCTATAAAATAATGAGTTGAATGGAACAGGTAAATGTAAATCAGTTGTTTACACTTTCACAAAGTACAAAGACTAGAGGACATTCAATGAAATTACTAGGTGATATATTTAAGATAAATAGGAGAAAATATTTTTTTACTCAATGTATAATTAAACTCTTGAATTTGTTGCCAGAGGATGTGGTAAAAGTTGTTAGTATAACTAGGTTTAAAAAAGATTTAGACAAGTTCCTGGAAGAAAAGTCCATAAACCATTATTAAGGTGGACGTGTGGAAATCCATTGTTTATCCCTGGGTGAAACAGTATGGAATCTACTGACCATTTGGGATTCTACCATGCACTTGTGACCTGGCTTGGCCACTGTTTGAAACAGGAACTTGGGCATGATGGACCTTTGGTCTGACCCAGTATGGCAAATCTTATGTTATTATTTTATAATAAATAACATGCAACAAAAATATTTGGGGCCACATAATTCAGTAGCCTGTTTAAGGCATTTTAGATGATGCCAGGTAGTATCCCGCAATCTCTCTGTTTCTTTGCATTTTGGGTTTGACAGAAGAGCCAGGCCAAGTGGCAGTGGGAAAATGAATGGAGACTCTGATGAAAAAAAGGATAGTGAATTATCTAAAATCCAATGGTTTGCTAGACCTGAGGCAGCATGGATTCACCAGGGGAAGGTGATTTAATTTGATTTAATTTTTTTGATTGGGTGACTATAGAACTGAATCAAGGAAGAGTACTTGATGTGATTTATTTAGATTTCAGCAAAGCTTTCAATATACTCCTGTATAGGAGGCTCATGAATAAAATGAGAAGTTTGGGAATATGCGCCAAGGTGGTGGGATGGATTACAAATTGATTGACTGACAAGAGACAGTGTGAAACCTACTTTGAAGAGAAAACAGTATTAAGCAGAATGCCACAAGGATTTGTTTTGGGAACAGTTCTTTTCAATATCTTCATGAGCAACATTGTGGGAGGGATAGAAGGTAAAGGTTGCCTATTTGTGAATGATACTTAGATCTGCAACAAAGTGGACATGCCTGAAGGAGTAGAGTGAATGAAAAGTGATTTAAGAAAGCTTGAAGAATGGTTGAATATTTGGCAGCTAGGATTCAATGCCAAGAAAAGCAGTTATGGATCTGGGGTGCAGTGATCCAAAAGAGCTGCATGTGATGGGAGGGACTTTGGGGTAATAGTGTTGTCTGAAGTCAGAGAAACAATGTGACAAGGCTATAGCTAAAGCCAGAAGGATGATGGACTACATATAAAGATGAACACCCAGTAAGAAATAGGAGGTGATAATTCCTTTGTACAGGTCCTTGGTGAAACCTCACCTGGAGTATTGTTTTCAGTTCTGGAGACTTTATCTCAAAAAGCACAGAGATAAGATGGAGAATGGTGATCATAACGGTGTGGGGTCTATTACAGAAGACTTATGAGGAGAGGCTGGAGGATCTAAATATGTATACCCTGGAAGAGAGGAGGTGCAGGGGAGACATGATCAGACCTTCAGATATCTAAAGGTTTTTAATGATGGACAGACTTCAAACATTTTTCATTGGAAAGAAAACTGCAGTACTAGTGGTCATGAAATGAAACCTCTTGGGAGGACATCTCATAATCAATATCAGGAAATATTTCTTCACAGAGAGGGTGGTGGATGCCTGGAATTTCTTCTGGAAGAGATGGTGAGGACAAAAACAGTAAATGAATTCAAAAAGGCATGAGATAAACATTGCGGATCCCAAGAGGCCAGAAGTTTTAAATGAAAAAAAGGGCACATGGGGGTAAACTGCATGGAGTGGCTGGGCAGTCTGGATGGACCATTTGGTTTGCATCTGCTGTCATTACTATATTACTGTGTTTATTTGCTTCCTAAAATGAGAATAATCATGAATTACTTGTAGTTCTTTTGGGAGAGAGTTCCAGATGGCAGGTGCTGACCTCAAGAAGGATCTGCTTTGGGTGACTTTTCTATTAAATTGTATTGATAATGAAACTAAGGATCTTAGTGTTCTGAAAGGCATGTATAGATAGCCTTTCCCTCAAATATATAGAGCCCTGTCATCAGTGTCAGTGCCAGTGTTTGAATTTCATTTTATACTGTATTGGCTACCAGCTTTCTGTAATTATAAAGCCCCACACGTAAATGTCAATCTAAGCTACATATGTGAGGATAGATACATATATATCTCTATATACACACAGCTATATATAAAAGAAAAACCATGAAATTTCATGTGGTTTTCTTATCGTTTTGGGGGGGGGGGGGGAAGAAAGGGCACATAAAAAAAAAAACCCAAACCCACCACAACCCTTCAAATTTAATTAATTGTAACCCCCCACCCTCCCGACCCCCAAAGACTTGCGTGACCACCCCCTCCCTCCCCAAGACTTACCAAAAGTCCTGGTGGTCCAGCAGGGTCCCAGGAGCGATCTCCCCCTCTTGGGCCATCAGCTGCCACTAATCAAAATGGCACCGATGGCCCTTTGCCCTTACCATGTGACAGGGGCTATCAATGCCATTGGTCGGCCCCTGTCACATGGTAAGAGCAATGGATGGCCCATGCCATTTTTTAAGATGCCACCAGCCGTCCATTGCTCCTACCATGTGACAGAGGCCAGCCAATGGCACTGATAGCCCCTGTCACACAGTAAGGGCAAAGGCCATCGGCGCCATTTTGATGGCCCGAGGGTGGGAGATCGCTCCTGGGACCCCCAGTGGACCACCAGGGAATTTCGGCAAGTTTTGGGGGGTCATGAGGGTGGGGGTTTGCAATTAATTAAATTTGAAGGGTTGGGATGGGTTTGGGTTCGTTTGTTTTTTTTCTTTACAAGGGTTGGGACAGGTTTCGGATATCGTTTCGGGGGCAGCTGAAATAAAATCAGCCCGAACCACGGGAAAACGAAATTTCCCGCGGCGGGCCAATAACGAAGGCCAAACCGAAAGGTTCGGCTGAATCACATCTCTAATATATATATATCATAATCATTGTGAAGCAATAGTAAAAATAATGTTCAACTGTTCTCTCTTTTCTTAATTTCTCTAAACATGAACACATTTTGGGGCAGATTTTAAAAAAGTACGCCCGTGCATACTTGTTTGCGACAGGCGCAAACAAGAGTACGCCGGCTTTTAATAGATACGCGCGTAGCCGCGCATATCTTTTAAAATCTGGGGTCGGCGCGCGCAAAGCTGTGCAAAATTGGCAGCCTGCGTGCGCCGAGCCGCACAGCCTGCCTCCGATCCCTCCGAGGCTGCTCCGGAGCGACCTCGGAGGGAACTTTCCTTCCACCCCCCCCGCACCTTCCCCTTCCTTCCTCTCCCTAACCCACCCCCCGGCCCTATCTAAACCCTCCTTACCTTTGTTTGAAAAGTTATGCCTGCCCAAGGCAGGCATAACTCACACGCACCGGCCAACCGCCGGCGCGTGATTCCTCAGCCCAGGAGCAGTTTCGGAGGCCTTGACCACACCCCCAGGCTGGATCCACGCCTGCGGCCTCGCCCCCGGATGATGCGCTGCTGTGACACGCCCCCAACATGCCCCCGACACGCTCCCCCCATGAAAGCCCTGGGACTTACACGCATCCTGCGCCGCCGAGCCTATTCAACATAGGCAGAGGGAGCTTGGGGCAGGTTTTCAGGGGGTACGCGCATATCTTATGCTCATACCCCTTTGAAAATCCGCCCCTTCGTTGATGAACCTCTTGGGCAAAATCACAGATTTTTCAAATAGGCATATATAGCAGGCTTCTGAAGTACATGACTTCACTGTAAATTACAATGGTATGTCTGGGAACTGAGTCTTTGAATCCTAAAGTATAGAAATAATTCACCAGTACACCATCTGAACTGGCATGTGCGACTTACAGAGTTCACCACTTGAGCAAGCCCCAACAAGGACCTCATTCCACCCAGAACCCGGGCTTCTTCAAGGGGATCTTGATTAGCAATTCTGCACTGCTTGTAAGTTGTTTTATTCACCTCAATGAGTCTATTAAATATATTCCAAGTAGAACTACAATTTCATGCTACCTTTATATATAATCCTTAGATCTTGTGCTATAATTAAAATAAAGAAATTAACAGACTTTCACTGTCCAAACTTCAATATATATATCATTACAAGTATCTTTTTACAAATATTAAAAATATACCACAGCAAATGAGTCAAAACCTGACCCCCAAATCTTCCTACTTGTGCATCCAGCATCAATGAACCCACTGACAGCGTCATGTCCACAGGCCTTACCTACCACCTCCTGGAAGCTGTCATTATATCTAAGGATATATTATACATTTTATTATATTATATTATAATATATATATTATATCTAAGGTTAACTCCTCCCCTTCTCAATGAATTTAGCCAAATAATTGGCTCAATATTCAAAAAATTGCTATTTAGCTGGATAACTTGTGAGCTAGCCAACTAAATGGCTTTGAATATTTATCTCAGAGTTTCTCACTGAATAAAGAAAAGATGGCGAAGGCCGCATGGATAAGAAATTGTTAGCACATCACTGACCACTCCCCTCCTCCCCCTACCTAGCCAAGCCATTGCAGTCACAGTCTTTGTGAGGCCTGGACCTCAGTTCCCTCTGGAATTCAATATAAATGAACTTTTTAGCTAGTGGCCTAGCCAGTGGGTATCACTGTTGTGTGATAACTGGTACTCCCTGGAGTTTGTGAATACTGCCTCCAATGTTACCTCATTCCTAAGCCTCACACCTGCTCAAAATTGCCCCATGATGGTATAGCTCCCCCTTCAAGGAATATACAATTTCTCTGATGTGGAAGAAAGGGATTCAGGAAGTGGTAGAGGAGAGATGGAGAGGGGTGAATGGAGGAAAGTTGGGGAAGAGTTGGGGAAAAAAGATAGAAAGGAGAGGAGAGATGGGGAGTGGGAAAAAGGAGAAAAAGAAAAATGAAACAGAAAGGGAGGAACATAAGAACAGGCCATACTGGGTCAGACCAAGGGTCCATCAAGCCAAGCATCCTGTTTCCAACAGTGGGCAATCCAGGCCATAAGAACCTGGCAAGTACCCAAAAACTAAGTCTATTCCATGTTACCATTGCTAGTAATAGCGCTGGTTATTATCTAAGTCAACTTAATTAATAGCAGGTAAGGGACTTCTCGTCCAAGAACTTGTCCAATCCTTTTTTAAACACAGCTATACTAACTGCACTAACCACATCCTCTGGCAACACATTCCAGAGTTTAATTGTGCGCTGAGTGAAAAAGAACTTTCTCCAATTAGTTTTAAATGTGCCACATGCTAACTTCATGGAGTGCCCCCAAGTCTTTCTATTATCCGAAAGAGTAAAAAAATGATTCACATCTACCCATTCTAGACCTCTCATGATTTTAAACATCTCTATCATATCCCCCCTCAGCCGTCTCTTCTCCAAGCTGAAAAGTCCTAACCTCATTAGTCTTTCCTCATAGGGGAGCTGTTCCATTCCTGTATCATTTTGGTAGCCCTTCTCTGTACCTTCTCCATCGCAATTATATCTTTTTTGAGATATGGCGACCAGAATTGTACAAAATATTCAAGGTGTGGTCTCACCATGGAGTGATACAGAGGCATTATGACATTCTCCATTTTATTCACCATTCCCTTTCTAATAATTCCCAACATTCTGTTTGCTTTTTTGACTGCCGCAGCACACTGAACTGATGATTTCAATGTGTTATCCACTATGACGCCTAGATCTCTTTCTTGGGTAGTAGCACCTAATATGGAACCTAACATTGTGTAACTATAGCATGGGTTATTTTTCCCTATATGCATCACCTTGCACTTGACCACATTAAATTTCATCTGCCATTTAGATGCCCAATTTTCCAGTCTCACAAGGTCTTCCTGCAATTTATCACAATCTGCTTGTGATTTAACTACTCTGAACAATTTTGTATCATCTGCAAATTTGATTACCTCACTCATCGTATTTCTTTCCAGATCATTTATAAATATATTGAAAAGTAAGGGTCCCAGTACAGATCCCTGAGGCACTCCACTGCCCACTCCCTTCCACTGAGAAAATTGTCCATTTAATCCTACTCTCTGTTTCCTGTCTTTTAGCCAGTTTGTAATCCACGAAAGGACATCGCCACCTATCCCATGACTTTTTACTTTTCATAGAAGCCTCTCAAGAGGAACTTTGTCAAATGCCTTCTGAAAATCCAAGTACACTACATCTACTGGTTCACATTTATCCACATGTTTATTAACTCCTTCAAAAAAGTGAAGCAGATTTGTGAGGCAAGATTTGCCTTGGGTAAAGCCATGCTGACTTTGTTCCATTAAACCATGTCTTTCTATATGTTTTGTGATTTTGATGTTTAGAACACTTTCCACTATTTTTCCTGGCACTGAAGTCAGGCTAACCGGTCTGTAATTTCCCGGTTCTCCCCTGGAGCCCTTTTTAAATATGGGGGTTACATTAGCTATCCTCCAGTCTTCAGGTACAATGGATGATTTTAATGATAGGTTACAAATTTTTACTAATAGGTCTGAAATTTCATTTTTTAGTTCCTTCAGAACTCTGGGGTATATACCATCTGGTCCAGGTGATTTACTACTCTTCAGTTTATCAATCAGGTCTACCACATCTTCTAGGTTCACCGTGATTTGGTTCAGTCCATCTGAATCATTACCTGTGAAAACCTTCTCCAGTACGGGTACCTCCCCAACATCCTCTTCAGTAAACACCGAAGAAAAGAAATAATTTAATCTTTCCGCGATGGCCTTATCTTCTCTAAGTGCCTCTTTAACGCCTCGATCATCTAACGGTCCAACTGACTCCCTCACAGGCTTTCTGCTTCAGATATATTTTAAAAAGTTTTTACTGTGAGTTTTTGCCTCTACAGCCAACTTATTTTCAAATTCTCTCTTAGCCTGTCTTATCAATGTCTTACATTTAACTTGCCAATGTTTATGCTTTATCCTATTTTCTTCTGTTGGATTCTTCTTCCAATTTTTGAATGAAGATCTTTTGGCTAAAATAGCTTCTTTCACCTCCCCTTTTAACCATGCCGGTAATCGTTTTGCCTTCTTTCCACCTTTCTTAATGTGTGGAATACATCTGGATTGTGTTTCTAGGATGGTATTTTGTAACAATGACCACGCCTCTTGCACACTTTTTACTTTTGTAGCTGCTCATTTCAGTTTTTTTCTAACAATTTTTCTCATTTTATCAAAGTTTCCCTTTTGAAAGTTTAGCACGAGAGCCGTGGATTTGCTTACTGTCCCCCTTCCAGTCGTTAATTCAAATTTGATCATATAGGGGTAGATTTTAAAACCCCTGCGCGCGTAAAACCTCCCAGATTTATGCACGCAGGGCACTCGCGCACCGGCGCACCTATTTTGCATAGGCCGCCGGCGCGCAAAGCCCCGGGACGTGCGTAAGTCCCGGGGCTTCCTAAAAGGGGCGGGAGGGGGCAAGTCCAGGGGGCATGTCCGGGGGCAGGGGGCGGTCCGGGGTGGCTCCGGGGGCATGGCGATGGTACGGGGGCGGTCTGGGAGGGCGGTCCCTAGTCCCCCGGCACTGCGGCCTGTGCCGGGGGATGCCGGGGCGGCACGCGCAAGTCACGCCTGCTTCAAGGTAGGGCTGGGGGGTGGGGTAGATAGGGGAAGGGAGGGAAAGTTGGGGGGACGCGGAAGGAAAGTTCCCTCCGAGGCCGCTCTGATTTCGGAGCGGCCTCGGAGGGAACGGAGGCAGGCTGCATGGCTCGGCGTGCGCAGGCTGCCGATTTTGCGCAGCCTTGCACATGCCGACCCCAGATTTTATAAGCTATGCGCGGATACGTGCATATCTTATAAAATCTGGTGTACTTTTGTTCGCGCCGGTGGCGCGAACAAAAGTATGCACGTGCGTATTTTTTGAAGATCTACCTCATTATGATCACTATCGCCAAGCGGCCCCACCACCATTACCTCTCTCACCAAATCCTGTGCTTCACTGAGAATTAGATCTAAAATTGCTCCCTCTCTCATCTGTTCCTGAACCAATTGCTCCATAAAGCTATCATTTATTCCATGCAGGAACTTTATCTCTGTAGCGTGTCCCGATGATACATTTACCCAGTCAATATTGGGGTAATTGAAGTCTCCTATTATTACCACACTACCAATTTGGTTAGCTTCCCTAATTTCTCTTAGCATTTCACTGTCAATCTCACCATCTTGACCAGGTGGATGGTAGTATACTCCTATCACTATAGTCTTCCCCGACACACAAGGGATTTCTACCCATAAAGATTCAATTGTACATTTAGTCTCATGCAGAATGTTTATCCTGTTGGACTCTATGCTACCCCGGACATAAAGCGCCACACCGCCTCCCGGGAGCTCCTCTCTGTCATTGCGATATAATTTGTACCCCGTTATAGCACTGTCCCATTGGTTGTCCTCCATCCACCATGTCTCTGAGATGCCAATTAAGTCTATGTCATCATTCACTGCTATACATTCTAATTCTAAAGAGAAAGAGGGAGTTTGGAAGCAAAAACAAATGATATGGAGAAGGAGCTAGAGAATAGAAGAGGGCAGTGTGAATGGGTTTGAAGAGAATGGACATGAGTTGTCAAGGACAGCAATCAGAGACACTAAGAAGTGGAATCCACAATAACAATCAAGGAAAATATTCATGCCCATCATCAGGCTTTAATTTGATATTTATATAAAACCCAATGGCAAAGGTTGGAGTTAAACAATGTTATTTATTATTATTATTATTATTATTATTTATTCAATATACTGCAAGTAGCTTATGGAAGAGGGATTGCACCTTAAGAAAATCAAATGTTATTCATCTAGAGTCTTATACTACTGAAAGATGGGAAAAAATGGTTACATTGACTACAGTATTGCTCTCACTCATACTAACAATTGGTCCTCGACAGCAGCTATATGTAGATCTTTCAATAAAATGAAAATAAATCATTCAAATTAATATTTTATGTGACAAATCCAAAGATAATGAAAGATTTCCAAGTATAGAATATATATGCCTGCAATAAGTTCATGCCTCCGGAAATCAATTATCTGAAAAAAATCACATAGCTGGGTAACATCAGATAACAATATTTTTATCTTCCTTTAGTTTTCCGCTACTTTCCATCAAATAAATCTGGTGAAATCTAATTTATGTCTATTGGTATGGCCTGGAACAAAATTTATAGTTTAACAAACAGAAGCAATATCTTTAATCCTGTTTAGGCTGAGGACAGGTTATTTGCTCAATGACCTCTTGCACACACTGTACAAAAGTTTAAAAGGGCTCTTTCTCTGAACTTTGCTCTTCAAATAATTGATTTGACAGGCACAGGCTGCTTATATATTTTGTGATTTCTCTCCAGGAACCTTAAATTTTCAGATCCAGGCATAGCCCCTGTTCTACCAGCAACTAGAACTTTTGAGGAACATTTGGGATCGATGGAATAGGTAGATGCACCATGCTCCTTTGGGTTTTTTTCCTGGCAGTTACAGTTTTTCAAGGTTCTTAGGCTGTTAAGAGGTCGACACTCTCCAGTTCAAATAACCCACTGCCACACAGTCTGGTATTGTTCAGAAATTAAATCCTTTATTGGAATAATGGATGCATATGAATAAATTCAGTAGAGTGCACCTTACAGCACAGTGCAATCCATACAGGAAAGCAAAATAAGACAGTACACAGTCCAAAAAGTTAGAATCACCACAAATCTTAATATACTACGGGTTTCTTCCTTACTGCCCACTAGTTTTGAGGTACTCTTAGGGCAGTGGTTTCCAGCCCTGTCCTGAGGATCCCCCAGCCAGTCAGGTTTTCAGGCTATCCACAATGAATATGCATGAGAGAAAATTTGCATGCACTGCCTCCATAACATGCAAATTGTTTCTCATGCATATTCATTGTGGATAGCCTGAAAACCCGACTGGCTGGGGGAGGGGGTTCCGCAGGACAGCATTGGGAACCACTATCTTAGGATAATGGGACCCGGCCTCCATGGACTTTCCCATTATTGCCACCTACATTCTGGTGTGCAGATCTCTCTTGTCCAGTAATCACACTGGAAAAGCCTCCCAAACAAAGTAACTTCTATTGATTCTTCCTAATGTGACCTCATACCCCCGCAGGTGAGGAAGAACATCCCTATTCCTGTCATAGTGTCTGGGGTAGCCCTTGGAAAAAGATGTGTAGCACAATCTTGGTTTTGGAGCCATATAATCGAGGGCTCGAACAAAGTCCAGGGCCTCAGTTTTTCACTCGATCTCTTGCTCAAACTCAACAGATTTCTGTCCTGGGTGCCAGGGTTTACTGTTGGGGAGCAGATATACAGTTCTAGGGTCCTTGGTGCTATGGAGGGGATCTGTGTCACAATCAGCTGCTCTCATACCATTCATAGTCACTGATTAGTTGGCACTCACTGTTAGGGGAATCCTCCCGATGTAGCAAGCCCCAAGGAGTCAGCTGTGGCGTTTGACTCAAAATTTACTGAAGTTTAAAAAAAAACAAATGTCCAAACTAGGATGACCAAAAACATAAAGAGCAACACAAAGTTATAATAATAGCCAAATAGCCACAATCCCTTTGTCTATGGCATAAGATCTTACAGCGCCTCTTGATGTTACTGAATCATTGTCCAGGCAGAAAAAAGAAACGCTTGCGCTCAAAACTCATAAATAGTCTTTTACCAAACCTTTTTCCATAACAGTTCTTCAAAAAAACTCTTGCAAAATAGCATAGAAGTCAAAGCCCACTATTTCTGGTCATGTGGAAGGCAACCTTCTGTAGCATTGCTAACTGTTCATGAGCAGGCAACTACCATGCCATCCAACACCAGCCCTGCCAGCAAGGGACTGACCGACCTTTCTGCACAGGCTACTGGGAAAAAAACTGTAAATTCTTCCTAAAAATCTCCTCTATTCTTTATTCTTTTGCAGATCTGAAAGCCCATCTTGTGGTAATGTCTATTCCTCTCAAATCTTCACTCCATTGGACTGGTAAGCAAAGACCCACCGAAAATCTCTTCTCAACTCCTCAACAACTCAACCAGTTTGCAATCCACAAAAGGACTTTGCCTCATTCATTTCATTCATTTTTAGTTTTTTAGAAGCCTCGCATGAGGAACTTTGTCAAGTGCCCTCTGAAAATCCAAATGCATCACATCTATTGATTGAACTTTATCCACATGCTTATTCACGCCTTCAAAAAAATTGTAGCATATTTGGGATTCAATACTTCATCATGAGGAGCGCAACCACTTAAGCAGCATTCACAGCCTACCCATGTATTCATCAAACATTTAGCATACATTTCCAAAGCCTTCCTTCACTGTTTGTAGGCAAGTCCTTCTCTCTCTTTTGAGAAATGTATGCTAAATGTTTGATGAATACACGGGTAGGCTGTGAATGCTGATTAAGTGGTTGCACTCCCCCTGCTGAAGCTGATTGTGCGGTGAAATATCTGGCCTACATGTTGGGGTGAAAAAACCTATCTAAATACCATCATTGTGATAAAAGATCTACCTAATGACAACAGTGAGGTAGAAGACAGCCTTAGAAGACTGTGTTTTTTTAAAACCTTGAAAATGTTGTTGTCATGAGACTTTGGGACACTATATACCTGAATATGTTGTGATATTATTAGCCTCTGTGATTGAATTTATTTGGAGAATTTATACCTTTGTAAAAGAGTTATTTGTTTCAAAAATATTGTAAGCAGAAGAGTAGGTTATTTCTTGGATATTAATCCATAGAAAATGGGTATTTAAAAATTTGAAAAAAACATTTTTATGTATTTTTTAATGGAAAGACGTGTTCTTATTACACTTGAATATTGTGTTATATATAATAGAAAAGATAATTAAAAATGTTTTTCTGGGTTCCTACAATAGTGATATTATTCTTTATAATACTTTCCACATTTTTTCCTGGCACTGAAGTCAGGCTCACCGGATCACCTCTGGAGCCATTTTTAAATATCGGGGTTACATTGGCCACCTTCCAGTCTTCAGGTACAATGGATGATTTTAATGATAGGTTACAAATTACTTGTAATAAGTCTGAAGTTTCCTTTTCGAGTTCTTTCAGAATGCTGGGTTGTATACCATCTGGGCCGGGTGATTTGCTAATCTTCAGTTTGTCAATCTGGCCTACTATATCTTCCAAGTTCACCGTGATTTGGGTCAATCCATCTGAATTGTTACCCTTGAAAACCATCTCCAGAATGAGTATCTCCCCAACATCTTCCTTGGTAAAGAATTAATTTAGCCTCTCCACGATTACCTTATCTTCCTTAAGTGCCCCTTTAATTCCTCGATCAGCTAGTAGTCTTACTGACTCCCTTGCAGGCTTCCTGCTTTGGATATATTTTAAAAAGTTTTAATTATGAGTTTTTGCCTCTACATCCAACTTCTTTTCAAATTCTCTTTTAGCTTGTCTTACATTTAATGCTTATGCTTATGCTTTTTTCCTATTTTCTTCAGATAGATACTTCTTCCAATTTTTGAAGGAAGATCTTTTGGATAATATAGCCTCTTTCACCTCACCTTTTAACCATACCAGCAATCATTTGGCCTTCCTTAAACCTTTATTAATACATGGAATACATCTGGACTGCACTTCTAAGATGGCATTTTTGAGCAAGGTCCGTGCCTGTTGTTCACTCATAACCTTTGCAGCTGCACCTTTTGGTTTTTTTTCTATTTTTTTCATTTTATCAAAGTTTCCCTTTTGAAAGTTTAATGCTAGAGCCATGGATTTATTTATTGTTCCCCTTTCGGTCATTAATTCAAATCTGATAATGTTATGATTACTACTGCCAAGCAGCCCCACCCCATTACCTCTCTCACCAAATCCTTTGCTCCACTGAGAATTAGATCTAAAATAGCTCCCTCTCTCATCAGTTCCTGAACTATTTGCTCTGTAAAGCTGTCATTTATTCTATCCAAAAACTTTATCTCTCTGGCATGTCCTGATGTTACATTTACCCAGGCAATATTGGGGTAATTGAAATCTTCCATTATTACTGCACTGCCAATTTGGTTAGCTTCCCTAATTTCTCTTAGCATTTCACTGTCCATCTCATTGTCACTGGTCAGCTATAGTCTATTTAAACTTTTGCTATCACTTTCTTTTAGCCTTTTTTTAAGAAATATTTTTAGTATTAGTTTCCATTTCCATTTTAACTATTTCAATACTTGTTTTATTCCTTGACTTTTTAATATTGTTTTACTGATTTCTCTTTTAAATTTAATTCCTGTTGCTTGGTGTTTTTGTTATGTTATTTTAATCGGTAGTTTTATTTATTGTTAGTTTCTTATTTTTTGTTAATGTACATCACTTTGATTTACAAGTGTAAGCAATCACTTAAGTGAATACATTCAACTGAACTGAGGGCCTGTCATGGGTGGCCCTCACCACTCTGCCCTAGCACATGCTAGATTTGAGTGATCCCCAATCTTACCCAAATTGTAAAAGGATTTTCCTTGCATCCCTGCAATAAAATGATTAAAATCCACACTACCCTGGATTGGGAGGCATGGAATTGTTTCCAAGCTGCCTTGCTAAACTCTAAGAAGCCACACCCAAGTCAGTCACAATGGTGACACCAATATACTGTTCCATATTTCAGAAGTGAATTTCTTACCTTTGGCATGGAGTACAGAGCTCAAAGATACAAAGACTGTTACATTTGACTACACACTCAACATAAACTGAAGTACCATATATATCCAGTCCCTAACTGTTCTCAGAAGGCAAGCCTCTTTATAGATTTTTGAATCTGGTAAAGTCAAACTTTCTTGGGACTAGCCCAATTTCAATCATGGTAATGGAATTCTAGGTTTTAGCCCCCTCCACAAAAATGTTAAAAGCAATCTATCCATTAATAAAACATCTTTCAACATTAATTGGAAGAGAAGGGTCTGAAAAAAATACAAGCACTTAGGAAACAAAACCATTTTGTATACATTCATCGAACCCATTAGGGAACGTGGTAACTAGTACCTACAATCTCTTTTTTGAGACTGAGTTACCAGAACTGCACATAATACTCAAGGTGCAGTCACGCTGTATGGATCGATATACAGGCATTATGATAGTCATCGTTTTATTCTTCATTCCTCTCCAAATAATTCCTAACATCCTACTTGCATTTTTTGATCACTGCCATACACTGAGCTGAGCATTTCAAAATATTATCCACAAAAACTCTGAGATGCTTTTCCTGAGTGGTGATTTCTAATACGGGACCCAGCATTTTCCACCTATATTAGGATTATTTTTACCTATGTGCATCACTTTGTCCACACAAACTTGCATCTGTCATTTTGATGCTCAGTCTCCTAGTCTTGCAAGGTCTTTTTGTAATTTCATTTTCTCACAGTTTGCTGCTGTTTTAACAGCTTTGCATAATTTTGTGTCATCTGCACATTTGATCACTTTTTGTTCCCTTTTCCAGACCATTTATGAACATGTTAAACAGCACAGTCCCAGTACAGATCCCTGGGACACTCCACCGTTGGTCTTTCTCCGTTTGGAAAGTTGACTAGTTCTACTCTATTTCTTGTCTTTTTACCAGTTACCAATCCATAACAGGGCACTGCTTCCAGATACTGGTCATGTGCAAGGAAACTCCCTCTTCCCTTTTTCTATCTCGCCCTCTGCCCCCGTAGTTAAACATGCATAATCATTCTCTTTATCTAAACCATGAGAAAAAAAAGGTGCCATCTTTTATGTGGTTTCACCCCATCTCTCCTGCTCTTAAAGTTTCCTAACATCCTAAAAACCTTTTTGCCTATGCCATATTTACAAACTCACTACAGAAAAGCCAGTGCTCCTCCTGAATCCTGTTCTGGAGCTGCAACTGAAATAAGGCCAGACATGTAGAAGGCCTTAGGCCTCACACCAGTTGGTCTTTAAAATGTAGAATTTTTTTATCTTTCAGACTGTGGGCTCTAGGTCAAATAGACACAAGAAAAACAACATGCTTCATATAAAAATATTTCTCAGGAGTCATCTCATTACCAAAACCAACAGGTGACAACCTCTTGTGGACTTTGTTTCCTGCTACGTGTGTTTCTTTCTGATCTTTATCATTCTCCTTCCAGCTGCACAAACACATTGACAGTTTTATCCCTCAGCATGTTCCCAATATCCCTGAATTTGTCTTGCAGGGCTCCCAGTGTATTTGCTGCTGTTTTGGTTTTTTTTTCCAAATATGAATCAGAACAGCTGGAAACTTCTCAGAATTTTTTTTTTTAGGATGGTCTCCTTAAGCCCCAAAGATGCAGCAACGTTTCTTCTGCAATACGATTGCCTTTGTAATGTTTATAACATAGAGATACTTTGTAACCAGCCCACTTATCTTTCCCTGTCCGGGCTATTTAAAGCATTTTACTCCAATTCAAAGTAAAAAGTCATTTTGGAGGCTCTGGATGTTATGAAGATTGAAACTTTTTTTTTTTTTTTTTAAGGTTTTATAACAGTTATACAGGCTCATTTCTTAACAGATGCTTTCTTACATTCTGTTGCTGTTTTAACCTCCACTGTGTATCTACGACTCTTTCTATGTTCTTGTTCTAGAACTTCCTTTCCAAGGAAAAATGTTTGCTTTTTGTGCGTTATTTATGCATTTTAATGCTTCTACCAAGTCATCCTTTCATTTTCTTTTCCCTAAGCTAAATAAGCTCCTGCAACCTTTCTTCATAGGTCATAATTACCTGGAACTCTTTTCTGGCTTTTCTATAACTATCTGTGTTATTCTTAAAGGAGGGGGCTTCAAACCTGGACATAGCATTTCAAGAAAGGCCTTACCAATGCAACAGAGATTGAGGGAATCACTTAATCTGACTTACCCGTGAATCTTCTGTTAATACATTTCAGCATGATGTTCATTTTTTTTAAAGTTAAAGTACAATAGGGGCAATTTTCACATCTGCCTGCATAGGTGCAAAGTCTGCAGTGCTTTTCCCTGCGCCACTTCTCAAAAGGAAAATATGAGCATACTCTTCGTTTGGAAAGTACCCCAGGAAAAAGTGTAGGCAAAGATGTGCATCAGCTTCCCTTCAAAATAACATGCAGAGATTTAAAAAAAAATGTAATCTTCGTGTGTTATTTCTCTCTCCTGGCCTAAACATGCCCTCAGGGAATGCTTACTCTGATTGTGGGTAAAAGTAAGCACGTTACTGATCCCCACTTGTACATTTACCCAGGCAAATGGCCTTTGAATTTGCCTTTCCCATAACTTAACTAGCTCATTGTGCACTCTAACCTGCAGATGTTTTCCTGCAGTTCCACTAACTAGTGGGCTAATCCTTATTTCACATTTATGCACTTGAAGTGTAGTATCTTACATTTGTCATTTTTTAACTTCACCTATTTATTTCTGACCTTCTCTTCAAAAGTACATTTTGAATTCCAATTCTGTCATCCAAGATCTAAAATAAAGTGACTTGTTCCTGCAGACAGGATACTAATTAGACTGGTACATGCTAACCATTTCCCTATATTTAATCCTAATGCTTGCAATTTCTCCCCCTTGCCTCTGTTGCTCATTCTTCTAGAATGCTTAAAAGCACATTGGCTCCTTTGTGCCCGGTTCAGCATTCAAAAAAGCACATAGGAATAATAATACTCATATTTATCAGTTAAAAAATGGAATCCATAGGGCTCAATTCACTCAGATAATTTTTCGCTCTGAAATGGTGATTGTTCTGCCTTTGCAGTGTATATAAAAATATTTATATAGGTTTCCTTATTATGCTGTCACTCTATGTCATTTTATTGATATTGCACAGCTTGAGTTCTCTACTTGTGGTAAAGCTCTCTCTCACGATTGGTTATCTTTACAATGACCCTAAGCTCCTTACTGGATCTTTCCTGTTTTGCTTTATTTTCCGTCTGCTTTCTCTTGCCTACTCTAATTTGTCTCTTGCCCCTAGGACTATCTGGGACAGTTTGCCTCCTTTGATTTTCTTCAGTTGGAATTGGGCTCTCTACAGGCTAGCAGCATTTCTTACTCCTGCTTCAAGCTACACAGAAGCACTGCTTTTCACCATCCACATTCTACAGTTTCTGTCTCAGCTCCAGTTGCCTCCTTTGGACTACCGAGCTTCCAGAAAGAACTATTCACAGTCTCCTTTCTGTGTGGCTACTCTTGATGCATTCCCATTCTGTGAGTGTTGAACTGTTCTTCATTTAAATAAATGTTGTTTGGTATTCAAGACTGAGTTTTCTCTGGTATTTGAAGCTGGGAATAAGGTTTAACTGACTGTCTAGGTACCCAAGCTAACAGATTGAGAGCTGAGGACAGTATTGTGGCATTAGGGAACTACTCATAAAAAATATATATATATATTCATGATAGCCCCAAAAAAAGATATTCAGAGAAATGTTTCCTTAGATTGCACCTGAGTCTACCCCCTTTTACCCTCATCCCATGATCCCTTGTTCCAGAGTCTCCTTTTCATTAAAAGAGGCCTGTCTCCTGTGCTTTATCCCTTAGAATTATTTAAATATATCTATCATATCTCTCTTTTCCTTCAGGATATACATGTTTAAATCTTTGAGATTGTCCCTCTATACTTCATGAAGACTGTTGACTAATTTAGTAGCTGCCCTCTGGACTGACTTTCTTTGGTTTATATCTGTTTGAAGATGCCATCTCCAGAATTGTGTACGCACTCCAAATGTGGTCTCACCAGAGACTTATACAGACACAATACCACCTCCTTTTTTTTTGCTGGTTAATCCTCTCCCTATTCATCCTTCTGGCTTTTGCCATTGCCTTGGCTACCTGTTTGGCCACCTTAAGATCATCAGATAACATCACCCCCAGATCCTGTGCCTGTTTTATGGACAGAACTTCACCCCATATATACTGTACCGCTCCCTTGGTTTTTTGCAATCCACATGCACAACGCTGCATTTTTTAGCATTAAATCTTGACTGCCAGATTCTAGATCATTCCTCAAGCTTTGCTAGATCCCTCCTCATGATTTCCACACCTTCCTCAGCAGACTTTAGTATCTTCTGCAAATAGGCAAACAAAGTCCCACTAGCCCTTCAGCAATATCACTAGCTGCTAACAAATTGGTTGAAAGGAACTGGATCAAGGACTAACCCTATGGCATGCCATTGGTAACTCCCCTTTCCTCAGACTGAACTCCATTTACCACTACTTTTTGCTGTCTTTCACTTTCACTCAACCAGTTTCTAACCCGGTCTGTCACTTTAGAACCCATACCTTGGACACTCTATCAGTTGCCCATGTAGAAATTGCTGAAATCTAAGTTCTTCATCCAACACTCTCCTCTGATTTAGCTCTCTAGTCACCCACTCAAATTGATTAGGTTCTTAAACTTTCAAATGACACCACTAGAAAAAGGGTAGTAAACTTCCCTTATTAAACAGTGACTGTTTGAGTCTGTTTGGGTTGCGATACCCTTTCAGGGATCAACAGTGGTATAGCCACAAGTGGGCCTTGGTGGGCCATGGCCCACCCACTTTGGGCTCAGACACACCTAACTATGGCTGTTTCACACTGGAAGAGGAGGGCCGGAGCTACAATCCAATCCCTGTGATGGTGAAGAAGAAAGCCAGAGCTGCAGTACCATCATGGGATATCATCCCTGCAACGGGGAAAAGGAGGGCCGTAGTTGCAGTATCATCAGGGGATCCCTTCCCATCCCTGTGGTGGCAGCGGTAGTAGGAGTTTGGCAGTGCCCAATGAAAAGGCTTTGTGTGTATGTGTGAGTTAGAATGGAAGTTTGAATGTGTATATGTGGGTGAGAATGGCAGCCTGGGTGTACATCTTTGTGTGCATAAGAATGGGAACCTGGGCGGGGTGTGTGTGTGTGTGTATGTGTGAGGGGGTGAGGAGTGAGAACTTGTATGTGTGTGTGTATGCTAGAGCATGTTAGATTGAGAGCTTGTGTGTATGTGTAGATAATGTGAGCTTGTGTGTGTGGGGGGGGGGGGAAGAGCATATGAGAATGAGAGCTTGTGTGTGTGAGGGAGTCTGTGAGAGAAAGCATGAGGGAGGAAGGGAAGAAGACAGGAGAAGAGACACTGAAAAGGAATTAGGAAATGAGCGACAAGGGAAAAATGGGAAAAAGAGACCAGGACCAACTGATTAGAAAAATACAAAGATCAGACAACAGAGGTAAAAAAAAAATATTTTGAGATTTTAGCAATTTGTTCTAATTTGTAGTCGGTTTCTATTTTGCCTGTGTGTGACTGAAGTGCAATATTTCTGCTAGCATGTAGTTCTCTGTAGCAGTCCAGCTTGTTCTGTTACTCTAGTAGGTGATATATTAATGCTCTAGGGCCTGGTGTAGTATTTGCATTGCTACTTTTTCATAAGGTTGCTGTTATTTGAATCCTGAGAGTCAGTGTTGTGACTGTATGATATGGCAAGGTTCTAGATGTCTCTTTCTTTGCAAGAGTTTGAGTTACTTCACAAAATAGCAGTGGAGGGATATATTTTGCTAAGGTGACACCACAATGTGAATAATTTTTTTTTCATGTTGGTTGTAATGTGAATTGTCCTAGCTCTGCTCTACACCTGTTCTGATAATTAATGCTATTTTATTATAGTTTTGATGATTTTTGGCTTTCTGCAAAGAGGATTCATGAAAGAATACATTAATTTTTGTTTTATTACATGATTGATTGGATCTGATTATTTTCTTTGCTTTTTTCATGATATACTTGTGCATAAGGAGAGGTTGAAGAACCTGAAAGGTATACCCTGGAAGAGAGGAGGGGCAGGGGTGATATGATACAGACCTTCAGATACTTGAAAGGGTTTAATGATCCATGGTCGTCAACAAACCTTTTCCATTGGAAACAATTTAGTAGAACTAGGGGTCATGATTTGAAACTCCAGGGAGGAGTATTTCTTAGTTTCCCTCCCACCCAATCCGTAACTTTCTTCTGTACTCCTTTTGTGCAATCCCTGCCCCATTGTTATTTTTTCTCCCCGCCCTTTTCAATTCTCCTCATTACTCCTCCTCACTTCGACAGCACTTTCCTCCCTTTAAATTTTCATTAATTTTTCCTTCCTACTGAGAAGTTATTCCTCTGCCATCCTTTATTTTTTCATGCAATTCCATGCCCCCTGTATGTATTTCCCTCTCGATCAAGATCTTTACTGTATATATTATACGTCTGCATTCCCTTAAATGCATCCAGTAATCCCTGTAAATGCTTCCTTTGTACAATGTTTCAAACCTTATTTAATCAATGTAACCAAATACTTGTTACTAGCTTAGTTTCTTAGTTAACCCCCGCCATGTTTAGCAGTTAATATATGTTACTCTTTCTTGTTCCTAAGTTGATTATTATTTGTAAAGCACTGCCGCTATTCACTATGGGGCTGATTTTAAATGCCCTGCGCGTGTAAATCTGGCTGGATTTACGCGCGCAGGGCCCTTGCGCGCCGGCGCGCCTATTTTGCATAGGCCGCCGGCATGCGCAGAGCCCCGGGACTAGCGTAAGTCCTGGGGCTTCGTAAAAGGGGCGTGTCGGGGGCGTGTCGGGGGCGTTGCAGAATGACGCGGCGTTTCGGGGGCGGGCCCGGGGCGGGCCCGGGGGCGTGGCGCCAGCCCGGGGGCATGGTTGAGGCATCCGGACCAGCCCCCGGGACCGGAGGACGGAGTGGGGCTGCTGGCCGGCGCGCGCAAAGTTACGCCTGCTTTCAGCAGGCGTAACTTTGCCGACAAAGGTAAGGGGGGGAGGGTTTAGATTGGGCCGGGGGGGTGGGCTAGGTAGGGGAAGGGAGGGGAAGGTGGGGGGAGGGCGAAGGAAAGTACCCTCCAAGGCCGCTCTGAAATTGGAGCGGCCTCGGAGGGAACGGAGGCAGGCTGCGCGGCTCGGCGCGCACAGGCTGCCGATTTTGCGCAGCCTTGCGCGCACCGACCACGGATTTTATAAGATACACGCAGCTACGCGTGTATCTTATAAAATCCAGCGTACTTTTGTTCGCGCCTGCTGCGCGAACAAAAGTACGCGCTCGCGAACCTTTTGAAGATCTACCTCAATATGTGTAGCAATGCATCCAGATGTAATTTGCTTCCTTAAAGGAGTAAAGCACATAAGACCTCCTATCCACTCCCTAGTCCCTTCATGGGACTTCAATTTAGTGCTCAGGCCATTGATTGGCCTTCCATTTGAACCACTAGAGCAGGCAATTCTCAAGGACATCTCCTTGAAGATGGTCTTTTTGGTGGCCATCTGCTCAGCTAGATGGATTTCTGAGGTATAGGCGCTCTCCTGCATAGTCCCATACCTATTGTTCTCCAAGGATGCACTAACCTTTAGGCCAGTCCCTTTGTTCTTACCCAGAGTAATGACACCATTTCATCTGAACCAAACAATCACGCTGCCAACTTTCAGGGAGAACAAGCCAGGAAAGAGAAACTCAGAGTTAACTGCTTGGGTGTCAGGCAGCATTACTGAGATGTCTTAAAGTCATGAACACATTCAGAAGGTTGGTTAAGCTGTTCAAGTTGCATAGTGGCCCATACAAAGGAGAAGCAGCCTCCAAACATTAAACAGGTGGATTAAGAAGTCAATAGGTTTTGGTGTATATTCTGCAAGGGACGGACGTACCACTGGGCCTATGAGTGGACTCTACCAAGGCTCAAGCAACAGCATGAGCGGAGGTGTCAAAGGTGGCATCAAAGAAATTTTCAGAACTACCACATGGCCTTCCCTACACACATTTACCATACACTATAACCTGGATGTACTAGCCAAGTCAGATACAGCATTTAGAGCCAGTATCCTGGGGGCTGTGCTCTCTTCTTCCTGCCCAAGGGAGTAGTTGGTTTGGTACATCCCTAGATTAATGACTGTTCTAGTTGGAGGGTAAAGAAGGTGAAATTATATCTTACCTGATAAATGTACCGTATTTCCTTGACTTCTGTTAGACCAGTCTTATTCCCACCTGGGAAGGGCAAGCAGATTTAGGAAAAGATGGAGAAAGATTCATCTCCCTCCATTTCGCTCTGGTTCCACACCAGGGGGTAGGTTGGACTTAAGCTCTCCTCATTATCTTTCCTTTTCCCTTTCTCATGATCAATTCTCAGTTCAAGAGAGTAACACATTCAAAAACAGAAACCCCCCCCCTAAAAACCCAAATATAGTTGTTTTAATTTTATAACCCAAGTAATTCCCTTATGTAGAGCTCAAAAAGAAGGAAGCTAGAGGCACCAGTCAAATTGTTGTCTTAATTACATGTGGCTCGGTTCCCATGGTTAGGAGAGTAGAACAAAGTCTCTCCTAATAAGTTGAATTCCAATCACCACTCTCTTTTTTTGTGTGTTGTTGTTTTTGTGTTAGCTAATTTCATTAAAGTTAAGGTAGTCAAGAATCAGCTTTGGCAGAGGCTACTGGCGGCTGCCTTGAATCAAACCTCTCTTATAGTGCACATGATGGTACGTGAAAAGTAGAGGGGGGAGGGATGCCCTCTATCTCCACTGGCTGCGGAGAGAGGAAATCCCTAGAGTAGGGATTTACCTAGAAAGAAAATGATCAGGTAAGATATTTCACCATAGCGCCCGATGTCACCTCTGTCAAGCGTAGTAATGTAGGATACTGTTAGCCTGCTGCCTCTTGCTGTAAACATAATGGACTCACAGCTCCAAACTCTGTAACACTGTTGTCACCTAAACAAAAAACATAGCCCACAATGTGGCCAAAGCCTGCAACTGGACCTTTGCCCATTCTTCCCAGAGGAAATCCATAGGCAATATAATGAATTGCTGAAAACATATTGCATGCTGTCGAAGAACATGACGTGCCTATACCTCAAACATGATATTGCACAGGGTATATTGCCATATAGCAATTAGGCCCTCATCTGGGCTGCTGCTCTCCAGTCAAGGCTCCTGTTGTGAATCTTTAGGGAGTTATCATGCAGGATGTTCTGCATATATAATATAAGAAAGGGGATATGCTATCAATGAAATCACTAGAACATCAAGGTGTTTGACATTTACCTTCGCTAGCCTGCCTGGCACCATATGTTGTCATAAGGGTTGCAGAGGGCCACTAGTGGAGGGTCACCTGCCCTGTTGCAGAAACCAAAGCAGCAACTACATGCCCTAAACCTTACTGCATACCCACCAGGAATTCATCATGCTTTTGAGAGGAATATGAAGATTTTAATAGCCCAGAAGTGATGCTACCTAGCCTGAAGGCTACTAGTCATAGCTGAGAAGATAGCAGTAGCCAATAGCTATAGATTTGTTTGAAAACTGCAATTTAATCTTGGGGAGACCCGGAGAGCGCCTGCCACCAGGAGGCGGAGCACACAAGGAGACAGAGGCTAGCTGGAGCTTCGCCAATAGCAATCCATGGTTTCCGCAGGTTGAGCCCTTTGGTACCCAGACCACCTGGACTTAGGTGGGCCTCAGAGTGTCTCCCGGAGAGGTAGCGGAGAGGTGTGCCCACCATGAACAAAGGTGCTCAGCTGGTGAAGAATGGAGGAACTAGACCTGAACCAGGATCACCAGAGACCTCAGGAAGGCAACAGGAAATGAAGGTCTCCCGGGCAAGATAGGCAGTGCCTACTGGTCTAGTGTGATGTAGGCCACAGGCAATGTCCAAGCAGGCTAATCTGGTGGTCACAGGAGCAAACAGAGTATCCGAGTATAGCGCAAGGGTCAAAACCAGGGTATCAGTCCGAGGATGGTCAGCCAAAGCAAGGGTCAGTTCTGAGATCAGTCCGTGCGTAGTCAAGATGAGCAAAGGTCAGTTCCAGGAGGTGGTCAACATGGTCAGGCAAGCAGAGGTCAGTTCCAGGCAGTAGTCAAACAGCAGGCAGTGGAAAGTTCCAGGCACCTGTCAAATGTAGTCAGGCAAGCAGGGGTTAGTACCGTGAATCAGTCCGAGAAGGTACAACAGGAGGAAGAACGTGGAGCAGGAATCAAGACAGACACTGGAACACAGAGGACCACGAGAACACAGGAAGGCAGGAGCACTGGAACAAGACAGGAACTCAGGAACACTGGAACAGGACATGAACACAGGAATGCAGGACAGCAAACTAGCTACACCGAAGGTGTCGACCCGATTGCCAAGGCGAGGTCCTGGTGACTAGGCCTCGCTATTTATAGTCCTGCTATCTGACATCATCATGAGGCGTCTGGGCCGAGGTTCCCACCCTCGGCCCTTTAAATGTGGAGACATCGGCCGCGTGCGCGCCTATGGGAGCTCCTCTGAGAGGCCTGTGGCGTGGAGGAAACCGGAGAGGCCCGAGGAGAGCATCGGGAACATTGGGAGCTGGCAGCCGAGGCAAGGGAATAAGAGCCAGAGCTTGTGGAGGGCAGCGCGAGGTGAGCAGGCCCAGTCGCGGCACCAACACGGCCAGGATGCGCAACACCCAGGACACTTTATATATCACTAACACATGTCAGGAAGGATGACAATGTACTCAGTGCTGAAAGCCCTTGGCCTTTGAGCTTCATGCACTTAAATCCTTTAATGCAGTTTATGTGCCTTGGCCTATGATATATTTGCATGCAGTAAATAATTATTTAAACCAGTTTATGATTTGAATACATCCCTTTCATCATTATTTTGTTTAGTGGTGGCAAAATAAATAATCTGGCAAATGTTAATTTTCCAAGTTCCACTGTGTGGCCCATAAATCATTTATTTGAAAATTCTGAAGCTCAGTAAGACAGTTTGTGTTAATAATTTATTCACTCCAAAGTTATTTATTTCCTTTTAGGACTCTAAATACTACTTAACCGCTTCCAGCAAAAGAAAGCACTGAGTTCTTACACAGTGAGAGGCATTGCTTAATTCATGACCTCATATCTTCCTATTGTGTCTTTCTTCTGGCAGCTACTTGATCTGAACTTGAGCAATGTCTTGCTTGCCATTAAAAAAAAGGTGTCATGCTCAGTTCTGCAGGGTAGATTATTGACTTTACTGGAAAAACATTCTTCCCTCCTCCCTGGAGATTATACATTCTGTTTCCACATTATTTTGAAAAAAGCCATTACTTTCTTTTTAGTCTTATTTGCTTAGTTTTATCAGTTTAATTCCAAAAAGTTTTAATTATTTACTCAGCAAACTTAGTCTGAGATTGATGGTTTTAAAATAACTTACAGCTCTTGGGGATATCTTTTCCCTTAAAATGACTGATGGTCTCAAACTTTGTACTTTACAGGTTGTCCTAGGTAAATCTCATCTGGATGAAATGCTTTAGAACACAGAATTCTTCCCTTCCTGCCCCCCTTCCCCCCCCCATAAGCATACTTATTTATTAAAGCACAATTACCACTTTTATCCTGATGTTATGTGCCAGTTCTAAGTGTGTTTTCTGCAAAAAGAAAGCCTTGCGTCCATGAGATGGAATCTTTTTTATTGGAAACATAAAAACATGTATTCCACGCATTAAGAAAGGTGGAATGAAGGCAAAATGATTACCAGCATGGTTAAAAGGTGAGGTGAAAGAGGCTATTTTAGCCAAAAGATTTTCATTCAAAAACTGGAAGAAGGATCCATCAGAAGAAAATAGGATAGAGCATAAGCAATGACAAGTTAAATATAAGACATTGATAAGACAGGCTAAGAGAGAATTTGAAAAGAAGTTAGCCATAGAGGCAAAAACTCACAATAAAAACTTTTCAAAATTTATCTGAAGCAGAAAGTCTGGAGTCGGTTGGTCTGTTGGATGATCAAGGGGTTAAAAGGGCACTTAGAGAAGATAAGGCCATTACAGAAAGATTAAACGATTTCTTTGCTATGGTGTTTACTGAAGAGGATAATGGAGAGATACCTGTTTCGGAGAAGGTTTTCATGGGTGATGTTTCAGATCAACTGAACCAAACCATGGTGATCCTGGAAGATGTGGTAGGCCTGATTGACAAACTGAAGAGTAGTAAATCACTTGGACTGGATGGTATACACCCCAGAGTTCTGAAAGAACGGAAAAATGAAATTTCAGACCTATTTCAATTAATTTGTAACCTATCATTAATATCAGCTGATGTACCTGAAGATTGGAAGGTGTTCAGACCTCTGCCTTTCCTGACAATGGACTTGACTATCTCCATGATCAGACCTCAGCCTTGCTTGCCACTGCCTTTGGATTGCCACCAGCCCTGACTCAAGCCTGTCCTTGGTCGCCTCTCCCACTTATTCCCTGGACGTGGTTTCTTCAGGCTTCGACCTGCTTTTGCTCGAGTGCCCTCTGTCTGCCTCCGTTCCATTGGCGCTCGAGTTTCCAGGACATTATCCAGTCCAGAGTAAGACTGTACCATCTCTCCCCTGCTGTCTCTGGGCTGAACCAACTCTTGCTTCGACTACAACCAGAGACCCACCTAAGTCCTTCCGGCCCCGGCACCCAAAGGCTCAACCCACGGGGAACGAGGGCTGTTATAGGTGAAGCTCCAGCGGCCTCTATCAGCCCACTCCACCTGCCAATGGTGGGGACATGTAGGTCCTTACCTACGGGTTGCATCAACCCCACCTTGGCTCAAGGGTCCACCTTCCCGCGCAACATACTTTTATGAACAGGAACCACATCTATCTGTCTCCCGTCCTCCACATCCACCCATCTCCAGTCCTTGATTTTGTGTTGTACTGTCAAGGGAACTGCATGGCTTCTGAGTAACATCTGAGCAATGAGACTATTTGTTTGTGTAACCCCCCTCTCATGGAGGCTCCCTGATGCAGGGGCTATAGCAAAATCCCAGGGCTGTTTTTTCTCTCCTGGACCTTTATTACATTCATGCACCAAACATAAGTCCTAGGGGCCAGGGTTCAACAGCAGAGAAGATCTGAGCCTCCAGGGCCCTAAGTGCTGTGGTGGGGTAAACAGGCTGCACATACACTCTCACTCTTTGCTCAGTACTCACAGTACTCAGTCAGTCCAAAAGGGCACACTTGAATAAAAGCTCAGAGTCCAAGAGTGGTGTTCAAATCATAAAACAGTTTCCTAAACTTGAAAAATGAAATCCACACAATGATTCAAAAAATCATTAGTAAGAAGAGAAAAATACAAATCAAAAAGAAGTATGTTTCTTTGTTTATGGTGCTTTTTTTGATGACTCTCCTTCTCTTGATTGTGTCCTAGTCTAAAATGCCCTCCCCAATAGGGGTAGGTAAGTTATCCTCCATGACAAATATACACCAAGGGTGATGGATAAACTTCCCCAAGCTTCAAAAATAGATGGATTCTCCAAAACACTTCTCAAAACTTTCAAAAAAATTCAAATGATCTTCCACCCTGCTTTTAACTGAGCATAAAATGCAAAACCAGGGATCTAGCCCATCTTTTCAGGAGGTCCTCCCTTTCAGTTAGGTACTAATCCAAAATATCAAAAATCACTTCTCCAGTCTTCTCAAAAAAGCTCTTACTTCCAAAAACCTCTTCAAATGACTAGGCCTTGAAGATCTTTTCAAAACTCTACTCACAATACTCCTCTTCACTGCACCACTAACTCACTCAATGTCTCTGAACCCTCTGCCACCAATCCTATGACCCTCTGTACGTGCTCAGTGGCAATATATTCTCCTGAGAGACATCCTAAAAAGAGGATGGTCCAAAACAGGCAAGGCTCAGGATATGCAAAAAGCCTAAATAAAAAATACCACAATGAATCATGAGAACATAAGAACATAAGAAATTGCCATACTGGGTCAGACCAAGGGTCCATCAAGCCCAGCATCCTGTTTCCAACAGTGGCCAATTCAGGCTACAAGTACCTGGCAAGTACTCAAACATTAAGTAGATGGCTATTCCTCAAGTCAACCCTATCAATAGTAGTCAATGGAGCTCTCCTCCAAGTACCTATCCAAAACTTTTTTAAACCCAGCCTCACTAACTGCACTAACCACATCCTCTGTCAATAAATTCCAGAGGAATTTGTAATTCCTTCTATATTTATTTATCTGATGTATATTCCACTTTTCAGGGTACTTCAGAGCAGATTACATTCAGGTACTGTAGGTATTTCCCTATAGTAACTGAATGTAATCTACTTTGAAGTGCCAAAATAAATGGTATATAAATAAATAAACTACACAGACCAGCCTTTTTAGAAGGATGTTTAAGCCTAGAACTTGCATTTGTGCTGGAAGGAAAAGCAGGAGCTAACAAACATTTGTGCAAACTGCAACACCAAACACCAATGATGCACCCACCTACAAAACAAAAGTAAAGACAAGCAAAAGTGAGAAATGCAAGTCTGAAGGCCAGAAGAGTGACCATCCAGTGACCACTGGGGCAAATACTCACAGGATGAGAGGAGATCAGCATTGGTGGCACAACAAGCAATGGCTTAAAAGAAGCATCCTAGTGTGGCTTACCCAGAACCACACCATTGGAAAATAAAGTCTCTCCCATCATGTAGTCCTAAGAAGAGAGTACAATGGGCAAGCCTTCATGGCAATTGTGAAGAACACACCATAGTTGACATCCCATTGTAACCAGACACTTGGACACCAACATTCTTGACACCAGCAACTCCATTCCAATTTACCGGAGGCAATTGACAGCTGGGATCCACCAGTTATGTTCAGTTGATCTTCCCATGGGAGGTGGTTCTTGAGGCTGTCATTGGTGGTCCAGCATGGACCAGGTGAGATTCAAAGTCAGTCATTGGTGTTCTGGCACAGCAGTTGGCCGCCAATGTTTTCCTGTTCTCCGTGGGAGGTAGTTCATGGGGCACTGTGATAGTCATTGGTGATCCAGTGTAGGCCAGGTGGGGTTCAGAGACAGTCCCAGTGGGTGCTGGACAGTCACACTTCTGGGCTTTAGAGGGGGTTATTGTAGCCAAAAAGGTATATCAAAATATGATAAGCACATGTATGTGATATAGCAAAAGAATGCAATGCCTTTCACATCAGGATCATTAATTTGGACCAAAAATTGATATATGTGAACTGAAGTCATAGGTGTCCTAATTACTAAATTCATCATTTCAACTGTGCCCATTTCTATGCCAGTTTATACTTTTAACAGAGGCAACAAGGACACAAGAAGCATCTAAGTTGAATTGCTTGCCCACTCTGGCACAACAGCCAGACCCCTAGAGTCTTCTGGTATTGAGATATTGTGAAAAAGTGTTTACATTTCTATCATGTGACCACTGGATGATGGCTGGTGTAATGTAGAGCAATGGTTTACATTGTGTATTATAGAGATGTGTGATGTTAGAGTTTGCCAAGGAGTTTTCTTGCAGGTTTCCCCTTAAGAGGATGGGATAATCTCCTTGGTGGGACGTGTCCTAGGAAGGTATAAATTGTGAGTCAAATTGGCAGGAGTGGCATTTTCTGGGTTGGAGCTGGAGAAGAAAGGGACCTCCAGGAAGTAGTTGTCCTGGAGTAGCCAGCCCCTGGTCTGGTGGAGTCCAGGGCCCCTTCCAGTATGGAGTGGGCCCTGCAGGGGCTTTTCCCCTTAAGGGAAAAGGCCCGAGGTTGAAGAGTGGAGAGCTTGCAATTCCTCCCCCTGAGGAAGAGAATGCCTAGATGAAGGGATGTCCTACGATGAGGGGAGCCCCATGGAAAACTGTAGTGTAGAGGAGGCCAGGGAATCCTACACATTGTTTAAGTGTGAGGCCCAAGGATGAAGGAAGAGAAGTTCCTGAGGTTATGAGATTGTGAGCAACCAGAGGAGTATTGGGGATGTACACTTTATGTCCCAGAAGTTGTAGAGAGGAACAGGAGAAATAATGGGAGATTGAAAAGATCTAATTTCCATTCAAGTGTGGACTGGGAGCATGGTAGTTTAACCCTTGGGGTACCATATAGTTTTATTATAGTGTATGTTTTACTCTGAAGGTATATTCCATGAACTCTGATTATTCAGTACTGACTGTTTACTTCTTGTGAAAATGTACATATTTGCTGGCTGGAAAATCCAGGAAAAATAAAATTGGGAGATTTAGAAGCCGTGAGTGGAGTGACTTTGATTTTGGAGTCTTTATTTATGCCAGCACTAATGGAGAAATAGTGGGGTGGAGGTGGGGGACCAGGTTCATGGAAGGGAGGATAGGCGATGCCCTCACTGACGAGCCAAGAAAAAGTTGTCTGCCCCACTGTTTCCAATAGGGTCCACTTCACCATCTGCATGACCCAAGTTGTTTAACCCACAAAATAAATTAGAGCGCCAGACCATCATCTTTTTGGGACAGCTCCTCTCACCATTTTATGTGCCGGTGATAGGGGTTACACACTTTTATTGGACTAAGTTAATATTGATCTAACACGCCACCACAGTACTTTGCTTATACACAGAATTCCACAAGGGCCATTTCCTCAAGAAACTTTGTAAGTAAAGTTAAAAATTTTTTTTTTTAAATCCCAAGAAAAGCATTACCAAGACAAAAGTTCAGCACAATATCGTGGTACCTTATTTTAGATTTGTTATTTTATTGTTTTTGCTTTTACTTCTGCATCTAGATTTATTGTTGTAGTTGTTCATCATAGATTATTGCTTCTCCAAATTGTTCACTTTTACTTGTCTCTTTTGTTCTTTTATTTCTATTCCATCCTTTAGATTTTATTGGTTTGCTCTCACCTCAGCTTTTAGATTTATTGCTTTATTGTCCGTCATGGATCATTAGCCATGAAATGAATAGCACTTTCAGTCTGAATCCTCTGTCCTGTCTGCATTCTACAGGAGTGTTAAATCATTAGTAATAGCCCACAAATACAGTAACTTCGTGTTCCCACACAGTGATTAAAGCGACAGTGCTATTTATTATACTCCAAATATTAACTTGTCTAATGCTTGGTGCTGTGCTTCCTCTCTTGTGTTATGCTTGATCCCCATTTTTTTTTTGCCAAATTCATTGAATTATTTCATTACATACATATACACACATATATATACATATCTATGTATATATCTATATATGCAGCTCATGCTGCAGATGCCCACTGGCAAAAATGGTAGCATCCTCTCTGGCATATGACCACATCCAAATCCAGCCTCTCAATCTGAGAGCCCATTCCTGGTGCCAAGCCACTGCTGGTATAACCAGAACTGGTACTTTTCGGAGTGCAAATGTCAGGGCAGAAAACAAAGCCAGCACAGACCAAATCCCTTTTTTTCCTGTGGTGGCACAGAAGCGACTGAGTGACTGATATGCCAACACACTTCCTGAGCATAAAAGCATAGCTCTTAAAAATGTTTATGCATCTGTTGAAAACAAGACCCTGCCATGTTCCAGCGGCCGATCTGGATAAGAATGGGAGGATGAAGATAATACCACACCGTGGAGCTTTACTAAGGGCAATCTCATCACCTTGCTTATCCCCAAAGCCAGAGACATCTGGCACTGTGGTGAGCACGCAGTCCTGGGGATGCAGACTCAGTCCAGTCACATGGTGGCTGCCCCCTAGTGCACTGATTCACTTGAATTGGTGCTCAGACATGGGCAGTGGCAGGCATGGGTGGACACCACTGGCCATTCTTAAGTATAGCAGCCCTTACTGACCTTTGTATAGGTTGGCCCTGGGGGTGGCGCCCCTCCCCCAGCATGGGTTTCCCTACTTAGGTGCAGAGATAGACTACAACCTGGCCTCAAACTATGGCCGGCAGAGTTCACCATAATCATAGTCAAATACAACAGACAATATACAGCAATCAAATCAAAGAAGGCAACAGAACAGGCGTATGCTACACAGGGAATGACACTGCGACCAAAACCTTGAAGGATAAAATAAATACATTATCATATTCATTCAGCCCAACTTAGCAACTAAAAGAACTAAAGCACATACTCTAGGTGCACGAAAGGACACACTAAGGGACAGGCCCTTAAGCGTGACTCTTTGGCATTGACCTAGAAATAAAATGCAAGTGTAGCAGTAGCAGAGTCTTTCGCCAGCCCCTTTAAGAGGCAGACCAGAGATCAGATGACCCATAGGGACCAGGGCTTAGCAGTGCCACAGCAAGAGACCCTGGTACTGATGAGGATAGCAGAAGGAATGAGGCACTGAATGTGATAATATAACACACTTACTTATTCTAGCTCTTAACATTTCACTTGGTAGTACATCAGCACGTAGATACAAATCTATAGTGGGAACATCTTACCTCAAACATGAAGGATCTAAAAATACAAAAGGAGCCTATTTATGAAGCTTCTAAAACTTCATCTAGCCACACACAGTGAAATATGAAGGTTCTCCCCAGTGCAGCTTCCAGTCATTAACCTTAGCTGTTATCTGAAACAGGAGTGCTAGATCATATTATTATTCACTATTAAATTTGCAGGGAGGAGCATTACCCGTTATCATTTCAAGCGGAGTCCAGCAAAATCATTACATTGAAGATGGTTCTGTATGCCCGAGTCAAGATATGTAAGGTCAAGGTATTAGTATACTGCATCCATAATACACTGCTATTCTCCCTGTACTATAGGATGGATATAAAGGACAGAAAGGCTATTTCAGTATTTTCGCTTCTAAAGTATAGAAAGTGATAAATACTATTTTTTTGGTTCAGATTTTGTTCTTAACCTTTTCTCTTATCCTGGCTGAAGAAATGATGATAAAACCAGCTCTTTAAAGATTCTCCAGCATCATTCTCTGTATTAATGGCTTTCTGCTAGTCCTCTACAAGATACAGAAAATGTAATTTCGGCTGTGGCTGCTTTACAATTCTCATCAAAATCAGACTTGCGGCGGTCCAAATGCACTTTATCAATTAGTTTTTACATTTCCTTTCTGCTACAATGTGGAATTAATTTCCTATACAGAGCGCACATTAATGAAAATGTGCAGGTGGCTGGAAATATAGTATAAATACATTATGTTCTGATAGATATCTCATTTTTCAAGTAAATATGAATTTTCCCTATGGAGACGAGACAACTTGATGAACTAGTGTAGTAATACCTCACTGGGTTTTCATTTCTAATTAGTGGGTAAACAATTATACCAGCCATCCTCTGTATATTATAATTTATTTGTTTTTTTAGCTCTACATGATTGTAGCCCATCCCCAATCTGGACATAGACACTGGGGCTTACTGGGAGAGTCATTTATTTAATTTATTTAAAATTGCTTTTTACCTGCACCTTCCAGTAGTCAGGATAGGGTACATAAAAACATACATAATAAAATATAACAGAACATGATTTCTAGGAAACCATGGCAAACAATAGATGCATAAACATTATAGACATGGCTGCAACAAGCACATTGTTATCCTGGACCAGAAGAAATTGTTTTGTGAAGATCTGGAAGGAAATGTTTTTCTGCCCCCTTCCTCCCATCCAAGGACCTGTGAAGATAGAGTTCCAGCTTGAATCCCTCCCAAAAGGGATTCCTATCATATTAAAATGAATAAGATCTACTAACTGTAAGAGACTTTTGAAAATCATTGAGGACACCTATCAGGAGTCCTCATCCCCTGGGGAGAGAGAGATGATTTAATCTCTGTGCATGGACAGGATTTTGGCCATCTTTGGAAGGGGTTTCTCCTACCTCCCCACTGGGGCCACCACTTTGCCTTATCTAGGAGGGTGGATGGATCTCTTGCCTGTTTAAAAGATTTCTGCAAAGATAGCGGATAAAGATTGTAATCAAGGGAGGAAAAACTGTGGTGCTGGGATTTGTTTAATTGTGCCATTCCATCTAACTATTTAGTCAGTAAAGTTTTATTTTGGACATTGAGCCAGTGCGTCCAAAGTATTTATTTTAGGCACGCAATACACACATGGACATTCAGAAGGAAGTTAGTCACCCCTGCACTGGGCCCTGAGAGTAAACCTTTCTCTCAACCAAAAGGATCCACCACTTGGGGCAATGGGCATAAAGAAGAGCTAGCAAGGGTTCCTGCCCCAAAGAGTTTACAAATTCTTTTATGGCCCCACCCATGCAGTACAGGCACACCAGGATGGGGTTACATGTGGAAGTCCTCTGCATCAGATCACTGACTGGTCTCTCCACTGGAGATGAGATAGAGAGCAGCAGAATCTTCCTTATCCCCTAAACTAACCTTACACAGGGACTCCACAAATTCCCCAAATAAATAAATACATTCAAAAGTCCAAAAACTCTGCAAATGTATTGCAGCAGTCACCACCAAGCCAACACCTTCAGATTGAGGATGAAGGGGGCAGAGTCTTCCCCTATCCTGATCCCCCCAGGAAAAAGGCTTCCCCGTATTCTTCATACAGGTGCAAAACCAAGGGTCTCACAACAAACTCCAAAAAACTTATCAAAAGAACCAACAAATGCTTTGGAGGACACCTAGCCGGACAGGGTGGTACTGGTAGGGAAATTCCCCTTCATCTCAATCTCAGGGATACAGGCAAAGGGAGCCTGACCACCAAGAGAGGCCCAAAATCCAACAAAGGCAAAAATGTCCTACTTCCTCTAACTACAAAAACCAAAGTTACATTGCCCAGTCTTGCACTGATGCAAGCTGCTTTTATAATCCCCAGGGCTGGCCATTCCAGTAATCTAAAGGGAAGAGCTGTTCAGAATGGAGCCTCCTCTTTCCCTACTGCTGTCTCTCCTATCCTAGCTCAAAAGAGTAAGAACTAGGACCATATGTCATAATGAATCCCAGAGGGTCATTGCACATGTATTTCTATTTGTATCACAAGTCACCGTGATACTTATACAATTGGCTTCTTCATTGTTCTTTAAGTTCTCATCTTTCTTCTGGCAGATATTTCCAGCACACTTTTTTTTATATTTGCAAGCTCTGCAGAAACATTTTAGTTGGGAGGGAGTAAGAAGTGTTGTATCTTGGACTGCAGGATAACAGAGGTCGAAAGAGGATCCGATAATGATCACAAAAAGTATCTGGAAAATCCATAAGCTGATCAAAGGGACACGCGATGGAGGACCATTTTCCGAACTTGGCTAATGAGCATGGAGAGCCATTTGGTTTAGCTAGCCTGATGGTAAAGCACTATCCAATCTGCAGAGCCTAACGCCATTCACAGGCTCAGATGGGACAGTCCTAACTTGGAATTTTAAAATATGGATATCGTAATTCCACAGTTCAGCTCACGACAGAGAACAGGATATATTAAGAACAGAGAGGGTCATATTCAGCCGCTGCCTACATATGTCCTCCCTCCTCCCCTGCCAGGGGCGAGGCCCAAGCATTTAGGCCCCAGCAAGGGAGGAGGGAGGATGCACCAGAGGAGCCGTATCCTCTTGTTTCAAAGTGAGAAGAGCTGGTGAGCTTAGGGGATATGGATGGGTCAAAGGGAGGGTAGATTGTGCCGCCCATTGCCACCAGTGTTGCTTTTCCAGGGTGAGTGTGAGGGAGAGGGGAAATGCTCTGTTCACTGCCACCAATGCTTTCCCAACTGAAATTTTGGGGTGGCCATGGCCCTCGTAGGCTCCCCCATTCTAACGCTTATGTATCCATAAGGTACAACCATCAAAACTTTGTAAAGCCAGTCAAAACTATTAGCCTGCGATACGTAAGTGCATGGTGAACCAGGAAGTTCTGGGATCCAGGTGTTACATATTTCAGCCAGGGTTGGCTCAAGTTTAATCTTCTGCCTGAGGTGAGAGATGAGATGGCAACCCCCCCCCCCTTCCCCCAGAAGTGCACAGGTGACATCATTAAGAGGGCCAAGGGAGGAATCCACTTGGAGTCTGGCCCTTTCAGTGATTTGAAAAGCTGTAGAATTCCCAGAGGAATGGCAAAGTGTCAATGATAATATTTCTAGGAAGCTGGCAACTCTGCCACACTCCAGAGAGCCCTACCACCTGCCTCCCATGTTTCCTCAGTGTTTGCCCCCTTGGAGAAGTGGAAGATGGTTGAATGGTGGGGCTCTGTGTGTAGTGCACTCTCCACAAGATGGTGCAAGGGTATTAGGCACACTAGGCAAATTTTACAGGCTCGCGCCCCCTACCTTCCCAGTCTTCACCACACACAATTAAAAACCAGGTATGAATAATAACAGATTTCACAAGAGAGAAGACATTCTTAGTCTTCTGAGGTAAAAATATCACAACAACGTGTTTATTACTTTTACATGCACTGCTGTGGTGCTGAGCAGAAAATCCTGCAAAAAAAGACACTCATATGAAATTAGGCCTATTGGAAAGTGCATTTGAATGGGCTTGACCCTCAGAAAGACATGAATAAACAATTACAATTACAATATAGTAATCTGCCCATACCAAGACAGTACTACTTGCCAGCACTCAAGCAGTAACAGCCCTACCTATGCAAAGGCAACACTACAAATATTACAGCAGGCCCTAAAACACCAAAATACTTCCTATTGGGAAAACAGAAAAAGCCAGGTTGTTATAGATCCCTTCACAGAAACTGCATGCAAACAAAATACTTCACTTCACTCACACATGCAGAACACAGGTGAACTGACACCAAATACAAAATAAAATATGAACAGAAATGTGCAAACAAAAACTGAACTGGAAACTGCAAGAAGCTAGATTGCATGTGCAATGCAACAATGGGAAATCGGAAACACCATTTATCCTTTAAAACTAAAATAAATCAAGAAATACCTCAATCATAGTAGTAAAACTATACTAATAGAATAAATATTTCAAAACAGCTGACAAACAGGACATCATTCAATAATTAAATGAAATTTTTTTTTAAAAGTTCTCAAAAACCTCAAAAACATTCAAAACAACAGACACATCAAATAACAACCGACATTTAAATCTAATAAGAATAACAAAATCTCCTGCTCTCCTTACCTGGGATCTTTTGATTTCCAGTCATCCTGAGATTGTCATGGATTGAGGGATGGAGGCTGTGCAAACTTTATCTTATATCACATACACATACTTTATTTGCATACTCTCTCTCATAAACACATACCCATGCTCTCACATACACAGGCTCTCTCTACCTCATACACACACACATACTCACACAAGCTCTCATGCACACCCTCTCTTTCACACACACACACTCTCACACATGCATACAGCCTCCCATGCACATCCTCTCTCACTTTCACATGTATATACAGGCTCTCTCACACACCATACAAACATGCACACAGGCTCTCACATACTCACACATTCACACATGCATACAGGCTCTCACTCACACAAACATATACATGAGGTTCTCTCATATACACACAGGCTCTTTCACATGCACGCACACACACACACACACACACACACACACACACACACACAGGGCCTCCACCTCCCACCATGGCCCCACCGTGCCTCCTCTTTCTTTGGACTGCATCAGGAAGGGCTATGCTGCAGCTTTGCCATGCCTCCTCTTTCTTTGAGCCACGGTGGGATGGGCTCAGTCATGGTCCTGCTGGGCTCTCTCTTTCTTCAGGCAACAGCGGGATGGGCTCTGCCAGAGACCTACCAGGCCTCTTCTTTCTTCAGGCCGTGGCAGAAAGGGCTCCACTGCAGCCCTTCTTTTCTTCGGGCCACCGCTGATTTTAACCTTCCTGATGACATCCCCCTCCTGGCTGTCACTCGGGGTGGACTGCCCCCTTTCGCATCCCTACTTAGTACGCCACTGCGAATTTAAAGGGATAGCACTGGACTCACCCTGCTGATGAGTCTAGCTGGCCACTAGATTTTGGTTGAGTTGATCTTATGTCTTTTATTTAGTTTAGAAGGAATACTGATTAGCAACACTCAGGATAGCAAAGAAGGCTGAAAGTTTGTATAATAAACTTCACTGAGTTCCTATATCTGCCTCACTAGTTGTCGAACACAGCAAAGGTGGCTAAGGTTGTTCAAGTGTGACCTGCGCTAATTAGTTAGAGGTTTCACTACCAATGCACTAATTAATGTGAGATATATGCTGATGAAATTTGTTTTGTTCCAGTATAATATGCAAACTCATTAACAGCAACCGACTTGATTTCTTGAGCAATCAGTTGGGAAACTGAAAGAATACCTAAGAGAGAGCAAGACAAGTAATTTTAAATAAACAAATATGTGCAACACAGGATAGTGTTTACAGTGCTTTTATTAATTTTTAAAGTAGTACATGGAGGGTATTTAAAAGATATTCTGGGGTAGACAATTAACTTTTCAAGTTATCTGTCTAAATGGCTTAGCCATGATATTCGGCAACTTATCCGGCTAAATTCTAGCCGGATAACTCTTTATCCGGCTAGAATTAGCTGTATATGTCGGGGCGTTCCTGGGACAAGTGGAACGCATTCTGGGGAGGAGCAGAATTAGATGGTGAACCTAACCAGCTAACTTTGGCCGCACTGCAGGCGGGTCTAAAGTTAGCCAGATATACCTAACTGACTAACTTTTAAGACACCCTGGTTAAGTTAGCCAGATAGGTGCATCCAGCTAACTTATCTAGCTGCTAAGTGGCTGAATATGGATCCCTAAGACTCCTTTTATCCCTCAATGTACATTGTGGTCACGGGATCAAAGATTACTAATTATTTCTTTAATTAAGGAAGTAAAATTAGTTTCAACAAGGGAGTGGGCTTTTTCCATTGTGGGTCCTAAATTATGTAACTCTTTTGCAATAGATTTGCATTCCATATTGGATGTAAAAGAATTATGTAAGTTTAAAGCATTACCAATGTATACAAGCTTTTGGTTAAGCTGTATTATGCTGATACGTGGTTTTATTTTTGTGTGTTTTATTTTTGGAATTGTAATGTAGTATTTATTTCTATATATTTTATTTATGTATATTGTGCCCTGCTTAGAATGGCCAGTGCTGTGATTAGTGGGTTATAAGTAATTTTAAATAAATAATACTATAGGATTTGCCTTTGCCTTGAATAGACTGGTAATGCTATTACAGTGTTATTGCAAATATCCTGTGCACGCCCCATCCACGCCCGGCCCACGCACGGGCCTGCTCACCTCACTAGCTCCTCTGTAGGTCACGGGTTGGCCTCCCCAGCGGCAGCCGCAAACTCATCCAGGCCTCGGCGTCCTGCGGCGGCGGTCGCCGGGCCTTCCACTGCACACCAGGCCTCACGCGGGAGTTCGGTGCCCCCAGTGGCGTTGGCCATGCCCCTATGCATGCATGCGCGGACCGCCAGCCTCTTGTAGGGCCAGGGGCGGGTCCTAGCTCCGCAGTGCGCCCTGTTTGAACGTACGATATAAGGAAGTTCCTGCCTGCACTTCCTTGCCTTGGCAATCGGGTCGGCACTGTAAGTGTACTAGTTTGCCTCCGCGTTCACAGTCTTGTTCCAGTCTTGTTCCAGTGTCCTACAGTTCCAGCGTCCTTCTTTTCCAGTGTCCTTCTGTTCCATCGTCTGTCTGTCCTGTCTCCCCAGGTAGTACCCTCGGACTGTCTCTCTCTGGTACTGACCTCGACCTGTTCCTTGACCATTCTGTTCGCTGCCTGGATCCTGACCTCTGCCTGCCTTGTGACCTCATCTGACCTCTGGAACCTGACCCCTGCTTCGTTGACTACTCCTTGGACTGATCCTCGGATTCTGACCCCGGCTGCCATTGACGTCGTCTCCTGATTCTGGCTTTGTCCCTTGCCTTATCATCACCTATGCTGTACTGGCCTTCCTTACTCCTCCAGACCTACAGCCTAGAGTCTGACCGCGCTCCCTTGCTGTTCATGGGCATGCCTCTCTACTACCTCTCCGGGAGACCCTGCAAGGCCCACCTAAGTCCAAGTGGCCTTGATGCCACTTTTAGAAAGTCTCCACCATATTCTTCCTATTAGCTCCAGATACCCCCAGGCCCAAACACATCCTCACCTGCTATAAAGAATACACCAATTTACTATGAACAAAAAGATTCAGTTTATCACTTTTACTTTTGGGAAGAAATTAGCAGGCAAGCACAGTGAAAAACAGAAGATATATAGTAGTAAGCCAACATAAATGCACCAAATGAATACACTAGTATTTCTTTAACACAAACAGGATGACTGTGTGTGCAAATGAAAAAAAATCTTCAAACAACTAAAAGTCTGTCTTAAAAAAGAGGAAAAGAAGAGGGAAATAAAACAAAAATACACACCCCATTACTTAAAGGTTTATTTTTCCATCAGGCAAACAATACCCACCTACCCTAATAGGGATGTGTAGGAAAAAACTTAATGTTTCCAAACAAAAAATACCCACCTGCACCCCTTCTCACCTAGGTCCCCAAAATTGCTGAGGCCAGGAATCTTCCCATCCCGTACTTACCTCAACTGTGGTGGGGGGAAGATCACATCATTGTGGCCAATACAGGATCCAGCTTGGAGGCCCAACATCAAGGCCTTGACTAGGTTCAGGCCCAATGCCTAGATGTGGCCTAGAGGCTGGGTCCCATTGCCAGGCCCTGGGCTTAAGCCCAGTCCTGACTCTAGGACCCAGTTCAGAGGTTGGGTCCCAACACTGAGGCCTTAACCTAGGCCAAGATCCAGGCCTAACACTGAAGAACTGCCCAAACCCAGGCCTAACATTGAGGCCTGGCCCAGAGGCTGGGTCTCAATGTGGAAGCCTTGTCTCAGGCCCACACCCGAGAAGGAGACCTGTCTCGGAGGCCTGATCCCATTGCCAGGGCCCAAACCAGAGATCAGGTCCTAGTGCTGAGTCCAAGGCCTGGACCCAGATCCAACACCAAGGCCAGGTACTGACATCCAGATCTCGGCAAAGGCCCGTGCTCAATACCAGGGCCTCAGCCTAGGCCCAGGCCCAGTCCAGGACCATGCCCAGAGGCCAGGGACCAGGGATCCAGACATTTTTTACCAACATCCTGTTTCAAATGGCGCCCTCTACTTGGAGGATGTTCTGGAGTGACGTCTCTCTGCTGCAGTCCTCAGCTCACTGTGTGGTGGTGATCATAAAAACAAATGGAACGTTAGGAATTATTCCAAAATAACTGAAATAAAATTTAAAATATCATAATTCCTCTATATTGATCCATTGTGTGACCACACCTTGAGTATTGTTTGCAATTCTGGCTTCTCTATCTAAAAAAAAAAATATAGCAGAATTAGAAAAGTTTTTTCTGGATAATATGTTCAAGACATTTAGCATAGCTGGGTTTAAAAGGGGTTTGGAGAGATTTCTAAAGAAAAAGCCCATGGGGTAGATTTTATAAATTTACGCAAGTGCGTACTTTTGTTCGCGCACCAGGCACGAACAAAAGTACGCTGGATTTTATAAGATACGCGCGTAGCCGTGCGTATCTTATAAAATCCGGGGTCGGCGCGCGCAAGGGGGTGCACATTTGTGCAACTTGAGCATGCCGAGCCCGGCGTGCGCTGCCTGTTCCCTCCGAGGCCGCTCCGATTTCGGAGCGGCCTCGGAGGGAACTTTCTTTCCACTCCCCCCCGCACCTTCTCGTCCCTTCCCCTACCTAACCCACCCCCCCGGCTCTATCTAACAACACCCCCCCCCCACCTTTGTTGGCAGATCTATGCCTGCTGAAAGCAGGCGTAAATCTGCGCGCGCCAGCAGGCTGCTGGCGCGCCATCACCCGACCCAGGGCTGGTCCGGAGGCCTCGGCCACGCCCCCGGGCTGGCACCACGCTCCCGGTCCCGCCCCAAACTGCCCCGTGACCCCGGATATGCCCCGGACACGCCCCCTCCCCGCCCCTATTACGAAGCCCCGGGACTTACGCGTGTCCCGGGGCTTTGCGTGCGCCGGCGGCCTATGCAAAATAGGCGCACTGGCGCACGAGTGCCCTGCACACGTAAATCCGGCCGGATTTACCCACACAGGGCTTTTAAAATCCGGCCCCCATAAGTATAAGCCAGGTAGACTTGGGAAAGCCACTGCTTATTCCTACAATTGAGCAACAAAGAATGGATCTACTCTTTGGAATCTGTCAAGTACTTCCCAGTGACCTAGCTTAGCCAGTATCAGAGACAGGATGCTGGGCTCGATGGACCTTTGGTCTGACCCAATATGGCACATTTTATGATCTTCTAAGGTCTGGTCTATACAGAAAATATTGACATCAGTTAAATGTCACTGCAAATGTAAGACCTTTAAAACGTGAAAAATAAAACAAATTAATGGAACAATAGTAACATAGTAATGATGGCAGATAAAGACCAAATGGTCCCTCGAGCTTGCACGGCAAGCTGCTTATGTTTATAACTGCTGCTCCATGCACGGTTCCCCCAAGCCTTCTGTTAAGAGTAGTAACTGCCACTCCATGCAGGTTACTTCCAAACCTTCTGTTAAGCATAGTTAACTGCCATGCCATGCAGGTTATCTCCAGGCCATTTGCTAAATGTAGTAACTAACTACCATTCTGTGCAGGTTACCCCATGCCTTCTTTTAAGGATAGTAACTGCTGCTCCTCGCAGGTTACCCGCATTCATCCTTTTCTTTATTTCCAGCCTCTAGCCTCTATGGATCTGAACCTCCAGGGCGGCATTCTCTGAAATGCTCCCTGTTCCACGTGCAGGTCCCCAGAGGCAGGCAGAGCTCCGGAGTCTCAATGCAGAAAGGAGGGATTCAGTTTTATAAGAAACTGGACAACCTTTTGGGGAAAGAGAGAGACTTTTCCGAAAGGATGGGCTCCATCTTTTTTTTCAAATTCGTCTTTAATTAATCATTAACTGCAAAAATCATATACAATACCAATAGCAAAAGCAGCCATGCCAACTATTTTGGCTAATAATACAATCACTATTGCCAAGCGGCCCCACCACCATTACCTCTCTCACCAAGTCCTGTGCTCCACTGAGAATTAGATCTAAAATTGCTCCCTCTCTCGTCGGTTCCTGAACCAATTGCTCCATAAAGCTATCATTTATTCCATCCAGGAACGTTATCTCTCTAGCGTGACCCGATGATACATTTACCCATATCCACAGAAATAACTTGCACATTGTGGGGGTCCCTGAATCGGTGGACGGGGAAGTATTGATGCGGCTCTGTGAAAAATGGATCCCCGAGCAACTGCAGCTTGACCTTAAAGACAGACCAATTTTAGTTGAAAGAGCTCACCGATTGGGAGCCGGAGGGCCAGACCAGAAGCAGCCTCGTCAGGTGATTGTCCATTACCTGAACTACACAGACAAAGCTAAAATTCTGCAAGCATATCTCAGTAAAAAGGAATTTATGTTTCAAGGTTCCAAACTGCTGCTTTTCTCAGATTTCTCCAGCAAAGTACAGGCAGCATGCAAAGAGCTCACCCCGTATTGCACACAATTGTACATGGGATCAAGTTCTCCCTTCAATACCCTGTGAGGTTTTCTGAACGGGGTGACTAAGTTGATTACTTCGGTTCAAGGCAAAAGTGTTTATGGGTCAACTTCCAGAGTGATGGTACAGCTCTTAATGGAACTCTTTCTTGCATTTGTTTTTCACTGGTGGCATCTAAGGACCTTTGAGCTTTCTGGTCAGTATCGGTGCAAATTTCATATCTATTTTTTCTTTGTTTTTTTTTTATTCTGACCTTTGTCGCCACCTGCTCGCATTTGCTGGAACTTTCTGAACTGTGTTTATACATACCTCCATATCTGCCTTTGTTCTTTCTATTTTTTGCAGCTGGGAGAGGCATGCCTTGTTTTATTGTTCTGGTTCCTGTTATCACATGAAACCTCACCTATGACTCTGAGACTTTTGTTTGCCCCTGGGCATGTGGTTGGGCTATTTGATGGGGGACTTTTCCGGTTTTGGGAGGCATCGGTTGAGTGTGAGTGCCTCTTGCCAGCGAGGAAGAAAGAATCCACATCTTTGCCGGTGCACTGGGGGTACATCTCCTGATCAGGGGTTTGAGAGATTGGGCTGAATAATTTGTTGGGGGACTGGATGGGTGTGTGGATGGTATGTGTGTTTGTGTGTGTATGGGTTTATATGGCTGGACACTCACCTGAGTATCACTCTTTCTCTATTTTGGATACTTGCAATTTTTCAGGAGGGGGGGGAGTGGATCTGTGCTGGGAGATCCCTCTTCTTATGGTACAATGGATATATGCTAATGTTTATTTTATGTCTAGTTTTATTTTTTCCTCTCTCAACATCAATGGATTGCATTCTTCAATTAAAAGGAAGAGGCTCCTTGGTGAACTGCAAAAGCATGGGGTGCATGTTGCTTTTAATCATAAGACCCATCTGGACAACGAGCAATACCAGAAGCTGCAGCGAGAATGCGTTGGTAAATGTTGCTTTTCCTTCTTTACCTCCCGGCAGTGGGGGGTGCCTATTTTGATTAGTAAGCAAGTTACCTTTATGAAGGATAAATGTTATTCTGACTCCAATGGCCACTATATTACTGTTGTGGGGGAACTACAAGGGGTAAAGGTGGTTCTTGTCAAGCGAATTGTGATACATTACAGGAGGACCTTGTGAGACTGGAAGTTTGGGCATCCAAATGGCAGATAAAATTTAATGTGGACAAGTGCAAGGTGTTGCATATAGGGAAAATACCCCTTGCTGTAGTTACATGATGTTAGGTTCCAGATTAGGAGCTACCACCCAGGAAAAATATCTAGGCATCATAGTGGATAATACTTTGAAATCGTTGGCTCAGTGTGCTGCAGCAGTCAAAAAAGCAAACAGAATGTTAGGAATTATTAGGAAGGGAATGGTTAATAGAACGGAAAATGTCATAATGCCTCTGTATCGCTCCATGGTGAGACCGCACCTTGAATTCTGTGTACAATTCTGGTCGCCGCATCTCAAAAAAGATAGAGTTGTGATGGAGAAGGTACAGAGGAGGGTGACCAAAATGATAAAGGAATATTGCATTGTTGCTTTTCCTGTGTTGAAGATACTGTGCTGGAGAATGGGGATTGGGAGTCCAGGTAGCATTATGATCTAGTTGTACAGAAAGGGTGGGTTGATTGCTGGATGAGTGCTTGTGGAAGCTGGATGAGAGCTGGAGGAGACTGGAAGAGTGCTGGAGGTGGCTGGATGAAAGCTGGATGAGTGCTTGCGGAAGATGGATGAGAGCTGGAAGAGACTGGAAGAATGCTGGAGGTGGCTGGATGAAAGCTGGATGAATGCTTGCGGAAGCTGGATGAGAGCTGGAAGAGACTGGAAGAATGCTGGAGGTGGCTGGATGAAAGCTGGATGAGTGCTTACGGAAGTTGGATGAGAGCTGGAGGAGGGTCGCGAGAGGCAGTGCTGGGAGAAGGCTGCTTACCGAGGGGGGCTTCTGACCTGGGTTCTGGGTCTCACAAAGGGGTGCACTAAGGGGCAGGCCCCTTAGGTCGCGCTCCTTTGGGCACGCAATGCTCGGTGTGCAGCGCCGCTGAAGGGAGCCCAAATTTAAAGGGCTGAATGGGCCGGCCTCCCAGGCGTCCACGTGGACACAGCTCCTACCTCTTGATTGGAGGCTAGGGAGCTCAGGGAGGGTTCGTGGGCGGCCCTGTCCGTTGGCGCGTTCTTCTGTGCGTTTAGTTTAGGTTTCTTACTTGTGGAGGAGGATGACCCCTCACCTTGCGTTCTCCCGGCATCTCTCTCACTTATTTACTTTTTTTTTTTTACCAGCCGGCGTCTCTCTCTCGCCGTCGCTTCCGGTAGGGTGCCGCTCCTGCGATGGGTCCGGGGTGGTGCTGGTTCGGGGTCGGAGCAGGAACGGAACAGGAGTCACAGCGAGGTAGGCCTCTGATTCGTGGGAGGCGGTCGGGTCCGATGCTGAGGGGTCAGGACGGCACGCATATATGTGTGCATATATGAGAGAGAGGGTATGTGTGTATTTATGAGACAGCAAGCATGTGTGTACGTATGAGAGAGAGAAGACAAAGTTTATGAGCAACAACCCTTCTTCTCTCTCCCTGCTAATCCACAACAATCTAAGGGCAAATGGAATTTAAAAGATCCTAGGTATGGACAGCAGGGGATTTTTTAATCTTTATTAATTTAAATTATTGGGTACTGTCTAATGTGTCTTGTTTTTAAATAGTTTATTGGTGTTTGGAAAATTTGTATAATTTTTAAATTACTGGATGTTGTTCTATTCGTTAGCTGTTATGAAGTATTTATTCCTTTAATTAGTATGATTTTACTCTATTGATAATTTGTGTCTTGATTTTATTGTTTGTTTAATGACGAATAGTGATGTTTCTATTTTTCCATTGTTGAACTGCATAAAGAGTCTGGCTTCTTGTGGTTTCCAGTTTAGTTTTTGTCTACAAGTTTCTATAGTTTGTGGTATCTTTATTCTGTATTTGGTGAAAATCTGTCTATGTTCTGCATGTATGACTGAAGTGATGCATTTATAATAACTTGTAGGGCTCTATAGAAACCTGGCTTGCTCTATTTTCCTAATAGGAGGTGTATTGGAGTTTTAGGGCCTGGTATAATATTTACAATGTCGTGTTTTCACAGGTAGAGTTATTATTGTTTGAGTGCTGGTAAATAGTGCTGTTTTGGTATGGGAGGTTTACAATAATCATAATACAGTTTATTCATGACTTTCTGAGGGCCAAGCCCACACCTAAGAAACATGACAATGAGCATAAATCCATTTCAAGTGTCATGTTTACTTTTTTCTGCAGGTTTTTCTAGTTGGCACACACTAACAGTAGTGCATGTAAATATAAGATTTATTTATTTATTTATTTATTTATAACTTTTATATACCGGCATTCGTAAAAAAACATCATGTCGGTTTACAGACAACTGAGAAAGGAAATTACAATGATAGATGGAGGAAGGATAGGAAGTTAAATATACATGTTATACGTGATATTTTTACCTCTAAAGACTGTTCTTTGAATGCCCCTTTTCATATAAAAATATTATAAATGCATAATTTTATTTGTGTGTAGGGAGGGTGTGCCCAGGGAAGGGGGGGGGGGGGGCAGCAGGTTGTAAGTTTCACATAGGGCAGCTAGTAACCTTGCACTGGCCCTGTCTGCATCATATCTCCCCTGCATATTCTTTCTTCCAGGGTACACATATTTTGATCTTTCAGCCTCTCCTCATAAGTCTTCTAATACAGACCCCACATTATATTGGTCGCCCTTCTCTGGACCACCTCCATACTACGCCTATCCTTTTTGAGATAAGGTCTCCAAAACTGAATATAATACTCCAGGTGAGACTTCACCAGAGAGCTGTAGAAAGGCATTCTCTCCTCCTTTTTCTTACTTGTTATTCCTCTCTCTATGCAGTCCAGCATCCTTCTGGCTTTAGCTACCATCTTGTCACATTGCTTCACTGCCTTCAGATCGCCAGACACTATCATCCCAAGGTTCCTCTACTGGTCTGGCACATTAGTCTTTTGCCCTCCCATTGAATACACTTCTTTTGCATTACTGCATCTCAGATACATGACTCTGCACTTCTTGGCACTGAATCCTAGTAGACAAATTTTCAACTACTCTTCATGCTTTCTTAAATCACCTTTCATTTCTCTCTAATCCTGTAGGGGTGTCCACTCTATTGCAGATCTTAGTATCATCCACAAACAGACAAACTTTACCTTCTATCCCTTCCGCAATGTCACTCACAAAGATATTGAACAGAACCAGACCCAAAACTGATCCTTGAGGCACTCCACTTAACATTGTTCTCGCTTCAGAGTAGGTTCCATTTGCCATTACACACTGTCTCCTGTCAGTCAACCAGTTCTTAATCCACTTCCCTACCTTGGAACCCATTCCCAAGCTTCTCATTTTATTCATGAACGTCCTATGTAGAACTGTATAAAAAGCTTTGCTGAAATCCAAGTAAATCACATCAAATGCTCTTCACCCAATCGAAAAAAAATCAATCAGATTTGTTCTGACAGGACCTTCCCCTGGTGAATCCATGCTGTCTCAGGTGGATTATAGAAAGTTCACTATCCTTTCCTTCTGCAGAGTTTCCATTTATTTTCCCACCACTGAGGTGAAGATAACCAGCTTGTAGTTTCCAGTCTCCTCTCTGCTACTGTTCTTGTGAAGTGGGACAACAATCATTCTTCTCCAATATTGTGGCACCATGCCTTGTTTCAGGGATCTATTGAACAGTTCTTTCAACAGACCCACCAGCAAATGTTTGAGCTCCCTTAGCATCCTGGGATGTACTTTCTCTGCCCCTAAGGCCTTGTCCACTTTCAGTTTTCCTAGTTCTTCCCATCTTGTCAGTCAGCAATATTCCTTCTCCAGGGCAACACCGAACCAAAGTATTTGTTTAATATTTCAGCTATTTCTCTGTCTTTCTCCACACATCGTCCCTTTTCACCTTTCAATTTTATTATACCACTTCGGGCCTTCCTCCATATTCTTATATATCTGAAAATATTTTGTCACTTTGTTTATCTCTTTAGCAATCCTTTCTTCTGCCTAACCTTTTGCTTTCCTGATTTCTTTCTTTGTCTCTCTCAATTCCTCCAGGTAGTCTTCCCTGATTTCCTCTTTTTGGGATCCTTTGTACTTTTGAATGCTGTTCTTTTTGCCTTTATTTTCTCATCCATCTCCTTTGAGAATCAGATCGGTTTCTTTTTCTTCGTTCTTTTGTTTAATTTTCTAACATATAGATTTGTTGAGTTTTAAATAGCTCCTTTTAATTTAGCCCATGTTGTTCCACCTCACCCATTTTCTCCCAGTCTTCTAGTTCTTCCTCCAGGTATGCCTCCATTTTGATAAAGTAGATATTTTTTAGATTAAAAACTTGGATCTTCATGTGACTTCTCTTTGTCCTGGCTGTGACATCATACATATTATCTGATGACTACTGGTGCTCAGGTGAGAAATTACCTGGACATTAGAGGCATTATCCCATTAGTGAGCATGAGGTCAAGTATCACACCATTCCTCATAGATTCCATTACCATTTGTCTGAGCAGAGCTCCTTGAAGGGCATCTACTATCTCTCCACTTCCTGTAGATTCTGCAGAAGGGATACTCTGATTCACATCTGGCAGATTCAAATCTCCAATAAGGAACACCTCTCCCTTCTTTACCACCATTTGGATGTCTTCTACCAGATCTCTGTCCAGTTCTGTTTGAATTGGAGTCTTGTAGACCATACCCTGGTTCTGATTTTCCTAAGGAATGCATTAATCATTGGGAACTACAAGTCCCTGTATTTAATGGGATAAAACCCAGGCTTGATCAACCTGTCTTGAAAATCTGGAGACAGTTGGCAACCCTAGCACCGAGCAAAGTGTGAGAGAGGTTCTTATAGGGCTGGCCTTACTGCATCATGCAGCATTCAAGGTGATTGCTAGAATGGGTTTGAACTTGGCTCATTGAGGACCCCTGTTGGTGGGAGTGCTGCCTTGCGGCCAGATTTGTGACAGTCACTCAGAGTGCTGAAATATATTAATGCGTACTCTCATGTTTTATTATTAGATATGTGAGGAGATAAATGTCATCTTCATCAGAGCACCAATATGCTATTTGTTCTGTTCTTTTCAGGAGGGTAAATGAGTTGGCAGCAGTTAATTGCAATCTAACTTCTATATCCTTGTCTAAATGTGGTTAATGTCAAATATGTACATCGCAGCACTATTCTTTCTCTCAGCAAGAATTAGAAATCAGAAAAAAATGTATTCTGATACTTAATGTTTAAAGGGATAGTTTTCTAATTGCCTTCACTGGTGCAAAGTTCATGGTTACTTTTTACTCATGGGCTTTGTCCCAGTTTTCAAATTGAAAAGTACCCATGTATTTTCATTTTCAAAATTATCTCAGGAAAAGTGCGGGTGCACAGACACACACACACACACACACACACACACACATTTATAGCTGCTAATTTATGCAGGTAATTTCCCCCCCCCCCTAAAAAAAATACATGCATACTTTTAAAAATTAGAAGTATGCAATTTGAGCGAATCCCCTCTCCGGCTCCGCCCCTCCACCCAGGAAGCCTTTTCTCATTGCGAGTAAAGTTATGCATGTAGTGGCACTACAGCCAGGGCAGTTTTCAAATAGTCCAATTCCGTGGGTAAAACATTTTTTTTGCTGGTGGCAATGGTTTTCAAAATTACCCTCCCTATAATAGAAACATAGAAACATGACAGCAGAAAAAGACCATTTGGCCCATCCAGTCTGCCCATCTGTCCAATTAATTTAGCATTATAATTCTCATCACTTCCTTAGAGATCCCCTGCATTTATCCCATGATTGCTTGAATTCAGATATTGTTTTTGTCTCCACCACTTCTACTGGGAGGCTGTTCCATGCATCCATCACCCTCTCTGTAAAGAAATGTTTCCTAAGATTACTCCTGAGTCTACCCCCTTTCAACCAAAGATGGAGTAGTTTAATAAGGTCTGGAAAAAGGTGATATAGCTTCACAGTGTCCATTTATGCATGCCAGTTGAGAAATACTGAGCCACATGTAGCTCTAGCTCCGGGAGCGGGCTTGTACTCCGGTGGGGCCATAAAATAATTTGTTGGTCTCTTTGGGGCTGGAACCATGGCTAACTGAACCACAGTCTCTTTTCTCCCTAAGATGTGAGTTCTTTATTGCATAGGGGAAATGTTTCCTTTCAGGGTCCTGATTGCTAAGGGCCCTGAAAGGCTGGTTTTCATATTCTTTATAACCCTGGAAGAGGGGTACACACACACTATGGGCTATAAGTGCCAAAAATCACTCCAGATTCTGAGTAATATCCAAATATAAAGTTTACTGATAGATAAGCAGTTTTGAAATGGCACAAACAACTTGGTCCTTAGCACCACAGGAAAGTGACGTCACAACAGTTTTTTTTATTTATTTATTTATTTTATTTATTGTTTTTGTTATACTGAGTTTCATGATAGGCATCACATCAACCCGGTTTACAAATAACAAGGAGTGTAAAGCATAACGTAACGTAAAAAACAATATTTTCAATAAGAACCTTGAACTTTAAATACAGTGAATCAGAAAAAGGGAGAGGGAAAGTTACAAAAAACAAGGAAAATAAACTTGGGATGGAAGGGGAGAAATTGAACAGCACAATATTTACATTTCAGCCTATTGATACATTAGAATAGCAAGTGAAAAAATAAGACTATGAAACGGTACATAGGTAATCAAATGAATAAATATGACACAGTTGTGAATGGTAATAGTATGATAAATATTCAGCAGGAATTAGTGAGAGAGGGTTTGAGGTTGGTTGATTCGTGTTTACATTCCATTATTGCATACGAGTTAGTGCTAGTGAGAGGAGGTTTTATTCAAGGCTTGGAAATGCTTTTTTGAAAAGCCAAGTTTTTAGTCTTTTCCTAAATGTTAAAGAGCATGGCTCTTGTCTCAAATCAGGTGGGATCGAGTTCCAGAGAGCTGGACCTGCTGATGAGAAGGCTCTGAGACTCAAGGATTTATGTTGGTAGGTTTTGGCCTTTGGAATTTGGAGTGACTCTTTGTAGTGTTCCCTGATAGGCCTGGCGGAGGTGAATTTTTTAAGTGGTATTTGTAGGTCGAGTTGCGTGTGTTGGTTGATAGTTTTGTAAATGATGTTAATGGTTTTGTACATGATTCTATAGTGGATCGGAAGCCAATGGAGGTTTTTGAGAATAGGTGAAATGTGGTCAATTTTCCTGGAATTTGTAAGGACTCTGGCTGCAGAGTTCTGAACCATTTGTAAAGGTTTGGTGTAAGAAGCTGGGAGGCCTAATAGTAATGAGTTGCAATAATCTAGTTTGGAAAAGATTATTGCTTGCAAGATTGTTCTGAAGTCCTGAGTGTGAAACAGCGGTTTTATTCTTTTCAGGATATGTAATTTGTAGAAGCAATCTTTGGTGGTTTGGTTAATGAATGTTTTGAGGTTGAGACGATTGTCTAGGATGGCTCCTAAGTCTCTTACGTGGGTTGTTTGAAGGATTGTGGGTGGTTTAGGAAGTGTGTTATTGTTTTCCGGTGATATGAGCAGGAATTCTGTTTTCGAAGCATTGAGTACAAGGTTTAGACTGTTGAGGAGAAGTTTAATTTCTAATAGGCAACTGTCCCAGTATTCCATTGTTTTTGAGATTGATTCTTTTATAGGGATTACGATCTGTACGTCATCTGCAAAAAGGAAATGTTTCAGGCTTAATTTTGTAAGTAGTTGGCAGAGTGGTAGCAGGTAGACATTGAAAAGGGTGGGTGAAAGTGATGATCCTTGCGGCACTCCTCTATTAGAAGGGTGGTATTGGGATTCTTTATTATGAATTTTGACTCTGTATCCTCTGTTTTCTAGAAATGTTTTGAACCAGTTTAGTGTGGCACCTGTTAAACCAATGTTTGCCAGCTGTTTTAGAAGAAGGGCGTGGTTGACGGTGTCAAAGGCCGCCGAGAAGTCAAGGAGGATTAGTAAATATGCTTGGCCTTTATCAATACCAGAGAGTAGGTAGTCCATGAGTGAAATTAGTAGCGTTTCGGTGCTTGCGGCTTTGCGAAAACCATATTGGTTTGGGGACAGAATACTGTGGTCCTCTAGGTAGTTGGATAGTTGGGTGTTTACCAGTTTTTCCATGATTTTAGCTATAAATGGTAGGTTGGAAATAGGGCGGAAGTTGTTGGGATCACATGCATTTAGATTTGGTTTTTTTAGCAGTGGCTTGATTGAGGCAGTTTTTAGGTCATCTGGGTAGATGCCATGTGATAAGGAGCAGTTTATAATATCTGCTAGGGTTTTTGCTATTGTGTCCGGGATAAGAAGAAGCATTTTGGTAGGGATTTGATCTAATGGGTGTGATGACGGTTTCATTCTTTTTAATACATTTTGTATCTCTGTGATTGTGATGGGTTCAAAGGCATTAAGCTGGATGTCTTTATTTTGGGGAAGATATGTGTTATCTGGAGACGTAGTGTTTGGAATCAGCTGATTAAGGAGATCCAATATTTTTTTGTTAAAATGAAGAGCCAATTCGTCTGCTTTAGTCTGGGCTTGTTCGGGTGGTATATCTGGAGTGATAGGTTTAGTGAGGCTGGAAACGAAGGCGAATAGAGCTTTTGAGTCAAAGCTGAGATGATGAACCTTTCGGGCATAGTAGTCTCTTTTGATTTTCAATGTGGTACTTTTGTAAAGATGGAGTGATCGTTTGTAATCAGAGAGTGAGGCTGGTGAAGGGGCTTTGCGCCATTTTCTTTCTTTTTGCCGAAGTAATTGTTTGAGTTTTCGTAGTTCATCATTATACCAGGGATGTCGTTTGGATGTATTAGCAGACCTTGTTTTGGTTGTCAGTGGGCAGAGAGTGTTTGCTATAGATTTTGTTATTTTGGACCAGGATTGGAGGGCAGCGTTAGGGGTAGATACTTCAATGAGTGGTAGATTCGAGGTTAGAGCTTTACTTAGATGTTCCGAGTTGCAAGGTTTTCTGTATAGGAAAGAGGGTCTTGAGTTGAGTTTGGAGTCTGATCGAGGTAAGGAAAAGCTGGTGGAGATTAGAGAGTGATCTGACCATGGGACTTTTTTGCAATTTGGTTGTTTTGTAAGAGAAATACCAGTGTTTGTAAAGAGTAGATCGAGCGTGTGGCCTGCTTTGTGGGTGGGTTTATTGATTTGTTGTCTGAATCCCATCGCTGACAGTGCGGTGAGGAGGGCTTCACAGTTTGTAGAGAGGGGAACTTTGTCAACATGTAAATTGAAGTCACCCAGGATTATAGCAGGGGAGTCAAGATTGAGATGCAGAGTTATGGTTTCGATGATAGGAGAGGAGTCTGACTCTAGTAAGCCTGGAGGGGCGTAGACTAGCAGGATTTGGAGTTGTTCTGATTTGAACAATCCTAGTTCTAGTTTAGTTACTGTACTGATGGGGTGGTGTGAGAACCTTAAGGATTTTTTTGCAGCTAGGAAGATACCCCCTCCTCTTTTTTTTTGTCTTGGGATGGAGAAGAAATCGTAAGTCTGCGTTGGTAATTGGTTAATGAGTGTGATGTCCGTGGATTTGAGCCATGTTTCTGTTATGGCGCAAACGTCTGGGGTTGTGTCCTGCAGTATGTCGTTGAGTATAAGAGTTTTGTTGGTGAGAGATTGGGCGTTGAATAGGATTATGGTGAATAGGGTGAGGCCTAGTAACTGTGTAGTGGGGGAAATCATGATTGGGATGAGTGATTTGTAGGTGCGTGGTCGGTAGTACATTATTGTTCAGGTTGGATCGGTGCTGGATGAGTGCTACTGGAGCTTGGATGTGCTGCTAGAGACTGGATGTGTGCTTCTGTAGCCTGGATGAGTGCTGCTAGAGATTGGATGCGTGCCTCTGGAGACTGGATGAGTGTTGCAGGAGACTGGATGAGTGCTGCAGGAGACTGGATGAGTGCCTCTGGAGACTGGATGAGTGCTGCAGGAGACTGGATGAGTGCTGCAGGAGATTGGATGAGTGCTGCTGGATGAGTGCCTCTGGGGACTGGATGAGTGCTGCAGGAGACTGGTTGAGTGCCTCTGGAGACTGGATGAGTGCCGCTGGAGACTGGATGAGTGCTGCAGGAGATTGGATGAGTGCTGCAGGAGACTGGATGAGTGCTGCTGGATGAGTGCCTCTGAGGACTGGATGAGTGCTGCAGGAGATTGGATGAGTGCTGCAGGAGACTGGTTGAGTGCTGCAGGAGATTGGATGAGTGCTGCAGGAGATTGGATGAGTGCTGCTGGATGAGTGCCTCTGGGGACTGGATGAGTGCTGCAGGAGATTGGATGAGTGCTGCAGGAGACTGGTTGAGTGCCTCTGGAGACTGGATGAGTGCTGCAGGAGACTGGATGAGTGCTGCTGGATGAGTGCCTCTGAGGACTGGATGAGTGCTGCAGGAGATTGGATGAGTGCTGCAGGAGACTGGTTGAGTGCTGCTGGAGACTGGATGAGTGCCGCAGGAGACTGGATGAGTGCTGCAGGAGACTGGATGAATGCTTCTGGAGACTGGATGGGTGGATGTGTGATCGCTGGATGGATGGATAAGGGTGGGTAATGGCTCTTGCTCTGGGACGCTCCAAGGGGCGCGCTAAGGGGCAAGCCCCTTAGGTCGCGCTCCTTTGGGCGCGCGACGCCTGTGGGAGGTGCGGTAATTTAAAGGCCTTTGTTGAGCCCTCTGATAGGCCTAGAGCCTCTCAGGGGCTCTAGGCCTATCAGAGTTCTAACAGTTCTCTCAATCTGTGCAGGAACATTTCTTACAGGGTATCTCTGCCCTCCAGAGTTTGGAAAAGTGATGGCCTTATGCTAACAAGGTACCCTTTTAGTTTAGTAGGGTTTTCCCTCCATCCCTGGATAACAAAAGGCAAAACCAGACTTATTTATTTATTTTTATATACCGACATTCAAACTAGTATATAACATCGGTTTACAAAAAATAATCAGGGATGTTTTCAAGCAATGAACATGATTGGTTACATAGGTACCTTACTAGAGAATCTTAAGGTAGTACATAAAAATAACATCGGTGATAGTGTATATGGGGATGGATTGATTTGGTGTGATAAACGTTTTTGATTTTAGCAAACTTAAGTGAAAAGGGAGGTAACACATTATAAACAGGAGACATTTAACTTAGAACTGTTCAAGTGGTACACTTGACACAGAGTTGCAATTTACCTCTCTCTCGCTAGGGGTTAAGACACCGGGTGGGCATCTTCATAGATGTCAAGAAAAGTTCTTACTTACAGTTTGATTAATTCCTTGCTCTTTTACTTGTCCTCTGGATCGCAGATGGTGTTCCTCTCACGTAGGAAGGATCAGTCAAACTCTTCCTCTTGATTTCAAAGCAAAGTCTTTCCCCTTCCAAATTAAGTTACCACCAGAAGATCCTGGCACCGGGTCACCACCTCCACTGTCCTCTTTTGAAGATTTAGAGGGGCTGGTCTTCCCTAACCTATGAAGCCCCAAACCCGGGGTTCCCTAGGTCCTGAGCCCAGGAGGTGCACAAGGTTCCACCAGGCTTCCTACAAATCAGGATATAAAAATCATGGAAAACAACCCAGAGGGAAATCCCAAGCAAACAGAGAGTGATCTGGAAGGAATACCTTCCCTGCCTTGATCAGGATCCCCTGGCTGAGTAAGCCTGGTTCCCTTGACTGGGCCTGAAAAGCCAATGGGGAAAAAAAAAGGCTCCTACTACCTCCTAATCTTAGCAAAACCAAAAGGCACTGCCTCCAGACTCACCCTAGGGAGCTGCTTAAAACCTTCAGGGGGATGACCATCACAGGACCCTCAAGAGGAGGGGCTGTTTTTGTATGGTATTTTCCCCCTCTCTAATCTATATGTTCTATCTGGAATATGCACATGTCCGAGGCCTACTGGTAACATGACCATAGGGTCCGTTACACACAATATTCTAGATTTATAGTAGGTATATTAAAAAGCCCCATTCTGTGAGGTATTTTCTCCCTTGTGTAAAGTATGATCCTTAATTGATAAATGCAATAAGTTGGTGTAGTGGACCCTACGGTCATACTGGGTTCTCCTGTACTAGCTAGTCAGTGAAGGTTAGTCTGAAAGGGGAGGCACCATTCAAATACAGGCCCTCCCTTTGACGGTGCTGGAGAGGCCACTCCCTTGGACAGATTTTATTGCAGCGCTCTGCCAAGAGCTCTGGGGGCCGTGTGAGTTGATTTTTTAAGTTAGTTGAGGTATAAAGGAGCTTTTGCCTTGGTTTGGCGTTTTGGGCCTACGTGAAAACTTCAGCAAACCCTGCTGATAGTCCAAGAGTTGGATCGGGGATCTGCCTTTCCTATCCACTCCCTGGTGGGTAAGGTTTGCATCCAGGGAATATTTTGGGCTTAAAAAAACCCCTTTAATTTGTAGGAAGCTTGGAGAGACCCTGTGCACCACCTGGACTCTGGGAACGGGGAACCCGGTTTTTGGGGCTGCCCAGGCTAGGGAAGACCTGCCCCTCTTCACCCTCAATGAGGATGGAGGAAGGTGATGACCTGGTGCCAGGGCCTTCTGGGGGTAACTTCATTTTTGGGAAGAAAAACTTGCTTTGAAAAGATCTGAGAGGAAGTGTTTAGCTGCCCCTCTTCTTGCCCATCCAAGGGACATTCGAGCTGCTCCAGGGATCTAAGTACCAAGAGTGCCTAAGAGAATTTCTGACGGTGAGTAACAAACTAATTGAGAACACCGAGGACACCACACACAGGAGTCTTCATCCCTGGGGAGAGAAAGTATCCGAGCTCTCTATGCAGAGACACGTCAGTTACAGGGTTTTTTTTTAACCAGTTTGGAAGGGGTTTCCTGCCCACCAAGGGATTTCTTGCCCACCTGGGAGCTCTATTTTTACACACCTTGGAGGGTAGACGTTCCCTTGCCTGGTTTTAAGATATTCCTGCACAGACAGAGTAAAGAGATTGTGAAAAAAAGGATTACAAGAGATAATTTTGTGGTGTTTCCGTTTAATTTATTGGTGCCATAATCCAACAGTGATTTCAATAGTAAAGATTTTGATTTTGGACACTAGCCAAGTGACTCCTGAGTATTTCTTTATCAACTACTGCACTCACCATGAGGACAAGTCCCCTCTCCCAAGGGAAAATCCGAAGTAAAAGAGCTGTGTATAAAGGACACGCCTGTTACTCTGGGCCAGGAAAGTAGAACTTTCCCCCACCAGCAAAGGATCCTGACCCTGGGGAAAAGGGAAATATGTTAGAGTTAGCCAGGAGTAAATCCAGCCCTGAACCAACAATAAAAACTTTTATGGCCCCACCGGAGCATGAGATAATCATACAAATAAAACATTTGCTTTTTCAAATCTTTAAGGGGGCAACTATATTTGACAAAGAAAATCATAAATTATCCATGCATCATCTATAATGTATAGAGTTTTAGGAATCTGTTTTCATTTCATTATTCCATAATCATAACTGAGTTATTTCCTTGGGATTGGTAAGGCACAGAGTTCCCTACAAATTTGCTTCTTTTTGCTTAATAACATTTGGCACAACTGGGGCTGGAAATTCTAATTACATTTTCCATTGTTTTTAATTGGGGAAAGATTAGCACCCTGCAGACTCTGAGGTCTTGTATCTCTGAAGAGTGTCATTTGGCACCAGATGCTTCCTCGTTAGCAGCCTGCTGCTCATTATGCTTCCCCTCTTACAGTCTGTTAAGAGGCTACATCTGGCTCTAGGAGGAGAATTATAGGATTAGTTTATAAAGTGTTGAGTATATAACTTGATAACCAACAAGGTCATCCCATTACCAGAAAATAAACTAGCTTGAGGCACTAAAATCATGTGAACTGGCATGCAATGCAGGATGAGGTTTGGTTATTTTTTTTTAATAATTTATTGTATATTTATTAGTATATATAATTTTGAAGCCCTATAGCAAAGAATTTTGGTTACTCTTAGTCTACTTGAATATGTAGAAATAAGGGTCAACAAACAAGCTATAGATGATACCTTTGCACTGTACTAACTCAATACAACTATAACTTGTTTTCAAGAGCTATGCATCCTTCATCTGTACCATTTAAACCCAGAGTAATTGTACTGTTTTCACATTGAGATGATGAAGGGAGCAAAGCTTGTGAAAGCTAGTCACAGATATAATAAGTTAGTCCAATAAAAGATATTACCTACAACTTGTTTGAAAGCCTATGACAAAAGAACATTCAGGGTCCCTACCTGGAAACTCTCCCGTTCATGCCATCCAGACTGATATATATTCGTGATTGATTAAGTTAAGCGTGACTATACTTTTTCAGATTGAATGCCCAAACTGTTTTACAAATCTGACTTGCCATTTTATGGAATACCATGTTGCAATTGTTTTGCCTATATTTTCACATTTGTGCACAATTATGATCCAATATTCACTAGCACGATGAATGGACAAGTTATCCGGTTAAAATTAGCTGGATATCTTACCTCGGAAATTCAGTGCAGCATTGCTAATTAGGAACTCTGCTGAATATAGCCAGTTAGCCAAAGAAACTTACCCAACTAACTTGAGCACTGTTCTCCGGCACAACCAGACTTTGCAGGATATGTTACCCCCGCTAACTCTAAATATCGGAGTTACCAGATAACTTATCATGCTAACTTAACTCCACCCAAGAACATCCCCAGAACATCTTCAAGTTATTTCTATAAGGTTTATTGGACTAATTACTTAACCAGATAACTTGGAGATGATCAGAGCATGGGAATTTTAAAAGGCTGCGATCTGTCCAGCTAAGTCCTGAATTTAGCCAAACAAACCATTTGAATATTGCCCTCTCATGTTCTTGTGCAGTCTCTCTCTCTCTCTCCAGAACTATCCTGCTTACACATAGGGGTAGATTTTCAAAGGGTTGCGTGCGTAAGGGTAAGGATTAGGTCAGATGCGTAAGGGTAAGGGTAAGGATTAGGTCAGATGAGCAATCAATGAAAATATTGAGTATATAAGAGTAGCTTAGAGCAGGGGTACACAAACGGGAGACATGAACGAGCTTCCAGGGGCTTCCAGCAGCAGTGAGCTGCATGGAAAAGGCATCTGTGACTGACAGAAGAAAACCTACCCCTGCCTCCCCCTGTGCGTGCCGAGCCTATCTTGCATAGGCTCGGCGGCGTGCACAAGCCCTGGGACGCGCATAAGTCCCGGGGCTTGAAAAAATGGGCGTTCTGGGGGCGGGACCGTGGGCGGGGTGCCTGCCCGGGGGCGTTCCGGGGGCAGGACCGAGGCCTCTGGAACAGCCACTGGGCTGGGGGTGGAGAGCTGGCATGCGCAAGTTATGCCTGCCCAGAGATAGGCGTAACTTCTTCAATAAAGGTCAGGGGGGATTTAGTTAGGGCTGGGGGGCGGGTTAGATAGGGGAAGGGAGGGGAAGGTGCGGGGGGGGGGGGGTGTGGAAGGAAAGTTCCCTCCAAGGCCGCTCTGATTTCGGAACGGCCTTGGAGGGAACGGAGGCAGGTTGCTCGGCTCGGCGCGCACAAGTTGCACAATTGTGCCAGGTTACGCGAAGAAATCTACACCCGTGCGCATGTTAAAAATCTGGCCCATAGGGTTTAAATTAGCACAAGTCTGAAAAAGCTTCAACCCTGACATTGACGATTCATACTCCAGCTCACAAGTTTCAAATTTGTGCTAATTTAACCCCTTTTAGTGTCTGTTATCCAAAGCTTAATTTCAAGTGGAACAACCCAGAATGGCATTCTGCCACCTTTTTTTCTGGTATCCAAGGAAGTGGAATAGAGCCAGTGATGTAAATCAATTTTGGTCTTCCTGCAGAAACAGAGCAGAGCTGGCAGTATAAATCAGTTCCAACTCCCGTGCAGAAACAGAGCAGAGCTGATGATGGCATGTATCATTTCCGACTCCCTAGACCCCAGAGAAAGTAAAGTAGAGTGTGTTGTAGTTGCTTACCCTGAGATGGGGGTAGCCATATGGCCTTTATTTTTGTGCAATTTCTTGGCACAGTTGAGGAGACCTTGAGGGATAATCGCCAAGGTCAAAGAGACACAAAGTGAATGCTTATCAGCCCCTCTGCTTCTGTCGCTACTGGGTGTCATCTTCCTAGCCAGGTTTCTACTTTCTGTGCTGGCTTTCCAGGTCCCTCCACCTCTGGCAACCATACTAGGGGAGGGGAAAGGGGCAAGAAAGTGAGTGAGACGATGATGGAGAAGGTGGGAGAATGAATAGAGGGATAAGAGGAAAGCATGAATGTGTTAGAGTGAGTGAGGAGATTGGAGGGAGGGGAGAGTGAGTGAGTGGATGTGGAGGTGCTAAAAACATAAGAATATAAGAACGTAAGAAATTTCATGCTGGGTCAGACCAAGGGTCCATCAAGCCCTGCATCCTGTTTCCAACAGAGGCAAAACCAGGCCACAAGAAACTGGCAATTACCCAAACACTAAGAAGATCCCATGCTACTGATGCAATTAATAGCAGTGACTATTCCCTAAGTAAACTTGATTAATAGCAGTTAATGGACTTCTCCTCCAAGAACTTATCCAAACCTTTTTTGAACCCAGCTATACTAACTGCACTGACCATGTCCTCTGGCAACAAATTCCAGAGCTTAATTGTGCGTTGAGTGAAAAAGAATGAGTGAAGGGATTGGTGGGGCTGTGGGTTGTATAGGGATCAAAGTTGTAGGGTGTGAGTGAAGGGATCCGAGGGACTGTGAGGTTTGGTGAGATAAGAGTAGGGGGCAGTCTATGAGTAAGGGAATTGGGGGGGGGGGGGGCAGGAAAAGAGTGAATAAGGAAAGAGAAAGGAATAGGAGAGTGTGTGGTGGGGGAGGGAGAGACTGAGTGAGGAAAGTACATGATGCTGCTTCCTTATTTCCTCCCCTGAGAAAGCAAAGAAAGCATACAATGTTGAATTCCAGATCCTTCCCTACCCGATATGAAGAGGCTGAGAAGAGCAAGTAGTGCATGCCAGTCTGCCTTTACCCCAAGGCAGAGGATAGCCAGCTGATTTCAGCTCAGAGAGGATGCATGTGCTTTACTGGCCAAGGAGGAAGAGAAGAGTTGCTAGAAAGGATAATTTTTCAGGAATGGGGAATTAGTGACCTTTAGAGGCTGGGGTATAGGGGCTCGAGAACCACCATGAACTCGGGGTGAGACTTGAAGGATCTAGAACCACTGGGGAGGGAAGGAATACTGGAGGAATCACGGGGGGAGGGTGGGGGCTTGGAATGGAGAACCAGGATCCCCAGGTCAGACAGGAGGAAGAGGAGGGTAGAGAGAGAGCAACCCATTATTTCTACCCTCCTTTTCCTCCTTGCCTTAGTGACCCTCCATCCACAGCCTCCAACAGCATTCAACCTTCAATTGTCATTCACCTGCCTGTGCTTACTGAGCACTGGTGGGTGAAAAATGGCTGCGGAGGAGAAAGTGCAAAGAGTGTGTTCGCATATATGTGTGGGATAGAGAGAAAGAGTTCACACCCTGTCCTGCCCTGCCCTCCCCTCCCCCTGCTCCACAGTTCCACTTCCTTTTTGTCTACAAATTAAGCTGTGGAGACAGGTGGAGGGTAAAGATTAGGTCAGATGAGCAATCAATGAAAATATATATGAATGAAAGAGTAGCTTAGAGCAGGGGTACACAAACGGGGGGCATGAACGAGCTTCCAGGGGCTTCCAGCAGCAGTGAGCTGCAAGGAAAAGGCATCTGTGACTGACAGAAGAAAGGACAGGCCAGGTAGAGTGAACAATCAAGTCCTATCTAGGCAGAGCACAAAGGGGCCAATGCAATATGGTGCGCTGAGCTGAGTGCACTCTTAACTTGCAGTTGGACACTGGTAGAATAGGTGCTAATCAATCCCCTAATGCAATAAGGGGATTAGTGCATATTCAACGCGCATCCAATGCGGAATGAATGTAATAGCGCTCTTCACATGCAAATGCATGTGAATGAGGCTATTAAGCATTCACTCCCAATGCAAAAAGAAAAATGTGCATCTCAAACTCACATTTAACCATCTATTAACGCCTGCCAGGAGTAGGCGTTAATAGCTGTGCGCATCAAAAAAAGAAAAGAAATAAAATTAAAAAAATTAAAAAAAATTTTACAGTCGGACCCATCTCAAAAACTGACACCGAGTTTAGCAGCGTCGGTTTTCGTTACCGGCGGACAGCCACAAAAACCGACGCCGATAAACCCGGCATTGATTTTCGTGACTAGGTCGCTGAAAACCCACGCCGAGTTTATCACCTTCGGTTTTTGTGGCTGTCTGCCGCTAAGGAAAACCGATGCCGATAAACCCAGCATTGGTTTTCATGACGCACATTAAGAGAGCAAGCGCTGACTGTTCAGCACTCGCTTTCTACGCGACTTTATTGCATCGGCCCCAAAAAAAGAGAATTGAAAGATATGCTGTCCCCTCCCCTTCCCCCGGCTCTGAGGCAGAGGCTGTGAGATTTCCTAGCAAGCAGGAAGCACCCACTGTTCAATAGCAGCAGTGCCTGCATGTGTCGATGGCTGGTCAACATCTCTCTCTTTTGCCATCTAGCGGCAGAACAACCATGTCCAGGTGGGCTTTGACATTGGTTTCTAGAGCTGCTAAATCACCGTGGCCTGGACAGGAAGCATCGAGACCATTGCCCTTGAGTACAGCAACCGCAGTACACCGTGATTCCACCACACTCTGCCCACCTCTCTGGGCCTAGTGCAGTGGCATACTGCGGGGGAAGGCACTGATAGCCAACACAAAGAGGCCTTGATGTATGTATGAGCAGGAGGAAACCTGTGCATGACTAAGCTTGTGTATGTTTGTTTGTGTGTCTGAGCATAAGCAGAGTGTGTGGGTATCTGAGCATGTATGTGTGTGTGTGTGGGGGGGGGTGTCTGAGCAGATGTGGAGTGTATGTGGGTGTCTGAGCATGTATGTGTGCTCAAGCACCTTCAGTCAATCCTCGTTCCTTGGTGCTTGGGTTCCTGTATTGGGACCAATCTAGGATTGAACTATGCCACCTGCTGACTGCTGTCTCTGGGCTGAACTATCTGCCTTTGATGTCCAATCTCGAGGCCCGCCTAAGTCCTGCCGGCCCCAGCACCCAAAGGCTCAACCCTCTAGCTTCAGCCCTCTCTACCTCCTGATGGGGGACCCATAGGCCCTTGCCTGCCGGTTGCGTCAACCCCACCTCAGTCCAAGAATTCACCCCCAGCGCAACAATGTGTATATAAGAGGGAACATGTGAGTGTGTGAACATGTATATGAAGGAGGGAGCATCTGTGAGGATATGTGTGAGTGAGAATGTGTATGAGAGAGGAATCATGTGCATATCAGCATGTGTATCTAAGAGGGAACTTTTGCGAGTATGAGGGAGAGAGCATATGTATGTATGTATGTGTAAGAATAGATATATATCTATGAGAGAGAGAAAGAGGGGAAAGTTTATGCATCTCTCACTCACTAATCCACAACAATCTCAGAGTGACTAGAAATCAAAGGTTTCCAGGTACAGAGAGTGTGAATTATTTTATCCTTATTAGTTTTAATTTTTGAATGCTATTTGATATGTCTGCTGTTTTGAAATATTTTATTGGTGTTTGAGAAATTTAAAACAATTTGTTTATGAGTTTTTAATTATTGGATCTTCCATTCACCAGCTGTTTTGAAATATTCTTTTTATTAGTATGTTTATACTATTATGATTAAATCATTTATTATATTTCTTGATTTTAATGTATAATGTCTGAGGATTGGCGATTTCTGTTTTTCCATTGTTCAACTGCATAGAGTCTGACTTGTGGTTTCCTATTTAGTTTTTGTCTGCATGTTTCTATTTTTATTTTATGGTTTCTTTTTCCTGTATTTTTTATGGTTTCTTTTTAAAAAGGATTGGATAAGTTCTTGAAGGAGAAGTCCATTACCTGCTATTAAGTTCACTTAGAGAATAGCCACTGCCATTAGCAATGGTTACATGGAATAGACTTAGTTTTTGGGTACTTGCCAGGTTCTTATGGCCTGGATTGGCCACTGTTGGAAACAGGATGCTGGGCTGGATGGACCCTTGGTCTGACCCAGTATGGCATTTTCTTATGTTCTTATGTTCTTATGAGGGTCTGCCTGTGTTCTGCATGTGTGATGTGGAGGGATATTCTGCTACCGTGTAGGAATCTATAGCAGCTTGGTGTCTTCTATTTTCCTAATATGAGATGTATTGGTGTTTTAGGGCCTGGTGTAGGGTTGTTACTTTTTTAAGTGCTGGCAGTTTTGGTGTGGGAGGTTTATTATGTTGTAATTGTAATTTATTCATGGTTTTCTGAGGGTCCAATCCTCCTCTAACACGCATTACAGTAGCCCTAATGCCATATGGTTCCAAGTGTCTTTTTTTTTTTTTTTAGGATTTTCTGGTTGGCACCAAAGAAGTGCATGCAAATACTTATGAATTTTATTTTTTTGCTTCAGAAGACTGTACTTTGAATATTCTTTTTCATGTAAAATCTATTATAAATGCATAATTTTAATCGTGTAAATGAAGAGAGCAGGGGGCGGGGGTACAAGGATATAATAATTGCTTACCAATGAGTTCTGGGAGAGGGGGGTGAAGACCCAGAGGGTAGTGGGTGACAATTTTTAAAGTTTAGATTGTTGGAAGGAGCTGGGCTTTTTTTGGCAGGCCTGAGACAGAGAATGACAGCATAAAAGCTAGCATCGGCCCTGGGTTGATCCAGACCTGGTTTTACTCCCCTGCATGCAGATACTTATAGTCTTGATTTTCTTAGGGAATGCAATAAGGAAATCAGAATAACTCCCTGTCCTGAAAATCTGGAGTCAGTTGGCAACCCTAGTGAATACATTATCCAAATGCAAACAGATAGTTTATAGTTTATTAATTTTTATATATCGACATATCGGGGTGCCATTATATCGGTTTACAATAAATAAACTAAAAATAATAAAAATAGATCTGATAATAACCTATGCAATCCCATTTGAATGACATGCATTACAAAAATGTAACATGTTTGTTTATAATAACCTACCTGTTAAAGAAATGATGGCAAGTAAAGGCCATTTACCCCATCCAGGCTGCCCATTTGAAATTCTTCCTCTGGATTTCTAATCATCTGGGTAGATGAGCGTACAAATTTAATTCTGTTTTGTACCTTGCTTTAGGCATCCAGGAGATAAAGCGAGTAAAAATATCTTAAATAAATAAACACTTTAATTGGATATTGAGACTTTGACGTTTTTATTTGATGATCACAGAAAATTTTTCTAGTTAGTGGGTCAGCTTGAGTTGGGGGTCAGTACAATACCAGTAAGAATTAAAATCTATTTGCACCTCTGCATATTCATTAATGATCTGGAAATGGGGGCAGTGAGTAAGCTGATAAAATTTGAAGATAACATAAAATTATTCAAACTTGTTAAAATAGCAGCGAATTGCGAGGAAGTGCAAAAAGTCATTGCGAGACTTTAAGACTGGGCATTTAAATGGCTGACGAAATTTAATGTGGACAAGTGCAAAGTGATTCACAAAAGGAAAAATAATTCCAATTACAGGTATACAGTACTGGGTTCTATATTAGAAATCACCATCCAGGAAAAGGGCTTTGGAGTCCTTGTGGATAATACTTTGAAATCCTCATCTAAGCATGCAGTAGCAGTCAAAAAAGCAAATAGAATGCTAGAAGTATTTGGAGAGGGATGAAGAATAAAAGAATAAAACGGAGCATATCATAATGCCTCTGCATTGATCCATATTGCTTACAGTTCTGGGTGCTGAATCTCAAAAAAGACTTCGTAGAACTAGAAAAAGAACAGATGATGGCAATAAAATTGATAAAGGGGATGAATTGATTTCATAATGAATTAAGGCTAAACAGGTCAGAGCTCTTTAGCCTGGAATAGAGAAGACTGAGAAGAGATATGACAGAGGTTTAAAAAATGATGAGTTGGGTCAAGTGGATAAACAGGAGATGGTTATTTACTAGGGATGTCATTTTTTAAAACCAAGCAATAGAAAAAAACATGAACTTTCATGTTTTATTATCTATTGGGTTTTTTCTACGCATTATTTGCAAACAATGCACACAGATTCCCCCGACAAACTTCAAAACCTGGGGCTTCCAGTCACATGATAGGAGCAAAGAGCCAGCCCCAGTTTGGAAAATGGTGGCTACCAGGTCCAGGAGTGGAAGGGTCATTCCTGGGCCCAGACTGAATTTGGTAAGTCTGGGGGGGATCAGGAAGGTGGGCTAGGGTGGGCAATGGGGAGCTGGCAGCTGGGGGGGCGCTTTCTGGAGGAATTATGGCCACCTCCAGGAGTGGCAGGGAGTTGGGACAAGGGGTCTCTGGAAACTCCTGGGGGTCTTACTTAGGTTTTATCCTTTTTTTTTCTTTTAGATATTGTTATGAACCAGTGCTGCCCGCGGGTCCCCCCGCGAGCAGGCACACTTACCACTATGCTGATCATCAGCTGACGCGGCAGGACGCCGTCGTCGGCCTTCTCACGCGGCCGGAGCCGTGGCCTGAAGATTCACCTGCAGCCCGGAGGCCGCCTGTGTGGCACCTGTTCTCCGCGGTCGGAACTGTGGCCTTCTTCGGGGCCTGGGACCTCCCCCATCACCGCTTCTGTCTTCGCGGTGCTAAGGCCACATCCCCGGGCTGGCCTGGCGGCTGGTGCCGCCCCCGGGGTTCCCCACAGCGGCTGGAGCCGCTGCCAACATCAGGGCCTGCTTCTCAGGCCCTGCCCTGTTTCTTCTACATCTGCCGCGATGACGAAGGTGCAGGCCACTGTCCGCGGTCCTGCACAGCTTCCTGCACTCTGCCTAGGCGCGCGGCCGCGTCTTTCTTCAGCTTTTAAAGGGCCAGACATAGGAAGTGTCTGGGCCCCACCTGGATGACTGTTTCCTGCTCTAGCCCTATAAAGGGCTGCTCCGTTCTTCATTCCAGTGCCTTGCATTGTTGTCGAGTCTTCGTTCTGGAGACTCCGGCCTGCCAGAATCCATGTAAGGTCTTCTTCTTTTCAAGGAGCTCCTTGTCTCGTCCAGTGTTCCATGTCTTCGTGCCTGAGGTCCATGTCCAGGTGTCTTCGTTCTCCTATGTCCTGGTGTTCCTACCTTCCGTGATGTTCCTTCCTACTCCATGCCTCGTCAACGCTCTCGAGCCTTCTGGTACCGGTAGGACAGGGGTCCCTCATGCAGTACTCCTCATGAGAGGTCTAGAATGGGTAAATGTGAATTGGTTGTTTACTCTTTCAGATAATAGAAGGATTAGGGGGCATGCCATGAAGTTAGCATGTAACACGTTTAAAACTAATCAGAGAAAATTCTTTTTGACTCAACACACAATTAAACTCTGGAATTTGTTGCCAGGGTTAGTGCAGTTAGTGTAGCTGTGTTTAAAAAAGGTTTGGATAAGTTCTTGGAGGAGAAGTCTATTAGCTGCTATTAATCATGTTGACTTGGAAAATAGCCACTGCTATTACTATCATCAGTAGCGTGGGATATACTTAGTTGTTGGGTACTTGCCAGGTACTTGTAGCCTGGATTGGCCACTATTGGAAACAGGATACTGGGCTTGATGGACCCTTGGTCTGACCCAGTATGGCAAATTTTTATGTTCTTATGTATTCCCTTTTGGTTTTTGAGGAAGTTTTCTTCCACTCTTGTTGTACTGAAGTTGGGCTTTAATAGCCCATTTTTTCAGTAACAGACCTTTTTCCAGTAAGAGGTCACATCAGGAAGAGTTCAGAGTACTTGAGACAAGAGAGAAGAGACAAGATATTTGGAGACCCATCCCTGAGAATCTGTACCCTTTGGGGACACAGGACACAGGCTGGGATGATGAAGACTGGACACTTTGCATCTCAGGTAGGATTTTTCGGGACTCAGGGGAACCCCCTCACATCTAGGATTTCCTTGCCCAACTGGGATAGTTTATCCTCTAAATCCACGAGGGATGAGCCTTGCCTCAGGAGCCTGAGATTAAGGACAATACTCAGAGAGAGAGAGAAAGACTGTAAGGAAATTCAGTGATAGGAAGTGGAACTAGTAGAAGCACAGATGTAAATTGAAGCAGTTTCACAGTGATTGGGCTTTATTTATGCTGAAGAAACAAAAGTAAAATTTTATTTGAATACCCAATCTGTGTCCAGTCTATTCCCTGCAGCTCCATCAAAGAAGGAGTTAGCAACATACAGGAGAAAGGGAAGTTCACTACACCACCTGGGCCTTGAAGGTCATCCTTCCACTCAATAGAAAGGACCCATACATTGAGACAAGCAAAGAAAGAGAAATAATACAATGGATAGAGCCCCAGGATATAAATGATTTATGGCCCTTTAAGATATAGACAATCCACCAACCAAGGGTTACATATGTATGCTGTGAACATATTTATATATAAATATATTTCTGACAAAAAAATGTTCATGCAACCTCATTATAATCATGCCTACAGCAGCCTCAGAGTTTAAACAGCGTAGTGGTTTCAGTGTATTCTTGACAGCTATTGGAAATGATGCATGATTGCTATCCATAAATATCAAAATTGACTTAAGTGTCACTGACTCCTATGGATGGCAGGGCACAGAAATGTCAGTTGTCATTTGGATAACTGTTGCTAAAGATGACCCTTCAAGTCGCCCAGGCTGATGGAAAAGAGCTGGTTGATGGCTCTGGGGTTTAGATAGGGATGGTTTCTGTATCATACCATTTTCTAAATGTCAACAGTAATTGAAACTTAATCTTTTCATAAAACTTCATCTGGCAAAGCTTTGCAGAGAATACAACTGTTGTATCTCAATAAATCACTCTGAAAATAATAGAGTCTGTTGCTAGAACCCTTTAACTCACTATGCAATAATGTATTCTCAGAATGAGCCTAATTTTTTTTCTCTTACAGCTATCTAAAAAGTAAAATGCAAGAAATGTATGGGTAGTAAAGTTGTCCTGGACCTCAGACAATATAATCACTGCACCAGAATATCTGACTAAATAAATTAATCAATCCCCAATATCAAAGTGTCTTGAGTAGTTCACTGCAAACCTTAACCTGTTTTGCACTCTTCTCTGACATAAGACAAAGCTTGAGCTGATCACAAAGAGGATAGTTTTATAACTGTGTGTGTGGGTTTAAAGTATGCGAGTGAAAAGTACGCACAGACTTCAGCCCGAATTTTCAAAGCAAGTAAGTCTGCTTTGAAAATTACCGGTAGGGCTCTAGAGCAGGTGTATATGTGCACAAACATTTGCACGCTTATTTCTGAAAATTGACATTGCACACATAAATGATATCCCCATTCCAAACTTGCCCCCCAGAAAGCCTATTTGTTGTGCATGAGAAATACATGCATGAGTTGTACACATATTTACATCCACACAAGCCCTCCCTCTGGTAATTTTCAAAAGCCCATTTATGTGTGTAAAGTTTTTCGAAAATTCAGTCCATTATGAATAGAGAGGTCACACACACACACACACACACACACACACACACACACCTCATATATCAAATTCTTCATAAAACTAAAGAAGGCATAGAAATTGAAGTTGGATTTTAAAACCCTGGAGTGCGTAAATCCCGGGCCTTACACACGCTGGGCTAATTTTCAGACAGGCCCAGCCACACGTGTAAACCTCAGATGTGTGTAAGTGCCGGGGCCTCAAAAGGGTGTGGGCCAGGGGGGCGGAGCAGGGTGGTCTAGGGGGCAGAGAGGGCGGTCTGGGGTGGTCCGGCCGGCTGCCGGCACGCGCAAATTACTTCAGGTCGAGCCCTGAAATAACTTGCAAAACAAAAGGAAACAAAATAAAAAATGGGTTTTAGAGGATGGGGAGGAGAGAGGAAGGGGAAGGGGAAGGGAGGTTAGGGCAGGGGGTAGGAAAGTTCCCTCCCAGTCTGCTGCTAAATTGGAGCAGACTGGGAGGGAACTGGAGGAGCCCCAATCTCGTTCCCGCACAATTTTGCATATGTTCCCCCGCCCTTGCGCGTGCCACCTTGGATTTTATAAATGCGTGCGCATGTTATAAATTTGCGCACATAGAAGCACGTGTATTTTTTTCAAATCTAGCCCAAAATGTTTTACTTTTCTACCACTATAGAACAGTTGGAGTGGTGAAATATCAGTGAAACATATATGAATGGTTAGAACACAGAGTTGGAAGGGCCAGAGATTCCTGTTTAAATCCATGAATCCATTTACTATGTAGAACTTATAATAAGTCACTTAAAGCTAGATTTTAGGTCTGGATAAAATCTTCAGAATCTTATTCAGTATGGAATTTTTCAAAGTATTAAGGGCTTGAGATATCTTTCTTGCAAGGTCATACATTTCATTAACATGATATTAACAATTCTTCGTAAATATCCAATATCAGAAGCATCTTATGCATAAACATAGAAATATAGAAGTCAATATTCACACCGCTAAATATGTCCAGCTATCTTAAAGTTAGAAGGATAAGTAAGTATATCTGGCTGACTTTAGGACAGCCCTAAGGCGTGACCAGAGTTAGCTGCATTGGTTAAGTGGCTAATTCCGAATATCGAAGTTAGCTGCATAACTTATGCGGCTAACTCTGGCCCACCCTGAAACGCCTCCCTCCCACCCCTGAATTATATGGCTAAATTCCAGCTGCATATAGCTCCAAATATAGCTGCTTTGTGTTGCACTTGGAGGTGGACCCTTGCCCTGGAGCAGTGTAGAATGGCTCCCTGGTAGGGCCCTGGGAGCGGTTGGAGTAGGCTTCAAGGCCGTCCGGTAGGAGGCTTCTGTTGGGGCGCAGATGGGACATTAATCTACATAGTTACGAGAGTCTTGCACCATGTTGGGCCACCAGTAATATCTCCGCAACATCTCTAGGGACCTGGCACGACCCGGGTATCCTGCCAACTTGGAATCATGAGCCCATTTCAGAACTCGTTCACGTAATCTACATGGAACGATGGTTTTCCCAACTGGAACTGTAGTGGTCACAGCAAGGGATACGCAGGCAGGATCTATGATGTGTCTGGAAACATCAGGAACATCCTCTGGTTCGAAGGATCTCAATAGTGCGTCAGCACAGAGGTTCTTGGAAGTTGGGCGATAACGTAGTACGAAATTGAACCGTTCAAAGAAGAGCACCCATTGGGCTTGTCTAGGATTCAAGAGTTGAGCTTCTTTAAGGTGCTCAAGATTCTTATGGTCAGTGAAAATGGTAAATTTATATTGTGCCCCTTCCACCAGGGGCGCCACTCCTGGAGCACCAACTTGATAGTTAGAAGTTCTTGGTCACCAACGGTGTAATGCTGCTCTGTAGGAAAGAACTTGTGTGAGCAGAACGAACAAGGTATCAATTTACCCTTTGGAGAAAACTGACTTAAGACAGTTCCTGCTCTAATTGCAGACTTCAATGACGAATGGGTGTCTTGGGTCTGGATGCTGAAGGCAGGGACAGGAACAGAATGCTTCTTTTAGCATCTGAAAGGCGGCTTGTGCTTTGGGAGTCCACACACGAGTGTTAGCCTCTTTCTTGGTCATGGCGGTGAGCGGAGCAGCTAGAGTAGAATAATTGACAATGAAGCTCCTGTAATAATCAGTAAAGCCAAGGAAACATTGTAAGGCCCATAGGCTTACTGGCTGGGACCAGTCTCGGATCCCCTGGACTTTATCTGGATCCATGGAGACCCCTCAATCGAATATGATGTACCTAGAAAGGGTAAGCGATTTCGCTCGAAGAGGCACTTTTCTAACTTGGCATAAAGGTGATTTTCTCTTAGATGTTGGAGGATGATCCAAACATGATCTCAATGGGATTTAAGGTCTTTGGAAAAGATCAGGATATCATCAAGATATACGACTATGAATGAGTACAGGAGGTCTCGGAGGATTTTGTTTATAAGGCATTGAAATACCGCTGGGGCATTGCATAGCCCAAAGGGCATCACGGTATATTCATAGTGACCATCCCTCATGTTGAAAGCGGTTTTCCAGATATCTTCATGTTGGATGTGTACCAGATTGTACGCACCCCTCAGATCCAACTTGGTGAAGATCCGTGCACCTTGAAGGCGGTCAAATAGCTCACTGATAAGGCGCAGGGGGTACCGGACTTTTCAGGTTATGGCGTTGAGTCCTCTGTAGTCAATACAAGGGCATAAATTGCTGTCCTTTTTCTTGACGAAGAAAAAGCCCGATCCAGTGGGAGAATCAGAGGGTCAAATGAACCCTTTTTCTAAGTTCTCTTTGATATACTCAGACATTGCTAGGGTTTCTGGATGAGACAATGGATAAGTTCTGCCCTTGGGAGGCATCGTGCCCGGCAGAAGTTCTATAGGGCAATTCCACTTGCATAGCAGAGGCAAGATGGCTGCCTTCTGCTTCGAGAAGACGTCTTCGAACTCAGCACACTGGGTAGGCAAACCAGATAGTGTGGTAGACTTCAAGACAGAGACAGCTGTGGGCCTCGCAGGGTCTCCTGGAGAGGTAGTAGAGAGGCGTATCCATGAGCAGCAAGGGAGCGTGGTCGGTCACTAGGCTGTAGGTCTGGAGAACCAAGGAAGGCCAGTACAGCGTAGGCGATGACAAGGCAAGGGACAAAGCCAGAATCAGGAGACGTGGTCAATGGCAGCCGTGGTCAGAATCCGAGGATCAGTCCGAGGAGTAGTCAACGAAGCAAGGGTCAGGTTCCAGAGGTCAGACGAGGTCACAAGGCAGGCAGAGGTCAGGATCCAGGCAGCAAGCAGAATGGTCAAGGAACAGGCCGAGGTCAGTACCAGAAAGACAGTCCGAGGGTACTACCTGGGGAGACGGGACAGACGGACGCTGCAACAGAAGGATGCTGCACAAAGCTGGAACAGTAGGACGCTGGAACAAGGCTGGAACAAGACTGGAAGAAGACTGTGAATGCGGAGGCAAACTAGGCAGCTGAGATTCAATGCCAAGAAGTGCAAAGTCATGCATATGGGGAGTGGAAATCCGAATGAACTGTATTCGATGGGGGGGGGGGGAAAGACTGATGTGCACGGAGCAGGAGAGGGACCTTCGGGTGATAGTGTCTAATGATCTGAAGTCGGCGAAACAATGTGACAAGGCGATAGCTAAAGCCAGAAGAATGCTGGGCTACATAGAGAGAGGAATATCGAGTAAGAAAAGGGAAGTGATTATTCCCTTGTACAGGTCCTTGGTGAGGCCTCACCTGGAGTACTGTGTTCAGTTCTGGAGACCGTATCTTCAAAAAGACAAAGACAAGATGGAGGCGGTACAGAGAAGGGCGACCAGGAAGGTGGAGGATCTTCATCGGATGACGTATGAGGAGAGATTGAAGAATCTAAATATGTACACCCTGGAGGAAAGGAGGAGCAGAGGTGATATGATACAGACTTTCAGATACTTGAAAGATGTTAATGATCCAAAGACAACGACAAACCTTTTCCATAGGAAAAAAATCAGCAGAACCAGGGGTCACGATTTGAAGCTCCAGGGAGGAAGATTCAGAACCAATGTCAGGAAGTATTTCTTCACGGAGAGGGTGGTGGATGCCTGGAATGCCCTTCCGGAGGATGTGGTGAAGACCAGAACTGTGAAGGACTTCAAAGGGGCGTGGGATAAACACTGTGGATCCATAAAGTCAAGAGGCCGCCAATGAAGAGTGGGTGACTCGCCAGAATGATGGCTACTGCCTGGAGACAATACCCTTATTAAATAAACATACACATGCTTACTGTGACTCCAACATCGCTCTAAGCTTCAGCAGGAAGAGGAAATGTGGAAAAAAGGATCACACTCACAAAGAGGGGAGTAGCTGGCTTGTTACGGCGGGTTACTACCCCAAATCAAATAAGCCTGATACTTCACTTTCAATGCATATACAGCATAGTTCTCTGCTTCAACGGCAGGGGAGAAGAAAAGAGGTTTCGCACTCACAAAGCGGGGAGTAGCTGGCTTGTTACGGCGGTTACTACCCCAAACCAAATGTGCCTGATACTTCACTTTCGATGCATATCCAGCATGGCTCTCTGCTTCAACAGCATGGGAGAAGACTGATACTTCACGCATATCCAGCATAGCTCTCTGCTTCAACGGCAGGGGAGAAAAAAAGAAAACTGATACTTCACGCATATCCAGCATAGCTCCCTGCTTCAACGGCAGGGGAGAAGAAAACAACCAATAAGGGCTGTATAACATAGTCTGGGTAAAACAAATAAGCATGGGTGTAGCTTGCTTATTGGCAGGGGAGAAGCTTGCTTATTGGCAGGGGAGAAGAAAAACAACCAATAAGGGCTGTACAACATAGTCTGGGTAAAACAAATAAGCATGGGTGTAGCTTGCTTATTGCGGCGGCTACTACCCCTAACTAATCAAGCTAGATATTTCACTTGGATGAAGGGAAATAGAACCAAGTGGATGAAGGGAAATAGAACCAAGTGCTAAGAGAAACAGATAAGTATGAGAGAAAAAATGTGTGAAGCTTGCTGGGCAGACTGGATGGGCCATTTGGTCTTCTTCTGTCGTCATTTCTATGTTTCTATGTTTCTAAGTACACTTACAGTGCCGACCCAATTGCCAAGGCAAGGAAGTGCAGGCAGGAACTTCCTTAAATCGTATGTTCAATCTGGACGTGCCACGGAGCTAGGACCCGCCCCCTGGCCCTACAATGGCTTCTAAATATCGGCTTAATAGAAACCTAGAAACTTTATGCCAGAAAAAGACCATACAGCCTATCCAGTCTGCCCATCCACAAAAACAAATTCAGCTTTATAATCCTTCTATTCCCTCAGAGATCCCATGTGTTACTATTTATCTCATGTTTTCTTGAATTTTTGTCTCCACCACCTTCACAAGGAACATAAAAACATATAAATTGTGATTTGAAGCAGACCAAGTTCTGTCAAGCCGAGCATCCTGTCTCCGACAGTGGCCAAACCAGGCTGCAAGTACCTGGCAGATCCCATAAGGTAGATCTAATTCCAATTACTCACTCCCAAGGGTAGCAATAGCTTTCTTTCATCTACCTGGCTAGTCATATGTTATGGATTTTTCCTCCAGGAACTTGTCTAAACCTCTTTTAAACCCTACTATGCTAGTCGCCTTGATCACATCCTTTGCCAACAGATTCCACAGTTTGATAGTGTGCTGAGTGAAAAAGTACTTTCTATGATTTGTTTGGAATCTGCTGGTTGTTAGTTTCATGGAGTATCCTCTTCATTTAGTATTATTTGAAAAGATAAATAACCATCCTTTATTTACCTGTTCCACCCTACTTATGATTTTATAAATTTCTATTGTCTCCTCTCAGCTGTCTCTTTTCCAAGCTGAAGAGGCTTAACCTGCATAGCCTATCATCATAAGAGAGATATTCCATCCCCTTTATCATTTTTGTTGCCCTCTTCTGCACCTTTTCTAGTTTTGCTATGTCTTTCTTGAGATGGGGGTGACCGGAACTGCATTAATACTCAAGAAGAAATATGATATTTTACATGTTATTCTCCATTCATTTTTGGATCATTCCTAACATTCTATTTGCATTTTTTTGAATGCTGCCATGCACTGAGCTGAGAATTTCAATGCATTAGCCACAAGGACTCCAAGATCCATTTCCTGGGTAATGACTCCCAGTACAGAACCTAGCATTGTGTTCCTATAGTTGGGATTATTTTTTCCCTTTGTATATCATTTTGCACTTTTCTACATTAAATTTCATCAGTCATTCAGTTGCCCAGTCTCCTAGTCTCACAAGGTCTTTTTGTAATTCCTCACAATCTGTTGTCATTTTAACAAATTTGAATAATTTTGTGTTATCTGAAAATTTGATCTCACTTGTTCCCTTTTCCAGATCATTTATGAATATGTTGAACAGCACAGGTCCCAGTAACAATCTCTGTGGTACTCCTCTAACTGACCATTTAGTCCTACCCACAGTACCCAGTATCAGTCTCTGTGGTACTCCTCTAACTGACCATTTAATCATTAGGGATGTGAATCGTTTTTGAACGATTAAAATTATCGTCAGATAATTTTAAAATCGTTCTAAATCGTTAGAGTGCACGATACAATACAAATGCCCCTGATTTATCATCAGGGGCATTTGTATTGTATCGTTAAATAGGGCACGGGAATTATTTGGGGGAGGGTGGGAAAACCAGCACACCAAAACAACTCCTAAACCCAACCCGACCCTTTAAAACCAATTCCTTACCTTCTCCACCCTCCCGAACCCCCCCAAAATGTTAAGTTACCTGGTGGTCCAGTGGGGGGGGGTCCCGACGTGATCTCCCGCTCTCGAGCCATCGGCGCCATTTTGGCTGCCACTAATTAAAATGGCGCCGATGGCCCGATTAAAAAAAAAAACCCACCCGACCCTTTAAATCGACACCCCTTAGCCTCCCCCCACCTCCCGACCCTTTTTTTTAGGGAGGCCCGCGCCACTAAAAAAAAACCCCAGCCGACCCTTTAAATCGACCCCCCCAAAACCTTTTAAAATTACCTGGTGGTCCAGGGGGGCCTCGGGGGGCCTCAGGGAGAGATCCAGGGGGCCTCGGGGAGAGGAGAGATCCAGGGGGGCCTCGGGGAGAGATTCTCCGTTCCCAGGCATCAGCTGTTTTTAAAAAAAAATGGCGCCGATGCCCCTTTGCCCTTACCATGTGACAGGGTATCCGTGCCATTGGCCGGCCCCTGTCACATGGTAGGAGCATTGGATGGCTGGCGCCATCTTTAAAATTACCTGGTGGTCCAGGGGGGCCTCGGGGGGCCTCGAGGAGAGATCCAGGGGGGCCTCGGGGAGAGGAGAGATCCAGTGGGTTCTCGGGGAGAGATTCCCCGTTCCCAGATGGCCGGCACCATCTTTAAAGATGGCGCCGGCCATCCAGTGCTCCTACCATGTGACAGGGGCCGGCCAATGGCACGGATACCCTGTCACATGGTAAGGGCAAAGGGGCATCGGCGCCATTTTTTTTTTTTAAACAGCTGATGCCTGGGAACAGGGAATCTCTCCCCGAGGCCCCCCTGGATTTCTCCTCTCCCTGAGGCCCCCCTGGATCTCTCCCCGAGGCCCCCGAGGCCCCCCTGGACCACCAGGTAATTTTAAAAGGTTTGGGGGGGTCGATTTAAAGGGTCGGGTGGGTTTTTTTTTTTTTAGCGGCGCGGGCCCTCCCTAAAAAGAAATTAGCGATTGTGAATTGGAATCGGAAACAATTCCAATTCACATATCTTAACGATCAGATTCCCCCCCCCCCCCCCCAGCTGAATCTGATCGTTAAGACGATCTGGCACACGATTCACATCTCTATTAGTCATACCCTCTATTTCCAGGACTTTTAACCAGTTACCAATCCACAATAGAACACTGTCTCCTATCCCATAATTTTGCAATTTCTCGAGAAGGTTCTCCTGGGGAATTTCATCACATGCCTTCAAAAAATGCTAAAAGATTGGTAAGACAAGACTTCCCCTTTCTAAAACTATGTTAACTCTTTTCCATTAGGCTATGTCTATCTATATAGTTGTTTTTTTTTAATACTATTAGGAAACAGCCACAATACAATACAATTGAACACAGTAATACACAAAAAGACCCGTGACAGTCCCCCATTTTCCAATTTTTCTAGTCTGAACATGTGAACCCTAATCCCTCACCCCCCGCCCTGTAGAGAACCTCAAAACCTCCAAATAGTATCATGTCCTAATCAAATAGTATCCCCAGCAAATTTAGCAGCAGAGATATCATACAGCCTATTACATATAGCAAATAGCAGTTAGTTAGTTAATGTATACAAATGCACCTAAAACAAAAAAGGCACACATAGTGAGACAAGTAAAACAAAAGGATAAGCAAAGAAGAAAATATTCAATTAGCCCAACCCTCAACTGATCAGATCAGAAAACTATATTCTCTGGGGTGGTCCTTTTCATACGTCTAATGGAGCAAGCTGATGGATTGTTGGTGAAAGTGTTTTATAATAGGTGGACCAAATCTCTTGGAATAGTCGCTTTTTCCTTGGGGTTAATTAAACGTTTGAACATGGATCCATATTCCAATTGGTAGAGGTTCCGTCAAAAGAGCGCTCCACATCTCTTTGGTTGGTGGTGTGCAGTGTCCAGCCATTTAAGCAAGATACATTTCTTAGCTATTAAACATGCCTTGGAGATAAACCCAGAGTTTTCCACATTCAAGCTTACATCTCCAATGTCATTATTTAAAAGACAAAATGAACAGGACCAAGTGATGTCCGACTGCATAACATCCGATAAGCAGCGCTGGATGGGAGCTGCTCCAAAAAGCCTTAATAGTAGGACAATCCCAAAAACAGTGAGTTAGAATTGCATCTGTCTCTGGACACTTAAGACAGGTAGCTGATTTTATAGCTCCCATACGATGAGCGTGAGCAGGTGAATAGATGATGCAATGGAATATATGTTGCTGGAGTTTATGAAGTGCAACATTATTCGTGATTGAGGTAATAGACACATAGGAGTTCTTAAGCATCAGCTCATCCAATTCCTCTTGACAATCTCTGGGCCAGAGGGAAAGTAATTTCATGCAGACTGAATATGACATATTACAATTGTAAAAGGCATACAAACAAGATAGCGAGCCTTTATATCTAGTATTATCAATGTCCCCTTGTGCCTTCTTTAACAGAGCCGTGCAATTTGCCCTTAAGTAACCATATATTAAAAAATACTGTGGACCGAAGCACAATGTAGCTTGCCACTGTTCAAAAGAATGCACCTGACCTGTTGAGGGGTCTAACATATCTCTAAAGGCCAGTTATGGCCTACATTAAGCTGCTGGTATACAGGAAGGACAGACAAAGAGACCATAGAGGAACATCTCATTGGATAGTGATGGGAGACATACGGGGATAATTCAAGGATCCTACGTGTTACACTCCATACCTTCCTAAGCGTTTTAATTATTATATAGGGTAGATTCAACATTTTATATTCAGAACCCGAGGCATGTAATACGTAACTTGAATCTAAGGGAGTACACATAGCTTTGATCATCTGTGGGTCGGTGTACTCTGAAGTACCAAACAACCAATCCCCCAGATAACGGAGATTTGCAGCTAGGGAATATAAATGAAAATTCGGTAATCCATACCCTCCCTGGACTTTTGTTGACATCATCGTAGCATAAGACAACCGGGCCTTCTTTTCGTTCCATATAAAGGTCCGTATTGCTTTCTGCAAAGTGCACTTATCTTTATCGTGAATCAGAACTGGTAACATAGGAAGCTTATACAACACCTGGGGCACAATTACCATCTTTAAGTCTGTAATACGTCCTTGAAGGGTTAACGGGAGAGATTTCCAGCTGGTCAGTTTGGTGGTCATTTTTCCAATCGTGGGGGCAATATTTAATCCATACCACTGTTTGGGGTCAGCATGGATAGAGATCCCTAAGTATTTAATAGTGGAGCTCGCCCATTTTACCGGGAATCAACCCAGTCAGGTTTGAGATTCCCTAGAATGTCCATGGCCTCAGTTTTATCTAAATTCAATTTGAACCCCGACAAAAGCTGATAGGTGTGAAAAATCTTTATAGCTGATGGGAGGGCCGTCCTAGCATTGGACAGAAGAGGCAGACAGAGAGGTATATAGATGAGAACTTCAGGGACAGTAGTCAAGTCCCAACTTCAGACTGGCAGCCCTGGTGGTGCCTTGGAGGAAGAAGGTCTCATGATGGGAGAGCACCAACCAGGTGCAGCAGGAAAGGATCCTGTAGCAAGGACCTGCTCTCCAGGTGATGCATTGTCCTTTCGCACTGAGGATATCTCCCCAAAGCCTACTGCCCAGGAGGGAAGGGTTAGGTCGGCCGTCATAGTTGGTGATTCGATTATTAGGAATGTAGGAATATTAGGAATCTTTTCAATGTATCAAGTGTTATAAATGTAAACCGGAGTGAAGGCTACTCTGCTATACCTCGGTATATAAAAAATGCTAAATAAAATAAATAAATAAAATAGATAGCTGGGTGGCTGGTGGGTGTGAGGATCGCCTGGTAACATGCCTACCTGGTGCGAAGGTGGCGGGCCTCACACGTCATCTAGATAGGATTTTAGACAGTGCTGGGGAGGAGCCGGCTGTCGTGGTACATGTGGGCACCAACGACATAGGAAAATGTGGGAGGGAGGTTCTGGAAGCCAAATTTAGGCTCTTAGGTAGAAAGCTTAAATCCAGAACCTCCAAGGTAGCATTCTCTGAAATGCTCCCTGTTCCACGTGCAGGTCACCAGAGGCAGGCAGAGCTCCGGAGTCTCAATGCATGGATGAGACGATGGTGCAAGGAAGAGGGATTCAGTTTTGTTAGGAACTGGGGAACCTTTTGGGGAAGGGGGAGTCTCTTCCGAAGGGATGGGCTCCACCTTAACTAGGGTGGAACCAGACTTCTGGCGCTAACCTTTAAAAAGGAGATAGAGCAGCTTTTAAACTAGAACAAAGGGGAAAGCCGACAGTCGCTCAGCAGCGCATGGTTCGGAGAGAGGTATCTTTAAAAGATACTAATGATGCATTAGAATTAGGGCATCCCGACAGTGAGGTTCCAATAATTAGAAAAGTAGTCCAAGTGCCTGTAACTAAAAACTCACCTGAGCTAAAAAATTCTAACATCCCTATCAATTAAAAAGCAGAATGAAAATACAAACAAAAAACAAACTTTGAAATGTTTGTATGCTAATGCCAGAAGTCTAAGAAGTAAGATGGGAGAATTAGAATGTATAGCAGTGAATGATGACATAGACTTAGGGCCTGATTTTAAAAAGCATTTACTCGAGTAAAAACCAGGTTTACTGGAGTAAATTCACTTTACTTAAGTAAGTGGGTTTTTGAAAATTGCTACAATATATGCCATTGACTTGTCTATAGGATTTACTCACATAAGTGCACTTTACTTGAGTAAATGGCTTTTGAAAATTGCTACAATAGTAGCTACATTTACGCATGTAACTCCTTTTGAAAATTACCCCCTATATTGGCATCTCAGAGACATGGTGGAAAGAGGATAACCAATGGGACAGTGCTATACCGGAGTACAAATTATATCGCAATGACAGAGAGGAGCACTCGGGAGGAGGTGTGGCGCTTTATGTCCGGGATGGCATAGAGTCCAACAGGATAAACATCCTGCATGAGGCTAAATACAAAATTGAATCTTTATGGGTAGAAATCCCTTGTGTGTCGGGGAAGACTATAGTGATAGGGGTATACTACCGTCCAACTGGTCAAGATGGTGAGACGGATAGTGAAATGCTAAGAGAAATTAGGGAAGCTAACCAAATTGGTAGTGCAGTAATAATGGGAGACTTCACTTACCCCAATATTGACAGGGTAAATGTATCATCGGGTCACTCTAGAGAGATAACTTTCCTGGATGGAATAAATGATAGCTTTATGGAGCAATTGGTTCAGGAACCGACGAGAGAGGGAGCAATTTTAGATCTAATTCTCAGTGGAGCACAGGACTTGGTGAGAGAGGTAACGGTGGTGGGGCTGCTTGGCAATAGTGATCATAATATGATCAAATTTGATTTAATGACTGGAAAAGGAACAGTGTGCAAATCCAAGGCTCTCGTGCTAAACTTTCAAAAGGGAAACTTTGATAAAATGAGAAAAATTGTTAGAAAAAAACTGAAAGGAGCAGCTACAAAAGTAAAAAATGTCCAAGAGGCATGGTCATTGTTAAAAAATACCATTCTAGAAGCACAGTCCAGATGTATTCCACACATTAAGAAAGTTGGAAAGAAGGCAAAATGATTATCAGCATGGTTAAAAGGGAGGTGAAAGAAGCTATTTTAGCCAAAAGATCTTCATTCAAAAATTGGAAGAAGGATCCAACAGAAGAAAATAGGGTAAAGCATAAACATTGGCAAGTTAAATGTAAGACATTGATAAGACAGGCTAAGAGAGAATTTGAAAAGAAGTTGGCTGTAGAGGCAAAAACTCACAGTAAAAACTTTTTAAAATATATCCAAAGCAGAAAGCCTGTGAGGGAGTCAGTTGGACCGTTAGATGATCGAGGGGTTAAAGGGGCACTTAGAGAAGATAAGGCCATCGCGGAAAGATTAAATGATTTCTTTGCTTCGGTGTTTACTGAAGAGGATGTTGGGGAGGTACCCGCAATGGAGAAGGTTTTCATGGGTAATGGTTCAAATGGACTGAATCAAATCACGGTGAACCTAGAAGATGTGGTAGGCCTGATTGACAAACTGAAGAGTAGTAAATCACCTGGACCGGATGGTATACACCCCAGAGTTATGAAGGAACTAAAAAATGAAATTTCAGACCTATTAGTAAAAATTTGTAACTTATCATTAAAATCATCCATTGTATCTGAAGACTGGAGGATAGCAAATGTAACCCCAATATTTAAAAAGGGCTCCAGGGGCGATCTGGGAAACTACAGACCGGTTAGCCTGACTTCAGTGCCAGGAAAAATAGTGGAAAATGTCTAAAAATCAAAATCACAAACATATAGAAAGACATGGTTTAATGGAACAAAGTCAGCATGGCTTTACCCAGGGCAAGTCTTGCCTCGCAAATCTGCTTCACTTTTTTGAAGGAGTTAATAAACATGTGGATAAAGGTGAACTGGTAGATATAGTATACTTGGATTTTCAGAAGGCGTTTGACAAAGTTCCTCATGAGAGGCTTCTAGGAAAAGTAAAAAGTCATGGGCTAGGTGGCGATGTCCTTTCATGGATTGCAAACTGGCTAAAAGACAGGAAACAGAGAGTAGGATTAAATGGACAATTTTCTCAGTGGAAGGGAGTGGACAGAGGAGTGCCTCAGGGATCTGTATTGGGACCCTTACTTTTCAATATATTTATAAATGATCTGGAAAGAAATAGGACGAGTGAGATAATCAAATTTGCAGATGACACAAAATTGTTCAGAGTAGTTAAATCACAAGCAGATTGTGATAAATTGCAGGAAGACCTTGTGAGACATAAAATTGGGCATCCAAATGACAGATGAAATTTAATGTGGACAAGTGCAAGGTGTTGCATATAGGGAAAAATAACCCTTGCTGTAGTTACACGATGTTAAGTTCCATATTAGGAGCTACCACCCAGGAAAAAGATCTAGGCGTCATAGTGCATAATACTTTAAAATCATCAGCTCAGTGTGCTGCAGCAGTCAAAAAAGGAAACAGAATGTTAGGAATTATTAGGAAGGGAATGGTTAATAAAACGGAAAATGTCATAATGCCTCTTTATCGCTCCATGGTGAGACGGCACCTTGAATACTTTATACAATTCTGGTCGCCGCAACTCAAAAAAGATATAGTTGCGAGGGAGAAGGTACAGAGAAGGGCAACCAAAATGATAAAGGGGATGGAACAGCTCCCCTATGAGGAAAGGCTAAAGAGGTTAGGGCTGTTCAGCTTGGAGAAGAGACGGCTGAGGGGGGATATGATAGTGGTCTTTAAGATCATGAGAAGTCTTGAACGAATAGGGGGCCCTTCCATGAAATTAGCAAGTAGCACATTTAAGACTAATCGGAGAAAATTCTTTTTCACTCAACACACAATTAAACTCTGGAATTTGTTGCCAGAGGATGTGGTTAGTGCAGTTAGTGTAGCTGGGTTCAAAAAAGGTTTGGATAAGTTCTTGGAGGAGAAGTCCATTAACTGCTATTAATCAAGATTACTTAGGGATTAGCGACTGTTATTAATTGCATCAGTAGCATTGGATCTTCTTGGTATTTGGGTAATTGCCAGGTTCTTGTGGCCTGGTTTTGGCCTTTGTTGGAAACAGGATGCTGGGCTTGATGGGCCCTTGGTCTGACCCAGCATGGCAAGTCCTTATGTTCTTATGTCCAAATCATGAATAACTGATGATTAAAACTTCTAGCACAAAGTTGAGGTTAATAAAGCATCCCTTAGTGTGCTTAGACCTGTGCTTTATGATGGTCATTCATATTCTTTGATATATATGAGCCTTTGGTGACACATCTACATTTTCAAAGTGAGATCATTATTGGTGTTTGTTTATCTTATTCTTATTCTTTGGGGTTTCATAGTGTTGAGCATAGCTTCAGTGTGGCATTTTGAGTTAGAGTTCAGAGTTTTTATAATTTGCATTTTTGTTCCCCTTTTAGGGTACCTACTATGCCTCCTCGTCTGGCGACTTACCTTAATTGGAAGGAAGCAAGTGTTTACTAGTGCTGGCCTCAGGGTTGTTTATGGGCTTTTGGACTCTTTATGTTTAGTATTTTTCTGCGAGAGCCCTGGTACCCCTGGTGCATGGGAGTTCACGGACTCCCTGTGCTAGGATAGATCAGGAGGTAGGGAAGATTCTACTCCTCTCTATCTCACATAGCGTGGGCTGGAACAGAGGTGACTCGCTGCAGAAGAGTTCCAGTGATTTTTGTGAAGATTTTTCTTTGAGTGACTGGGGAGAAAGTTTGTGGCCACTCTTTCTGCCCTGAAAAGGGGACATCTGCTAGAGCTGCTGTGTTCCTTGCTGACTGGGCCTTTCCTAAGAAAGACCCTATTTGTTATCAGAAGAGGAGAACTGTGAGTAAGAAACTGTTTTGATAGACAATCTGAATACCCTATTGGAGTCTTCATCTTGATGAGAAAATATAGAGTGCGATGTCTGTGCAAAGATGTAATATTTGTTCCTTCAGTATTTTTGGAAAGGGTTTTTCTGCCCAACTAAGGATATCCTACTCAACTCAATGGGGACTTACAAGCCCTAGAGGCTGAGAGTTTTCCTGCCCAATACTGAGAGACACTTGCACAAATAAAATTTGAGAACTCTAAATTTCACCCCTTTCATACCAATATCTGATGTGATGTGCCATTTCTGCTACTTAAGAATTTTGTCAGTAAATATTTAATTTGGATATTCATATCTAAGCCTCTGGTGTATTTTGTTGGCGCTCAACATTCCTGGAAGATGAAAGAGATTTCATACTTTTCCCAGGGCACTGAATCAAGAGTCACTCCTGCTATCCTGGGCCTTGGATAATTCATTCCTGCCCCATTGGAAAGAACCCTGTCTTGAATCCTGGGACTGTGTAGGAGTGGAAGATAGCTGAAGGATTGGCCTCTGGATCCTCATGTGCCCCTGCCTTCCTGGCCCCTACACACACTACAGAACAACTCTGCACTTCATTTGACCTTCCACTTGTTGGAAGATTCGTCTTAGAACACATAGGTATCATTTTTTGCTATTACCAGTACTCCATCTAGTGGCCAGTAGGGCCATAGACATCTAAGATCAGAATAGAGAGGTAGAAGGGAACTTTTAGACATTATCACATTTCAGAGGCCAGGCTAATTCATCTTTCTATCCTTAGGCATCTTAGTTTAGACTGTGTGGGCAATCAGGAAGTATGGACTTATTCTGGATGCCTTGATGTAATTTTCAAATGGAAGAGTTCAGATAACCAAACACGAATCAAGTATTTAAGTATCTAATTGGGAAGGATTTTTTCTTGGGAGTATTTTCTTGCTTTTTCTATTTTTGTAGTTACAAGTTATATTTATTTCATTGAATTTTTTTATTGTATTACTTTTTAAAGGTTCTTTGAATTACTCAAGTTATTGAATCCTGTATATACCCGTCATATGACCATTATTATTGCAATTTTTGCATAATGGGTTTTCTCTTCTTTTCATATCAATTGTGTTTCTTGAAGCAGGTCCTCATTAATATACAGTGGTTTTTTGTTTGTTTCCAAGCCTTTAATTCAACCTTTGGCTGTATGAGCATGGAATTATCTGGAAATAGTGTTTGCTGGGAGTGAGAACTCTGTGTTTCAATAGCCTCTTCATTATCACAGTCACTGTGGTTGTTGTCCCTGGATGTTTGCATTGTGCCTGGACTTGCAGATGCTGGCTTCTTACCATGAAACAACTCTAATTCTTCATCATATTTTACATTTTGTTTTGAGTCAGATTGTCTGTTGCATTTTTGGAATCAGAGTCAAACTTCAAAGATCGAGCCGTGCCCATATTACTTACCTAGGGCCGATACAGAGAAACTGCGAAGAGCTCATTAGATCAACTATGGACTTGTATAATGGTGGTGATTATAGAATTAATGCATAGTACCAATGAACACTGACCGCCAAGACAGTGCATGGAATTGTAAACAGTATAAGGGCATCAAAGACCGAGGGCCTTGCTGCTACTGCTCTGCCTACCTGCCATGCCCTTGATTATATAACCGTTGGGGGTTTTGCTGCTCCCGCTCTGCTTACCTGCCATGCCCCAGATGTACCCCCCTTGGAGGTTCTTGTTGTTTATGGCTCTGCCTCCAGTGCCATATCCCAGGGGTCTTTGGGCTGCTGTGTCTACCTGCCATGCTCCAGATTTACCATTATTTTGGGATCCCTCTATTCATTTTGGGGGGGAGGGGGGAACCACAAATGAAACACAAGATGGACTCGTTCCTCATGTTTTAACCATTTGTTTGAAACAAATGCTCATTCCTACTTTTTAACCACAGGCCTTGTACCAAGTTTCAAAGAAAAAGTATGCATGCACTTTCACTTTAAAACTTGTGGGTACAAAGGATGCATGGTCACTTACACTTGGTTTTTCTGTGGGTAGATTTCTGCTGGAAAAGTAAGGGCTAAGATTTGAAAGTGTCATCTACCTGTGTACGTTTCCTCCCCCAATCTAAACACATTCCAGGAAATCATCCAGTTAATGTGGCTAAAAGTATACATGTTGTAGGGAAACCTGATTAACATACTAAAATACTTTTTGCCTGTGTAAATCACTTTGAAAATTATCCTTACAATTATTTTTAGAACTAAACATTTTTAAATCTTAGTTTCAACTTTTTTTTATTCTTTGTATTCATTGCAGCACTGTAAGAAAGCCACACAAAAGGCAGCAAACCCAGGATCAAGAACATAAGCAATTGGACTGCAGATAGAAAAGACAAGAGCATGTCCCAAAACAACAAAATGAATTCAAAATGTAATGAACAACGCAGTGATTAAAGGGGGAAATTCATATATTCAACATTATTATCACCATCTTCAAATAAATTAGATCAATAATCATGCCTCCAAACAATACTGCAAAAACATAAATAGACACATGCACAGCAGCACTCACCATGAACTCGAGGAAATAATGCAAAACCAGTAAAAAAAAAAACAACAAAATCGCAATAGCAATCAGAAATAGCCTGACTGGTCTAATTTTCGACGAAAATATCTATATCAAAAGGCAAATGTAATATTTAGCTATTTCCTGAGGCAATTCTGTTGCTTCACTACAACTTCCCTTTGTCTTACAGGGGCAGGATGTTGTTCAAGCTGCAGTTGTTATCTGAAGTCTCATATTGGGAACGTGTAAATGCACTTCTTTTGGATCACTGTAAACTGTTGCTCTATTTGTGTTTGCAATTTTGGAGTGGGGAGGTCGGGGCAATGATAAATGAATTATTTACAGGAGACAAATGAGAAGAGACTCGAGGGCATAAATATGTATACCTTAGAGGAGAGGAGAGACAGATGGGTATGTTACACGCCTTTCAGTATCTGAAAGGTATTTAAAATGCACAAGAGACAAACCTTTTCCAAGAGAAAGGAAGCTGTAGAACTAAGGGTCATGACATGAAACTCCAGGGAGGAAGACTCAGGAACAACATCAGGAAATATTTTTTCACGGAACGGGTGGTGGATGCCTGGAATGCCCCCCTGGAGGAGATGGTGAAGACAAAAACAGTGACTGAATTCAAAAGGGCTTGAGATAAACACAGAGGATCCCTAATAGCGAGAGGATAAAAGTGAAGGACTAGGTTAATGTGGTAACATTATTTGAATGTGCGTAACCTGCATGGAGTGGCCCTGAACAAGAAGGCAAGGAGGTAACCTGCACAGAGTGGCAGTTACTACCCCGAGCACCTTGCTGGGCAGACTGGATGGATTATTTTGTCTTTTATCTGCCATCATTTACTGTTATTATCTCATTTATATGTATATTTTTACAGTGTTGCAACAAGAGAATGTGTACATAAATTTCTTCCTTTTTCATGGCTTTTTCTTTTCATTATATTTTGAATTTATTTTACTATTTTGGGGCACTAATTCTCATGCTTTGTTCCCTGGATCTCTGCAGCCTCTGTTTTGTTTTGTTTGTTTTTTTATCTCACTCCACTCCATTCATTCCTTTCACCCCCTTTTTCTCTTTTAACTATAAACTTTCCACCATTCTGTTCTTCTTTTCATATTTTTATTCTAAATTTTCATCAAGCTTTATTTCTGTGCTCTCAATTAATCTGCTTTGCACCCCAAACCAACAAGATTCTTTTTTTGTTTTATGTATTGATGATATGTTGATGTGCAGGAACAATGCTTTTCAGCAAGTCCCACAAAGTTCATACGGTGCAGTATGTCTTTCTATAAAGTAATTATTGTAACGCAGACGTACGCCCTGCAGAAATCCATGGGTGCTATGCTCCTGCTGCACACTTTCCATCCCCAGGACGGTATAAGCACACAGGCTTTAAGGAGAAGAGAAAAACAGCAAACCACTACTCCACCCTCAAATTATTTACTGGTGCTCTGGACTTGGTGAGACTCATTGGGGAGACTTTTGTATATAACCAGGAAGTTTCTTTTAACAAAGAGCATGAAGGTGTATCTTTGGAACTTGTGAACTCTAATTTAAGATTCTGATCCTAAAATGTTGACATTTCTGTCCCTTAGATCTGGAAGAAAAAAAAATAGAAATGAAGGTTCCCTTGAAAAACTGAAGGCTGGCAACTAATATTGCTTTTTTTTTTTTTTTTTTTTTTACACCAAGCATTAACATTTAATTAAAAACTAGGATAGACTGGGCTAGGGATTGCTGTCTGTGGAAAAAAGGTGCCTTAGGGTAAATATAATCTCTATTTATATTGATGCCTTTAGAGGGATCTGTTGCAAGGATTCTTTATTAAAACTATGCACGAAGGGACTGAATTAGCATATCAGAAACTTGTGAGCAGCAGCCTCCATCATCAAGGCTTCAACCCTAGCTATCGTCCATTTACAGAGCTCTCATAAGCTTTCATAATTAAATTACCATAAGAAAAACAAAGGCAGTCAATTCCAAGGTGAGTTTAATCATAACATCAAACCGTTTAAATCCACCTTGTTTATTGACTCCCCCTAGTATTTAAAAAAAAAAAAAAAATCAACAGTAAAAGTAATATATCTTTCATTCACTCATCTTGTATGTGAATTGCTAAGAAATTGCTGTGCATGCTGACCCTGACTTCTTAAAGGGCTTGCATCACGAAATTTAAACATCAAAAGGGAAATGAGGTTTGCATGGGAATGCGATTGTCTAGAGTGAGGGGGCTAGGGTTTGAGAAAGGCACATTAAAAAAAAAAAAAAGTAACTACGAAGCTGATATGAGCAAATAGAAAATAGGAAGAGTCATATGTTGTCACAGATCCTTCCATGATCCCCAGGTATAAGTTCACCAAATAGGAATGTGAGTGCCAACAAAATACGCTGGAGGCTCAGGTTGAGCATCCAAAACAGTTCTTTACTGCAGAAGTTCTTAGTTGGCAAAATGGCACAATTCATATCCGTTCTTGGCATAAACAGTTGGGAATCACAGGTCTCCAATCTTTTCTATATCTGTGCAAGTGTCTCTCAGTATGGATCAGGAAAACTCTTTCTCTCCAGAAGAAGGAAGAAGGAAGGCTTCCCAGGTAGACAGGGGTATCCTAGTTGGATACAAAAAAAAATCTCCTAAAAATTTTGGCATACAAAAATATAGGTCCTAGTCTGTGGACAGTCACCCAATTTTACCTCTCCCTAGGGTGAAGACTCCAAATGGGTGTCCTCAGATGTATCAAAAAAGTTCTTACTGAAAGTTCTTTTCTAAGATGATTCACAGAATCTCTTGGATGAAATATCCCAGGCAGCAGAGTCCAGCATCTCTCATGATCTTCTCCTTCTCAGGGCAGGAAAGATAGTCACAAATTTTCCCCAAAACACAGGACAATATCTTCACCAAAACGTAAAAAAGTGGAATCCTTCTGCAAGCAAGTCAACTCTGCTCCAAACCACTTTATGTGGGGATGGAGAGCAGAGGAATCTTTCCTACCTCCTGATCTATCCTAACCAGGGACTCCCTGAAATCCACCAGCCAGGGGTAACAGGGCTCTCACAGACAAAAATCCCCAAAGAAACAATTCAAGAAGGCCATAAACAGCCCCTGAGGCCAGTGCCAGTGGGGCACTTGCTCTCTTCCTATTCCAGGCAGGATTCTCCTAGCTATGAGGCTTAATGCTGAACAGGGGAACAAAACTTTAACTCAAAATACACTCCCTCTCCTCTAGCTACTAACTAAAGAATGTCACATCTTGCAGTGATGAAGCTGCTTTTGTAACCCAAGGGGCTGGCCATTCCAGCAGCCTCAGGGGAGGAGCTGTGCCAAAATGGTGCATCCTTCCCTCAATTACCTCTTCCTATCCTAGCTCTAAAGGAATTAGAATCAGGACCATTTCATAATGATTGCCAAAAGGTAGATGCAAAACCCAAACAAATCTTTAAAAATATTTTTTAGAATCTTTCACTGTGATATATAAGACAAGACCATATATATATATATAGAGAGAGATAGATTTTAAATAAATAAATAAATAGATAAATTAAAAAAAAAATAAAATATATATATAAATATTATGTAACCCCACACCAATGTCCGTGTCCTGCACGGGTGGGGCCCTAAAAGTATTTGTAAGTTCTTTGGGGCAGAAACCCTGGCTAGCTGTTCTCTAATGCCCCTTCCCCAGGATGTGGATCCTTTTGGCTGGGGAAAGAAAGGTGTTATTTCAGGCCCCAGTGCAGGGGTGGCTAACTTCCTCTTCGTTATCCCTGGGAGAGGGGTAATCTCTTTTTTCTGCGAATTCTACATGCCCAAATAAAGATACTGGACGTAAGTGTCCAAACTTAAATTTACTGAATAAGATAGCTGCAGATGGCACTATAAATATGGTTCCAGCGCCGCAGTCTTTTCTCTTCTCTGGCCACAATTCCTTAATCCTCTGTCTGTGCAGGAGTCTTTTCTAGTAGGCAAGGAAACTTTCCACCCATCTTGATTTAGACTAGAGGACGGCAGTCCCCGTGGGCAGGGCAACGCATAGATGGCAGGGAAATCCCTTCCAAGCTGGCCAAAACCTGTCCTTGCACAGAGAGTAAAATCTCTCTCTCCCCAGGAGCTTTTGAAGACTTCAATTGGGCATCCTCAGTATTGTAAATAGTTCTTACTCACAGTTAGTAGCTCTCTTTCCTCGATGGGGATCCCTGTTGGGAGGGAACCTGGATGGAACGCTGCTTCACAGGTCCACTGATAGCTAGGATGATGGGCAGAAAACACTTCCTGCCAGAACTTCAAAAAATAACTTCTGGTTCCCAAAAAGGAAATGCCTCCAGAGTTGTCCCTTGCAATGGGTCACCACCACTTCAGGGCAAGTCTTCCCTATCACTGGGCATCTCAGACACAGAGTTCCCCATGCCCTGTATCCAGGAAAGGCCTAGGTGTCCAGCAAGTCTCCTACTAAGTATAGTTCAAAAATATTTTCAGTACAACCACTCTGTACCTTGGGAGAAGAGTACACCAGTAATATCCTTGACCTGCCTTTAAGGATTCCAGGCAGGATGGAGTCCAAGACCCAGGTAGGCCAAAATACAACTGAGGAAAATATCTGCAAACTTCCTCCTGAACTGCAAACTTAGACTGTCCCCAGAGCCCATGATGGAGCTCTGCTATAAAACCTCTGAGTGGGACGTCCATTCCAGCTCCCTAAAAGGGAGGTTTGCTAAACACAAATACATCCTCCCCTAATTATCTCTTTCTAACTGCGCTCATTCTTTCCCAGGGCTTACTAGTAACTCAGAAAGGTGCCTGGGTTACAATTAAAACCTGCAATCATTAAACAGTCATCATGCTGGCCAAATGTTATAATCTTGTCATGCTCATAATGTTTCTTTTCTTTATACAAAACTTTATTCATACAAGCAAAAGAGTATGGGGCACATTTTCAAATGGGTTTTTGATTTTAAAAAATAGCATATACAGTATCACCCCAAATTTTCAAATGCAGGTGTGCATAAAATCCAGGAGATATGTGTGTGACGGGCCTTGCACACACCGAGCGCATTTTAAAAATGGCCTGGCCAACATGCGTCTCTCCAGATATGTGCAGAAGTGCCGGGCTTGATGAAGGGGCAGGCCGGGGGCAGGGCGGAGGCCAGCCGGGACAGCAGCCATTAGGCCCTGTCCCGGGGAAACGCCTGCTGGCAGCCGGCCAGCGCGCAAAACTTACACCTGCTCGGAGGAGAGGGTAAGTTTTAAAACAAAAAGTTCTAAGATAGATAGGGTTAGGGAAGAGAGTACAAAAAGGGAGGAAGGGTAGGTAGGGGTATAGGAAAGTTCTCTTCAGGTCCACTCTTTAATTGGAGCGAACTGGGAGGAAACTGGGAAAGGCCTACTCGCGTCGCTGCAAGTTGTTTTTTAAAATCACCCCGCGCGCATGTTATAAAATCACCGCGTCCATGCACACGCGCCGAGAACCGTGCGCACATGAACGCACATGCGCGGACCTTTGAAAATCGACCCCATAATTCATAAGCAGCATGTGGTCATTTATATGTGGTTTCCAAGAGTAAGCAACTATTTTCCATTTTGCGCATACATTTTAGTGGCAAATGAAAGGGGTGGTTCAGAAGTACACAAGGTAGTCGCTATTTTGTAGGAGATATATGCATATGCATTACCCAAATTTATTCATATGACTGGCGCAAGTGTAAATCAGACTTGTCTGCAATTTTTGGGTCGAAGATTTGGGTGAACAGGGGGAGTTCAGAGTGAAATGCTCTAGGGTCTAGGTGAACTGGAGAAGGACTGGGTGAACTGTCAGATGTATCAGCGAACTAGTGATTTAAAGTACATGTGAAGTAAATATTTTCAAAACTGTATTTGCGCATACTTTATAAAATACTTGCCCCTGCATATAAATCAGGATTAGTATGGGTATATGTTATAGTTTTTCGCACCTAAAATAAACACACATATGTTTATAAATAGGTGGAGAGAGTGTAGGCATTTTCTTGCATTGGAAATATTATTGGTATTGAAACATTTGGGGCGAGTTTTAAAAGCGTTGCTCGCTCTACAAGGCCCATATACACAAGCATATTTTAAAAGCCAGATATTATGCACGTGTATACGTGGGTGCAAGTAAAAAAAAAAAAAAGGAGCACAGCTAGGACGTGTCTGGACCATTCCGGGGCAGGACCAACAGTTACGCATGTAAATACACATTTTAAATCTAGCGGCCAAAGCGCACGATGACTTTTTAGCCACGTATATTTACTGCTGCTCCTGATGAGGTGTAAATCTGCAGAAATCGCTTTTTAGGCCTAACATGACTGCAGGTTGAAGAACCAGAGGGGTCTGGATGACCGAGACAGACTGGGCAAACTGATGGATTGGTAACCTGGTAACCTGGGAATGGCCTTCGCGTGAGCATGTTTTAAAATCCGCTTACCTGTGCCCGTTAAAGCAAAGTACTAAGGAAGATATGCAAAATACTTTTGCTCGAGTGACAGCTTAAAATTAGGAGCACACAGCTGTGCGCAGAATTTAAATATCCAGCATATTATGCACGTGTATTGTTTTAAAGTTACCATCCCTGCATGTACCATGTGCAGGGACTTAGGCAGGGACTTAGGCCAGGGACTGAGTGTGACCACTACCCTCTAGGATACTAATAAAAGAGGAGCTACATTAAAAGCCAGAACTGATGCTATCAGGGTTAAGTAGTGTACATAGATCCCTAATCGCAATACAGCCTTTAAATAGCACCTTTTTTTTTTATTGCCTATATCTAAAGTAAGATGGGAGAGTTAGATTGTATAGCAGTAAATGATGAGATTGACATAATTGGCATCACAGAGACTTGGTGGAAGGAGGATAACCAATGGGACAGTGCTATATCAGGGTACAAATTATATCGCAATGTTAGGGAGGATCAACTTGGTAGGGGTGAGGCACTTTATGTCCGGGAGGGTATAGAGTTCAACAGGAAAAAGATTCTATCAACTGCCCTGAAGAAAAATTGTTTTGCCTATGACCATCAGTTTTTTCAACAGATTTGTGGCACCGCCATGGGGGCCACTATGGCCCCCGACTTGGCAAACTTATATATGGATTGCTTTGAGTCGCAATGGTTAACAAATCACCCCTTTCAACTACAATTAATAACGTGGAAGCGGTATATTGATGACGTTTTTATTTTATGGAGAGGTGATGAAGATTGTTTTAGGGCTTTTACTATATGGTTGAATACCTGTAATACCCATTTGAAGTTCACTTCGAATATTGAATCGAGTTCTATCACCTTTTTGGACATACAGATCACTCTAATTGAAGGAAAGTTTGTGACGTCATTTTTTCGTAAGACTGTCAGCTCTAATACGTATTTACACTATACTAGTGCTCACCCGATGAGTCTGAAGACTAATTTACCTGTTAGTCAATTTATTAGAGCTAGGCGTCTTTGTACAACCACAGCTGATTTTGAACATCAGTCAAGAATTTTACAGGATCGTTTCCTTGCCCGCAGCTATCCACGTAAATGTATTCGAAGAGCTTACCATCGAGCCAAATACTGTCATCGTGAATGGTTGTTCCTCCCGTGATCGGCAGAGACAGAATCATGCCACACCTGTGTACTTCCCTTCTCATCATTTGCTCTGGAAATACGCCGCTCAATTTTGAAAAATTGGCACGTGTTACAATTACATGAGATTTTCAAAATACCTCCCCGCATTACTTTTTCCCGGGCCACCAATTTAAGACATACTTTGGTGAGGTATGATAGTTCCATTGACCCCATGCAGTCAGTGCCTTCTATTTGTTCACATCAACCCTGTCTAAATTGTTCTGTATGTGGTTCATCTATGAATATTCAACATAGTCTCACTGTAAATTCTGGATATAAGATTTTTCTAAGACACATTACTACTTGTAACACTTCCATGGTGGTTTATCTAATACAATTCCATGTCAACTTCTTTATATCGGAAAGACTAAGAGGACACTGAAAACAAGGATGATAGAACATTGATCAAACATCAAAAACAAAAGAGAAGATGAACCGCTTGTGACGCATTGCATAGAACTCAATCACTCATTTTCTGATTTACGTTTTTGTGGAATTGATCATATCCCGCTACATTGGCGCGGTGGTGACCGAGAACGTCTGCTTTTACAGTCAGAACAACGTTGGATTTTTCATTTAAATACCGTTGCTCCTATGGGACTCAATGCTGAGCTGGACTTACATTCATTTCTTGGATAAACAGAAAAAAATTGATACCCACCACTGTCTATCTTGATAGGATTGTCGTAAGAAGACACGTCATGAATATTTGGCGTAATTAATGACGTCACACGACCTCGAACGTTTTAAAAGACGTGAGATTTGGCTTCTTTTCCTCCTCTGTGTTCCGGTTATGATTGCTGAGACATGAAGTCCTGATGAACGGGTAGCTGGCTAAATCTTAAGATGAGTATATGATTTTCCTACCTTCTTTTTGATAAGATTTTACAAATGTTTCATTTATTGTTACTATAGGATAAAGACTCTTGTTTAGACGTCCTTCACATGCCCCTGAAGAAGCTTATGGGTGAAACACTGGCCGTGTTGGGCTGCAATATGTTTAAGTATTAAATGATTAAGAGTCTATCTTTACCGATGGAGGACCTTTTAAGAAAAACAAAACATTTTTGACAAAAAATATTTTTTTGAATTAATAAAAATGCAAAGAAGGCGAATGATTGAGAAGACCGGTTGGTGTCTTGATTAAAAAGTCACACAATGTCAGGCTTGCTGATGCCTTCTATAGCTATTATCATTTAATTTGATTTGGTTCCACTTTAATATTGACAGCATATGGTTTTGGTGGATAATTTTTGACTCTTCGTGTTAATATATTTCAATTACCCCAATATTGACTGGGTAATAGGGGTGTGAATCGTGTGATCGATCGTCTTAACGATCGATTTTGGCTGGGGAGGGAGGGAAATCTGATCGTCGTGTTTTTTTTTTGTTTTTTTTAAATCGTTAAAAATTGTAAATTTGGGCTATGGCATCACCTCTGTGGATTGCAACAAGGATTCAAAGACATTCAGAAATATGTGCTCCCTATGGCTGTACTTGAGAGCAAGTTTCACTTTAGGGGTATAAGAAAGAATTCCCCCGAGCTCTCACAGAACCCGTGCCTTTAGAACTGCTTCGGTAAATGGAGAATTCTCTTGCTGCAGTGCTAGCAACACTGGTTTTTACTGAAACAGTGCTGCAATCGGTACTGGTGAATTATTTTTCTTTATAACCAGATTTTGCTTTGGTATGGCAGGTGTCTCATTGCTCAGGCAGGCTGGGATACTCTGAGTGACTGTGCTGGGAGCTTTTCCAGCCATCCTCACACAGGTAGTCTGGATTAACCATTGCTCTGGTTGAGGCTCTGTCTTTGAAGGCACTCTCCAGCTCTTTTGGAGACTGGCTTGATGACTGCACAGAATAGGCAGGGTTTCTCAAGGGGTATAAGGCTGGGAATGCAGGGGCAATTCCACCAACCTGGACAAAGTGTTCTGCAAGTTAAACATTCATGATACACAAACACATTTTTTTCCACAGCCTGTGCAAGCCCAAAACTCATGCTCTGGGTACTGGCAAGCGATACATTGCAGGTAATGTGGATAGTTTAAGGTCTGGCAGGTATCACAGGAGAAATACTGAACCAAGGCTGACTCACCTGGCTGGTGCAGAGCCCTGCCCCCACTTCTAGAAGCAATGCCTGGCTATGGCATCTTGTTGTGAAGGCAGCCATAGAGTGGGTGTTGTAGACACCACCTCCTGGAGTGGTGAAGGACAGCAGGACTGGAACAGAGTGTGGATAGTCTGGTGAGGCTGAAGCAAGGGACAAAAGCAATCTGATTGGAGTTCAAGGACACAGAGCAGGCAGGAATGAAGCTCTGGAGTGGGGTATAGACTGGAATAGGGCTCTAGAGCGACATGCCAGCTGGAATGGAGCAGAATGCAGGCTGGAATGGAGCTGTGGAGGACTGGAACACCAGAACAAACTGGGTCTGAGGGCAGGTAAGAATGAACTAGAACAGCTAGAACAGACTGGATCTGAGTGTGGGTAAGAGTGAACTAGAACAGCTAGAACAGACTGGATCTGAGTGCAGGTAAGAGTGAACTAGAACAGCTAGAACAGACTGGATCTGAGTGTGGGTAAGAGTGAACTAGAACAGCTAGAACAGACTGGACCTGAGTGTGGGTAAGAGTGAACTAGAACAGCAGGAACAGACTGGATCTGAGTGTGGGCAAGAGTGAACTAAAACATCAGGAACAGACTGTATCTGAGTGCAGGTAAGAGTGAACTAGAACAGCAGAAACAGACTGGATTTGAGTGCAGGGAAGAGTAAACTGGACAAGATAGACCAGGGTGCAGGTAAGCATGGAGCAGGAATACTAGAACAGGAACTAGGGCAATACAGACTAGGACAGGACAAGGATTACACAGAACATGGAACATAGAATGCCTGAAGGCAGTGTAGGCAAGGAAAGCTCCAAAAGGCAAGGCAGAGAGAGGCTTAGAAGCAGACAGAGATTTAGGAGTCTCAGAGCTACTCAGGAAACAAGGCAAAAGGCCTGGAGGCCATAGGACAGGAGCAGGATCAGAAGGCCCGCAGGCCACAGAAAAAATGGGAACAACTGGGGACAGAAGGCCCAAGGGTTATAGGAGCAAACAAGGCAGAAAAGAGATCAGAAGCCCCAGAGGCCACACAAGAACATAAGGAAAGGCCTTGTAAGGCCACAAACCAAGAGTGACTAAAGCAGGGAGCCAAGGAGATCTCTATGCCAAAGCATTGAGGGGAAGAATAGACAAGGTTAAGTAGAGTAGGAGTCTAGGTGTGGTGTGGGCAGGAGAGAAAGGCTTGGTCAGCTAGGGACGAGACTCATGGCGTTTCATTAGTGGCGTGGAGGCTACAGGATTGTAAGAGAAGAGAGACCAAGGATGTGCTTGTACTTTGGAGCTGGACTCTCCAGGGTGTTCTCGTGGAGAGGAGGCCAAGCAGCAGCCGGAAATGAAACAGCACCTTTTTTTCTTTTTTTATTACCTATCCCTTTCTTAATTAGAGAGAAAGGCATAAGAATAAAAAGTTTCAAAAGCTGACATTTGAAAAATAGCATGCAAATGTTCACAGAGAGCAAGAGGAACACTGAAGAAAAATGAAAACTATGTGAAACTGGAAGTATTTTTGGAGAAATCAAGTATGAATTGCACCTAATATGGCTAAAGTCACAGGAGATCACTAAGTCAAATTGTGGGAAGAAATTTGAAATGCAATTAGTTGTTTAAGAGTGACATTATACATTAGAGATGACTTATAAAAATATTGTCATGACCTGAAAAGGCAAATCCAGAACAAACTTGCCACCAATCAAGCAGGTAGACTGAAAGAGGACACAGCCCGGAGGAGGGTCTAGCTGTGAAAGCCAGATTGAAGTTGTCCTTTGTACTGAGATGATCCAGAGAGTGAATGGAATGAACATTCTGGTGCGGACAATTCTCATGTGTCGTAGGATCCTTTAGATTTATTTTGCACACCGAAAAGGCAAACCTACAGAAGGCAATTTTCAAATAGCCCACACAGCTGTAAAGTACATAGGGCATGGGCAATCTATACCTGTCATCCTAGGAGCTAAATTTCCAAGCAAAACTACATGGGTGCCCAGGGCTGTTGCACCTGCAACATGTGCAGACATATATTTACTGGATAATACACAGCTAACTTTTAAATTCAGATATAAGCCAGTTAAATTTAAAAAATTATCTGGATAATATTAGGTGAGTAGGTTCAGCGGGAGACTTTTCCTGCTGAATATCTGCTATAGATTATCAGACTAACTTTAGCTGGATAGTGTGTCCATTCACCGGCTTTCAGTACACATGGTCTTCATGCCACAGAAGTCAGCTTGTATTATTTTAGATAGGCAGAATAAGAGAATTTTCAGCCAAGCCAGTTTATCCAGGTAAATCACTTTGACATTTGTTCTCCCAGAGGTCAATTATCAAAGGGATCCAGGTTGCTAAGTTCAGAGTTAGGCACAAGGGGATAGATATTCAAAAGGTAGCCAGCTAGGAAAGTTAGCCAGATTAACATATCTGCCATACCACAGAATATACCTGGATAACTTTTAGTTAACCAGGTAAGTGTATCTGACTAACTTTAGACCTGCTTAATTGCATATCTAACTTATCTGGCTAAGTAAGCCTAATAAGTAGCTCCTCACCATTAAGCCCCTGTCCTGCCCACCACTTAGCCAGTTAGCTGGACAATTATTTATCAGGCAAACTAGTTAAGTAGCAGCGACTGAATGTGGACAGATATTCAGATGCTGCCACTTAATAAATCCAAACTTAGGGCCTCATTTTCTAAAGTATTGCAGGCCTGCGATACTTTAGGTAATGAGGGGCGGGGGCCGAAACGGGGGGCGGTCCTGCGCTAGCCGGCAGCGATCTCACCGCCGCGGTGCGATCACTGCCGGTTTCGCACCCGATAGCGCCACCATAGAAGGTGTAGCTATTGGGTGCGAACTAGGACGCGAAAAGGGCCTTACCTTTTCGTCGTCCGCGGCGTCTTCGCAGAGTCAGCCCCGGTGACGCCTTGACTCCTCCTCTTCCGGGGCCGACTCCGCCCCTATCTTGGTATCGCACGCGATAAGGGACTTTTCGCTTGCAAAACGTCCCTTATCGCATGCGATCCGCCTGGAAAATAAGGCCCTTATCTAGCTAAATGGTACTGAATATTGACCTCCTAAATTACTGGCTTAGAAACCTGCCCCAGGCAAAGTAGGTAAATATTTTGCTGCTGAAAGAATGGGCATTCCGGGAGATGTGTTTGGGTCATGTGAGGAAAAATTCACACACATGTGTAAATGTGTATTTTCCAGCTTAGTCAACCTGCAAATACAGCAGGCACAAAGTAAGACAGGTAGTTTTTTTAACCTCAGGTAGTTTCTTTTTGAAAATTCATTACAAGGGGTCAATATTTAAACAGTTTGTAAAGCTAAGTCTACTTGTCCTAGTTTTGGCACCCCTGACTTAACCAGTTAAGACATTAAACTGCTTAAAACTTAGCTTTCTTATACCTAGCTGCTTTACTAAAAATCGCCCCTATATGCATTAGTTACTTTCTAAATTATTTTGCGCAATGCCTATTGTGATGCAGTAGAAGAAATATGTAGAGATCCATATTCAGCTACCTAGCAGGATATATCCAGCAGTGCCATCACATCTCTGAATATAGACAGCTTTCTTAAATATTGGAATTAGCCAGTTAATTTAAGCAAATAACCCTGTTCCTCCCCAGAACGCTTCCTGCCTGCCCCCAAAACACCCCCATCTTAGCTGGATAAGTGCTGTATATAGCCGGGTAAGCCATTTAGACAAATAACTATTACGGTATCCATCTAATGGCTTTTAAATATGTATTGTGAAAATTATTTCATTGGCTTATTTTCTTTATTTTAATTTTACATAAATTTGAGATCTATAATTAAAAGCCATTTAGATGGATAATGTAATAGTTATCCATCTAAATGGCTAAATATAGCCGGCTAAGCTCTTATCCAGCTAAATTGTAGCCGGGTAACTAGTTACCCGGCTACAATTTAGTGAGATAAAAAAAGAGGCATTTCAGGGGAGTTCCACGGAGGGGCTGAGATACCTGGCTAACCTAGCCCAATATCGGGTTTATCCTAGATTAGCCGGATATTAACTTTAGACCTGCCTTAGAGCTTGCATTCAGGTTTACAATTACGCTCAAGGTTATGCTTATAGTGCTGCTTTTACAGAGGCAGCACTGGAAGCACCTGGAATGGAGAAGACGGTCCCTTGCTGCTGGCGAAGAAGAAAAAGGTATTAGCAGGGATAGGGATGGGTTGTGGGAGCCGCGCATTTTTCCTAGTGGGTGGGTGAGAGGGGCGAGGCAAACTGAGCTCCTTTTAAAGGTTACATTGGGATGGGAACCCAGCTTCCAAAACGAGGCACATTTCTAAGATATAAAGAGATTTAGGGTGTGGGGATTTTAGGATACTTTATACTTGGGGGGGGGGGGGAGAGGGAGGGGATGGGGCAAATTATTTTTTCTTTAGTAGATGACAGCAATACTTAGCTGGATATCTTTTCAAGATAATGTGTTATCCTGCCACACAAGGCTGCATAACTAAAAATCCACCCGTCTATTTTCAATCGCAGTCAGTTAGGTTTTTTTGTTATCCGGATAACTTTAGGCTGGTATATTCATCGTGACATTTCTCCCACTGAATATATGGGAGAAGTTATCTGGCTAACTTTGAGCCGGATAACTTGTCCACTTACCGGCCTACTGAATATGGACCTCATATGTGTTATTCATTGAGCAGATAACTTATAAGCTAATAATTAAATCACAGTTTGTAATTTAATTGCATTGCTTGAGCTAAATACCTTAGGAATCTCAACAGTTAACTAAAATAGACAGAGGGCAATTTTAAAATGTCAGTGGGTAGTTACAAAGTCTGCAGGTATTTTCCTACATGGACTTTGCACCAATTTTAAAAGGGAAAGTTTATTTGAAAATTAACTAGAAAAAAATTGCCCAGAGAGATTAAAACCTGCATTTTCTGCAGGTGATTTTTTTCCTGAAAAACAGTGTGCATCATTTTTATAATGCTAAATTGCATGTGCTGTTGCATTTCCTACCCTATGCCCACTCCCAGGAACACCTCCACTCAGTGCTGTTACTTTTACCCATTGAGAGGGTAGGAAATTTTCAAAATCCTTTTAGCCAGACAAATTCTTAAAGGGATTTCTGCAAATAAAAGGTGTTTTAGTTGCATGAAAATTGTCCACCTCTATGTAAGTGAACAAATAAAACTGAAAGGGACAATCCACAAGGTTAAAAACACTGTCTGTGCAGGAGGATGTTACCATCCTTGAGATGCAGACAAAATGTTTTCTATGCATTAAAAATGATCAAAGGACAAGCAAACTGCTGACATGGTTTAATAGTGAGGTAAAAGAGACAATAAAAGCCAAAAGAGCATCTTTCAAAAAATGGAAAGCAGACCCAAGTGAGGAAAATAAAGATGAGCACAAACACTGGCAAGTTAGATTTAAAACAGTAATTAAGCAGCCTAAGAGAGAATTTGAAAACAAGCTTGCCATAGAGATAGTCAAAGCAAAAAGCCTGAGAGGGAATCAGTTGGTCTATAGATGACCAAGGGGAAAAAGGGGTGGTCAGGGAGGAAAAGGAAATAGCAGAAAAACTAAATGAACTCTTTACCTCCAAGAAGGATGTTGGGGGTCAAACCCACACCATCAAAATTTTTTGGTGGTGATAACTCTGTGTAACTAAAAGAAATCGCTATGAAACTAGAGAATGTAGTAAATCAGATTCACAGACTAAATAACAACAAATCACCAGGAGCAGATGGTAATCCCCCTAGAGTTCTAAAGGAACTCATAAAAGTTTGTGGTAATTTGCAACCTATCATTTAAAACAGCCACAGTACCAGAAGACTGGAGGGTGGACTATGTGAATCCAATTTTTAAAAAGGGCTCCAGGGGTGATTCGGAAAATTATAGACCAGTGAGCCTAATGTTGTGTTACAGGTTCAGACCATACACATTGGTATCCTGCCCAGGGGCTCTGACCTGGGGGGGGGGGGGCTAATCTCACTGAAGTTTATACTGGGACTATCTGAGGGGTTTATCCCACATAAACGCACAATTACTGGGATTATGCATGGGAGCTTGAACCCAGGAGCTTATCACCTATACAAAGAGCCACACACAAACTTTGATTCAGTACATCACAGTTCCAGGTATTTAGGAAAGTGAGTTTAATTGAAAAATAGGAGGATATAACAAATAAAGTCAGGTTATACAGAAGTAATAATGGTAAATACTAACAATTGCTATATAGATATAAAAAGCTTACATTTCCAAAGGATTAGCCTGTACCATTATGTCCAGATCTCTCTCTCTCTCTCTCTCCTTATACACTACAAATGCTTGTGGAAAACAGTGGTATTCCCTACCTCTTGTTTCTTATCAAATTTCAGGCACAGCTGTGTGAACATCACTCTCTCTCTCTCGCTCTCTCTCTCTCTTGCTTTCTCTCTCTCTGGCGCTTTCTAATCATAGACCTAGTGGAATAACTAAATAAACAGTCTCTTTCCTGTTCGTAAACATTTCACAGTCCAAGACAGTAAATAGGAGTTCACTCAGAGGTTGGCCTGTGGTCTTCAAACTAGTCTGTGTTTGGGTGAAAACTCTGAATCCATTTGACCTAACCTCTATATACATCTTCAGCAAAAGTAACAAAAAATGACTCCAAATTATTCTACCCCTGGATTCAGAGGATTCCCACTGACATTTGCTGGATGAAAAGTTTCACAATCTATAGTTATATTGGTGTCAGCATTAATCAGAACAATGTATTACTTGTTGAATATATACATGCATTAAACAGTTGTCCCCTTAGGATTAGCAAATATAAAAGACCAGGGCTACTACCATATTGGCAAGAAAAGCTAAACCCATTAACTCATTGCTGCTCCCTGTGTGCAATTGGTCAGAATACCCTTATCAAGAATACCTAAACCCCATCTAAGCTGCATGGCCCTAGGTTTAACTGACTCAGAGATTTTCCCAATTTGAAACATTAGCAAGGCGTGCCTCTGGCCTGCTAGACATAAGCACAGCAAATGGACTCAGTATCTTCTGTTATCTGCTGTGATCTCCATGCAGGTTATTGTGTATGGTTGGCCTCTCTGACTTCCGAGTGATACCCAGCTCATCAGGATATATAGGCCACCTTTCATTGATTAACCAGTATCAGGCACACTGTGCTCAGTATAGACTGTATCCACATGTGTAGTTATTTGGGTGCCACTCCACCCCTCGATGAAGTGTTCATCGGCCTCTCCTACTGGCAGCATACAGTCTGCTAATCTCCTTCTCTTTTAGGTATCTGGAACAGTTAAAACTCAGGTATAGTACATAATCCCCCCCCCCTGTGGTGCAAAAAACAATAAACAAAAATTCTTGTTTCAAAAATCTATTCTAGTTTTTTCTACAAAAAAATATTACTATCTGGGTGTCAGATTGATGTAAAGATAGCATATTCTGCTGAGCCATTAACACAGACAACAATAACTATGGAGTAATAAAAGTGCATCAAATCAGATTGTATCATTAATGTGAGAATCAAAATAGTAGCATTTGCAAGAGCAATGTGACTAGGTATTAGCTAAGTGTATTATAAAAATATTTCATCATGATAATCAGTTATTACATTTCAAAGAGATATAGATATAAATATTGCTTAAAAACAGTGTCTATGTAAGGCCACCCCCATGGAATAAGGACATTTTGAGCACTTTAGTCCATAAAATGAAGGATTCAAGTTATCTTCTGTGGCAAAGGGTGGGATGATTTCAAGTTATGAGGTCAGTGACAAATGATGTGTACAGTTCTCATGGCACAGCACTCTGGAAGCTGTCCTCGAAGTACAGCCTCTGCACTTTCATCTCTAATTCAGATGTTTGTGTTTATAGATTAATATCTGATATAAGATGAATAAAAAGTGAAATTAAGTAAATATGAAACTCTAGAATAAACATCAATAACTTCTTGAATGTAATAATCCCTATATACACTGTTCATATGGATATCTATAACTTCTTGTATGTAATAATCTCTATATACACTGTTCATATGGATATCCAATATTATTTTGCCATAGTTCAAAAAGGCAGCTACATAATTTCTAATCCCTTCTTTCCCCACTTTCCTATAATAAGTTCCCCACAATATTCAGACAAAAGCAGCCTCCATGCTCATTCATTCATTCATTCATTCATTCATTCATTCAAACTGTACATATAAAATCATGGCACATAATGTAAACCCAAAAAGTGGAATGAGGAAAAGGAAAGGGGGAAAAAATTCACAAGTACTTGTAAAAAAACCAACCCAGTATGGAAAAAAAAAAAAAACCAAAAATCTCCTCTTAGTACCTCCTTGCCTGCAAGTTCATGGATTGTGACTGAATTTAAACAAAAGTTAACAAGGGAAAAGGAGGAAAAAAATCAATTATCATCCCTTAGCATATTGTACTCTAGAACATTATTTAAAACATTTTGCCCATAAAACCTCAGCAGTGTCTGTTTCACTTAAATGACGTCAGAAGCTATTGTTTATTCATTGCACTTTTCTATAGTCAGTAAACTCTGTCTTCATCTGAACACAATGTAACATGTACAACATGTAATGACACACAAACAGTACACTTAATGATAGAAAACCACAAACAGTAAACAATTATCTAATGTTAAAGCTCAAAAAGTAGGCATTTTAAAAGCAATAAATAAATAAATAAATAAAATTCTTTGGATCCAGAATTCATCAAAAAAATCAGAATTTTTAAAACAGATCTGTTAAAATCTAGGAGAGAAAAAAACTCAGGTTTTGCACTTTATCCCACAGATCAGCCAGCCTTTATTCTTCTCAATCTGTAAAAAAAACCCTCACATTCAAAGAAAGGTTAATTTTAATCTTTTAAATCATGATATGATGTCTTTATTCATATCGGTATAGAAAACTCTTTAAATAAATAAATAAATAAATAAATAAATAAATAAAATATCACAAAGTAAGAAATAAGCAAACGGCCTACACAGTTAAAATAGAGAACTACTGCTTTGCTTAACTTCCACAAAAAATTCTCACTCTTTTCTAACTATGAGTTTTTGATTGCTTAAGAACAGCAAGCAGAATAGTTTACATTCCTTCAAACTTGGTCATTCGAGACAGAAGGAAGAGAGAGAAAAAAACAGTTTACAATGAAACAGATTTCTCCTTGCTTCTACAAAATATTTTTGCTAAAACAATAGCTGCACAGTTAAAATATCATCTTTATCATGTAACTGTTTATTTAAACAGGTAATTTCAGACTTTTAAGCCTCATTCTGGATACTACTCATTTTTAGCTTTTCATTTAAATCAGCCTCACGTTGCTCATAGCATTGTCTATCTTCTCCTAAATGGGCAGAAGATAAATTCTCCTGCATTAATTTATTACAGTTTTCTTCTTTCAATTTATCTGTCAAGATCTTGAGGCATTGTGACCAAGCACTTGTAATATCTAACAGTAGCCATATTAAGGCTGTGCTCTGCTTATTGTTATTTTGGGGCATTGTGCATTGTAACAAATGACACCTTCTGTGACCACATGATGCTAAAGTTAAATACACACAATGTTCGGTATTTATTTATTTATTGATTTTTTTATATACCGCGGCACGTAAAAAAAACATCACCTCGGTTTACTCAATAGGTTTTCTTATGCTCTATCCTGTTTTCTGCAGATTACAAGAAAAATGTTTAATACAAACTAGATGCTCCCAAAATAAACAAATCTGCCCTTCACACAAAAAGATCAAGAAGTACACAGGGACATAAATTAAAAACTCATAAATCTTTCACCTGGAATCCAGCATTCTTGTTGCAAATTTTGTTATGGGTTCAGGCCGTGCACATTGGTATTCTGCCCAGGGGCTCTGACCTTGGGGGTCTAATCTCACTGGGGTTTACAATGGGGCTACCTGAGGGGCTTATCCCAAATAAACACTCACAATTACTGGGATTATTCCTGGGGGCTTGAATCCAGGAACTTATTCCCAAAACAAAGAGCCACACACAAACTTTGATTCAGTACATCACGGCTCCAGATATTTAGGAAAGTGAATTTATTTGAGCAGTAGGAGGATAGAACAAATAAAATCAGATTACACAGAAGAAGTAATGGTAGATACTAACAATTGTTACATAGATATAAAAAGCTTACATTTCCAAAGGATCAGCCTGTACCATCATGTCCAGAGCTCTCTCTCCTCTCTCTCTCCTTATACACTACAAATGCTTGTGGAAAACAGTGATATTCCCTCCCTTTTGTTTCTTATCAAATTTCAGGCACAGCTGTATGGCCTTCACTTTCTCTTTCAGGCTTTCTCATCATAGACTTAGTGGAATAACTAAATAAACAGACTCTTTCCTGTTCATAAACACTTCACAGTAGGAGACAGTTCACTCAGAGGTTGGCCTGTGGCTTTCAAACTAGTCTGTGTCTGGGTGAAAACTCTGAATCCATATGGCCTACCTGTTGTGATGGCGGATGAGAGTGTAAACCCCTTGCCCGAGGTGGAGCTGGCGCAACCTGAGAGGGCGAACCCCCACAGGTCCCCACCGTTAGGAGGTGAGGCCGGGCTGGTACAGGGGCCGACTTGAGCTTTGCCAATATCAACCCAGTTCTCCACGTGTTGAGCCTTTGGGTGTGGGGGCTAGCTTGTCTTAGGTGGGCCCCTGTGAAGATGGTTGGGTAACCGCCGGGAGAAATTGTCCAAAGTCAGTCCAAGATCAGAAGTCAGAGAATCATCAATAGCCAGTCCGAGGTCAAAGCCAGAGGAGTCACCGAAAGCCAGTCCGAGGGCAGAAGCCATAAGATCCATCCGCAGGAACCAAAGGAAGGGAGCAGGGACATTAAAAGGAGTCGGAAGGTAGGAACAGGGATCGAGGCACCAACGAAGCACAGAAGACTCCACCGAAGTAAAGCAGACTCGTTGCCAAGTCAGGGAGGAGCAGCAGGAGCGGGCCTCAATAGGCCAGGAGTGATGACATCATCCAACATAGCCTGCAGGAATTTCCTCCACTGTCCCTTTAAGAGGGAACCCGGGTCACGCGCCTAGAGGGCGAGCCCGGCAGGCAGGGAGGACAGCGGCGTCCTACAGGCCTGCATCAGTCCAGCATTGCTGAAGAGGGGCCAGGGCCATGTGGGAGAGGCATGGAGGAAAAGGAGGTGGCCAGCCGGCCGCATGAAGCAGGAAACTGCGGCGAGCGGGGCTGGTGCAGCCGATGCGCGGTGAGCGTAACAATACCTTCTATATACATCCTCAGCAAAAGTAACAAAAATGACTCCAACATGTCTGTATTGAGCAAAATGGTTGAAACTATTCATAAAATCAATGTGGTCTTTGCAAAGGGAAGTCTTTGTTGCATTTGTGCCTATTCTTGCCCTCGCTCCACCCTCTCTACCTTTGTGACGACTCCCTTCGGCTCTGATGGACAGATGTTGCCGCGGCTTTTCTCTACCTCTGTGTCCTGGAGTCCCTGGGCTGGCTTGATGCTATGGATCCGCCATGTTCCTGATGACGTAAGGGCGCGTGCGCTCCAGACTTGTACCAGCAAGGGGGCGAACCTCGGGGGCCTCCCCCTGTAGTGACATCATCTGCTTCCAACATAAAAGGCCTTTGCTTGCAACTACGAATCGAGTTAGCAAGGAGGAAACTTTCTCCGCTGCTCTGCCTCTAAAAACTTACCTAGGGGTACCCGATCCTCGGGGGCCCCACTCTCTCTCTTCTTGATTTCAGATAAAGGACGGAATCCGGTACTCGCTCCACGAGGGCCTATGTTCCTGAAGACTCAGAAGACTCCTATTGCCTGGAAGCGATTGCAGACGAGAACACTGTGAGTTCTATTCAGATAGGAACCGGTACTCACTCCACAAGGGCCTACGCTCCTAATCCCAAAGACTCCTTTCTGTCTAAGACGTTATCGCAGGTCCGGAGATCATGCGTTATTGCAGATAGGAACCGGTACTCGCTCCATGAGGGCCCATGTTCCTAAAACCCTTCACAAACTCTCTTCTTTCTCAGAAGATATCGCATACTTATATCTTATGGATTGCTAATACAGATTGCAGATAGAAACCGGTACTCACTCCATGAGGGCCTATGTTCCTCAACTCTCCTCAACTCTCTTCTATTCCAGAAGCCATCTCATACACAGTTATTGTGAGTTACTATTTCAGACTGTTTACAGGAATCAGAACTCACCTGTGGCTCCTGTTTTTGAATACTGAAGACTCTCTGTTGCATAAGAGGATCTTACAGACATCTACCATTGTGAGTGTATCACCCACTACTGGTTATGTATCCAGCTTACCCTGTCTACTCACTACCTATAGTCTCTCTCTACAGCTCAGCATTTCAGAGATCGCTGTTCCAGTATCTGAAGGACTTCAGCCCTGCCGAGCACATCAGCTCACTACTGCCACCTCTGGTGGTTCTACATCCTGTCTAATAAAGAACTATCTGTGTTTGTCTCAATACTCCAGCCTAGCTGGTGGTTCCTCTCAGGATCTCCTTTTGGAGGTGCTGTCATCTGCCATCAGCCCAGGGATTCACCATTTCTACTAAGTGTTCATTCCTTACACTAATAGAGTGGTATTATATCATCTACCACTCTGTGGGAGCTAACCACATTAGTTCACTATTCTGCCTACGGAGTATCATCACTGTTACTCCTTCTTCAAGGAAACAGATCCATAACAGATTGCTACTTCAGTACAGAGGTTATATTAAGTGCTATCTCCCTAGCGGATCTGTCTCAGATTGCTCAACTCCAAAGCAGAATTATAAGAGTGCTAGCTCTTTCATTCTACAGGAACCAGCACATACCAGGTTGCCAACTCTGCCCTCCTGGTGGGGTTAGCCATATCAGATTGCCAACTCCTCCCCTCGGAGGAGCTGGTCGATACAGACTGCTAACTCCACCCTCCTGACAGGTTGAGCCACAACAGTTTGCTAACTCCTCCTCCCAGAGGAGCTGGAACCTAATAGATTGCTAACTCCGCCCTCCTAGCGGGGTGAGCAAAAACAGTCTTGCCTTAAAATTTATTAGATTTTATTTGAAGATGTAAATAAACATACAGATATAGATGAGCAGGTTGATGTATAGTATTTGGACTTTCAAATAGAGATGTGAATCGGTACTGGACTAGTTTTCCATATCAGGTTCATAGAACCACGGGAAATCTTTGTTTCCCGCGGTTCTGAATGCTTTTTTTTTTTGGCTATCCCGAACCAAAAAATCAAAACCTACCCTGACCTTTTAAATTGAATTATTTAGAATCCCCCATTCTCCCGACCCCCCCTCAAAAAACATTTCTAAAGTATCTGGTGGTCCAGCGGGGGTCCTGGGAGTAATCTCCCGCTCTCGGGCTGTCGGCTGCCAGTAAACAAAATGGCACCGATGGCCCTTTGCCCTTACCATGTGATAGGGGCTATCGGTGCCATTGGCTGGCCCCTGTCACATGGTAAGGGCAAAGGGCCATCGGCGCCATTTTGATTAGTGGCAGCCAATGGCCTGAGAGCGGGAGATTGTTCCCGGGACCCCCACTGGATCACCAGGTTCTTTAGAAAAGTGTTGGGGGGGGGGGTCGGGAGGGTGGGGAATTCTAAATAATTCGATTTAAAGGGTTGGGGTGGGTTTGGGGTTGTTTTTCTGTGTGCCCTTTCTTCCCGTCCCCTCCCCCAAAATGATAAGAAGACCACACGAAAACTTCGTGGGATTTTCCTATCACTTTCGGGGACACCCCCTCCCCCCCCCCCCGACACCTGACGGATGAGAAAATATCGTACAATATTTTCATCCGACAGAAAACCGATTCACATCCCTACTTTCAAAAGGCATTTGACAAAGTCCCTCATGAGAAACTCCTAAGAAAATGAAAGGTAATGGGATCCGAGTTAGTGTCCTATTTTGGATTGGTAACCGGATAAAAGATAGGAAACAGAGGGTAAGAATAAATGGTAAGTTTTCCAAATGGAGAAAGGTCATTACTGGATGTGTAAGAGTGTGTTTTGAGACATGATATTTATTTAGCTTATTTGTAAATGACCTGGAAAAAGGAACAATGAGTGAGGTGACCAAATTTGCAGATGGCACAAAATTATTTTGAGTTGTTAAAACAGCTGCAGATTGAGAAGAATTGCAGAAGGACCTTGTGAGGCTAGGACACTGAGCTTCTAAATGATAGATTTAATTTAATGTGGACACATGCAAAATAATGTACATAGAGAAATACAATCCCAACTACAGATACATGATGCTGGGTTCTGTGTTAGGAGTCACCACCCAGGAAAAGGACCTTGAAGTCCTTGTGGAGAATACCTTGAAATCTTCGGCTCAGTGTTTGGCAGCGGTCAAAAAGGGAAATAGAATGTTAGAAATTATTTAGAAAGGAATGAGGAATAAAACTAAGAATATCATAATGCCTTTGTATAGATCTATGGTGCGACTACACTTTGAGCACTGTGTGCATTTCTGGCATTGTGTGCAGTTTTGGTTGCCCCATCTTAAAAAAGACTTAGTGGACAATGACAGAGAAAATGTACAGAGAATGGCAACAAAAATGATAAAGGGATTGCAAACTGGCTAAAAGACAGGAAACAGAGAGTAGGATTAAATGGGCAATTTTCTCAGTGGAAGGGAGTGGACAGTGGAGTGCCTCAGGGATCTGTATTGGGACCCTTACTTTTCAAAATATTTATAAATGATCTGGAAAGAAATACGACGAGTGAGATAATCAAATTTGCAGATGACACAAAATTGTTCAGAGTAGTTAAATCACAAGCAGATTGTGATAAATTGCAGGAAGACCTTGTGAGACTGGAAAATTGGGCATCCAAATGGCAGATGAAATTTATTGTGGATAAGTGCAAAGTGATGCATATAGGGAAAAATAACCCATGCTATAATTACACAATGTTGGGTTCCATATTAGGTGCTACAACCCAAGAAAGAGAATGGAACAGCTCCCCTATGAGGAAAGACTAAAGAGGTTAGGACTTTTCAGCTTGGAGAAGAGACGACTGAGGGGGGATATGATAGAGGTGTTTAAAATCATGAGAGGTCTAGAACGGGTAGATGTGAATCGGTTATTTACTCTTTCGGATAGTAGAAAGACTAGGGGGCACTCCATGAAGTTAGCATGGGGCACATTTAAAACTAATCAGAGCAAGTTCTTTTTTACTCAACGCACAATTAAACTCTGGAATTTGTTGCCAGAGGATGTGGTTAGTGCAGTTAGTGTAGCTGTGTTTAAAAAAGGATTGGATAAGTTCTTGGAGAAGTCCATTACCTGCTATTAATTAAGTTCACTTAGAGAATAGCCACTGCCATTAGCAATGGTAACATGGAATAGACTTAGTTTTTGGGTAATTGCCAGGTTCTTATGGCCTGGATTGGCCACTGTTGGAAACAGGATGCTGGGCTTGATGGACCCTTGGTCTGACCCAGTATGGCATTTTCTTATGTTCTTCTTATGTTCTTCTTAAGGGGACGGAAAAGCTCCCTTATGGAAAAAGGCTAAATAAGTTAGCATGGAAAAGAGATGTCTGAGAGAGGATATCATTGAAATATATAAAAACATAAGTAGGGTGGAACAAGAAAATAGGGAACGGCTATTTATCTTTTCGAACAATAATAGGACTAGGGGACACTGTCTATGAGATTATCATCCAGTAGATTTAAAGCAAGTCATCCTCTAGCTATGGAATCTGTTGCTGGAGGACAAATTCAAGGCAACTAACAAAGTGGGATTCAAAGGAGGACTGGAGAAGTTCCTGAAGGAAAAGTCCATAAACACAGCTGGACTTGGGAAAACCAGCGTTTATTCCTGGGATTGAGATACATGAAATAGATCAAGTACTGGGGATCTAATGGGTACTTGTGACCTGGTCTGGCCAGTGTCAGAGACAGAATGCTGGGCTCGATGGACCTTGATCTGGCCCAATTTGGCACTTCTTATCTTTTTATGTTTTTAATACATGTACTTTTATCCACATTGAAGTGGAAATGTTCTTGGGCATTCCTGGGGCAAGGTTAGGGAAGGAGGGAAAACTACATGCATAGTTTTGGATTTTCAAAACATGCAGTTTTGATCAGAAAAAAGCATCCACAGAAAAAGCAGGTGACAGTCTCTGTGGATTAGTTTTCCCTGGGGCAATTTTAGAAATAAAAGTGCATGCATACTTTCCCCTTTGGAAAATGATGCAAAAACTGAAGGTAAAAGGAACCCGCAGAATTTGCAGCAGTGTGGGTAATTTGAAAATTGACCCCACTCCCCTGAAGCAAGTGATTTCTGTGGACATAAAGCATTTTAGCTGTGCTGCCTGTCTGAAAATTGCCCTCTCTGAAAGTGGCTAAAAGCACATGCATTGTTGAACAATTGTGTGTACTTATAGCCACACCGAGAGGTGAGTGTTCCCAGGGTCCTGATTAGGCTGGGGGAGGAAAAGCACACCCACTCACAGATAGTATTTCATATCCATGTCAAGAGGTTTCCATCGAAAATTCACCTGCGCAGAAAGCCGGGTGCAAGTGACCGTGTCATTTGTCCCCGTGGCAATTTTCAAAGGGAAGGATTTCAAGTGTGCCCCCCTTGGATCTATCTAAGCTACCATCTCGGCCAAGCTGGCTTGATTCTCTTGTAATGTAGAGCTGTAGTAGCCAAAAAAATTGGTCTTGGCGAAAACGAGTCTTCATAGGCTGTGATGCCATTGAAAAGGGACTAACCAAAAAGATTGTAGGATCTGAGTTTACAAGTTCACACATGCCCTTTCTTCAGATGTGACCACTGGACTATGAGAAGGAGGCTTTCCTTGCAACACATTTTAATGTAACCTCCTAATCAAGGCAGAAGCACGCATTATGTCAACTTGTGGATGATCTCAATTAAGTAATGAGTCTGGATCTACATGGGGTGGTAGGTGACACTGAACCATAAGTGGTCATTCTGGAGAGTCAGACAAAAGAGGACAGAGCCAGCAAAACAGAAGACCCACATGAAGAATCTGCAGATGTTAATGATGGCATGGCACTAGCGATTCTCTAGATGAGAAATGGAAAGGAAATGAATTGGTGGTGCTGAAGCAATAATAGAAAAGACATTTGACAAGGTAAGAACTTTGTGGCATATTTGGAGCACATGATCATTAATTTGGATGCAATTATTTCACTAGACCCAGAAACTTGCCACTTAATATTTTCTCTTTCTTAAGTGCACTTGCTTTGTAAAACTTACTTTTAGCCACATAACTTGGTGAGTCACAGCTTCATAAATTGGTCAACATGTGTGCTCCATTAAAAAGTGCTTCTCTGAGCCATCCTGGTGGCTGAGCGGCAAGCTTTGTACGCTGCCACTTGGAAGCCCTGGGTTTGCTTCCCAGGCCAGGTTTCTGCTCCCCAGGCCAGGCAAGGCAGGGGTTTGCTGCAGGGGCAGCATTTACAGCCCTTCTCCTCGGAACAAGTCATCTCAGCTGTCATTCCACAGCAATACCTAGTGGCCAGATTTGGGGATTCATGTTAGCCAGGATTTGGAGGAAGTTACTGTTCTGTGGTTCATGGTCAAGAACTGTTGCTGCGATGGCTATGCTGAGTTGGAAGGAGGAAAAATTCCTGAAGGCTCATGTGCCTGTAAACCCAATAGAAGCTAATTCAAGTTAAAATAGAATCCCAAAAATGCAGGAAGAAAATCATGGGCAATTAAAAAAAATAAAAAAAGGTAGTGATTCATCTCTTCTTTTTTGCATATGTAATATCTAAAGACTCCCCAGCATTACATTACTAGCACAGGCCCAGATACAGACTAGAGTATACCGCGAATGACAACAACAGGCATAATTAGTGATTTTATCCAAGATAATTTAGGTGCTCTGATTGTGCCAGGTGCAGAATGTGTCTGGCACAAATTGCTTTATACATCAGTCCCCATTGTTCATACTGATCAGTCAATGCAAGTGATGATTTGGCTATTACTGCATGTATTACAGCTTGTTCAACAAGCTGTGGCACGTATCCTGTTGGGGGTTACGTAGGAGTGATCATATACAGCCTGCATTAAGGGAGTTGCACTGGCTGCTGGTGACATTTAGATCTAAATTTAAGGCTATCACCATAGTGCATAAACTTTTGTATTCAGGTGAAAAGTGTGCAGTACAGAAAAAGCTGGAGTGGTACAGACCAGGTCGTGCCTTGCAATCAGCTCATAAGGCTTTTTTAAGGGTCCCAGTGAACAACAGTTCCTACCATTTGCAGAAAACTAGGGCCAGAGCTTTCTCGGATGTCTCAACTGCACTGTAGAATTTCCTTCCTGATCGAGTTAGAACACAAAGTAATGTGAAAGATTTTAGGGAACAGCTAAAAACAGTCATATTCAGGGCAGCATTTGATTGATGGTCATGTTGTATGCTTATGTTTTTAATTGTTCTGTCTTAGTTTTTATATGCTGTAAGAATTGTGTTTGTTTGTAATCCACACTGAACATTCGATTGATTGGAGGTAGTGGAATATAAACTTTTGAATAAATACAAATAAATAAAATATTGCCAAATTCATTCCCACTCCCCACTGTTTGCTTCTGGCATACAGATTAATCCATTTCTAGTGTCGTTAAAGAGCCAGCCCAAAGATGAACCTACAAACTGAAATTCAATATATGGTTAAGGAATACTTTCAGGATTGGTAAAAAAGGAATCTAAAAATCTTGAAAAAATAAATTCTATTATCCCTGTATTATTCATTGTCATTCAGTTTTGTAGCTTATTGGCCTCTCAGGTACCAGAGGAACAGACTGATTCCAATTTCATATGCTGGCTGTGCTTGAGCCAATGTTCCAAACGGCGAGGGTGCTACAGGACTGTATCTATAATATAAGTGCAATAAAGATTCTCTGTGTTCAGCAAACTTTGTGTCCTCCGCTTCATACATAATACTGATGATGAGGATGGGATACATGAAATGGACTGTTTTTGGTGACTGGAACTGAAGCTCCACAAGTTTAATGTTGTGTTGTTCTAACCAGGGCCGGTGGAAACACTAGGCAGACTAGGCGACTGTCTAGAGCACCACAGGTTGGGGGGTGGCATCGGCATGTTCTTTCCTTCTTCCTGCCTTCTCACCTGGAAGAGAAAGCGCCATGGTGTTATAGCACGCAGGCAGGAAGAAGAAGAGTGTCTCCTCAAGCAGAGTGACCCTGCCCACTCAGGAAGCCGTAATGTCTGCCACAATCCCTGCTGAGCTGTAGGAAGGTATACAGGAGGCAGAGAAGCGTCAGCCCCCGCAGGTCTGAAGAAAGAGGAAGAGCACCGTGAGCTGTGGGGGCTGAAGGACGAGGCTGTTACCCTGTGCTGCAGGGGCAGTGAGTGAGAAAGCATGTGTGTGTATCTGAGAGGGGGCATGTGTGAATGTATGAGAGACAGGGCATGTGTATGCATGTACGAGAGAGCACAAAAACAAAGATCCTGTATATATATATATAGTGCGTTAAGGATTATGTATTATTTCTCAAAGTGACCTCATACACCGTGCCCTGGAGGCTACAGGCTCAAAAAGCTTTCAGCAGCAGGGGCCTTTTTAATCATTGGTCACTGAGAGATATTTTGCAATTGCTCCCTTGTCCGGAGCTAAATAGAGGTACACTTATCTTGTGTGACCAATGATTAAAAAGGCCCCTGCTGCTGAAAGCTTTTTGAGCCTGTAGCCTCCAGGGCATGGTGTATGAGGTCACTTTGAGAAATAATACATAATCCTTAACCCACTATATATATATACAGGATACAGGAGTATTATCGGTGGTTTCCTGATCATTTGGGATTCTTTAATTACTGTATTTGTATGAGAGAGCAAGCATGTGTGTACATATGCTAATCCACAACAGTCTCAGGGTATCTGGTATTCAAAAGATCTCTTGTATGGACAGCAGGGAATTTTTTTTATTTTTATTAATTTTAATTATTGGGTGCTGTCTGATGTGTCTTTTAAATAGTTTATTGGTTTTTGGAAAATTTGTTTAACTTTTAAATTACTAGATATTCTGTTCATTAGCTGTTATGAAATATTTATTCTTTTTACTATGGTTTTACTTTATTGATAATGTATGTCTTGATTTTATTGTTGGCTTATTGATGAATGGTAATGTTTCTGTTTTTCCATTGTTGCACTGCACAGAAAGTCTGGTTTCTTGTGGTTTCCAGTTCAGTTTTTATCTACACATTTCTATTTATTGTTTATGGTATCTTTATTCTGTATTTGGTGAAGGTCTGTATATGTTCTGCATGTATGACTGAAGTGAGGTAACCTGCTACCTTGTAGCTTCTATAGGGACCTATAGAAACCTGGCTTGTTCTAGTTTCCTAATAGGAGATGTATTGGTGTTTTAGGGCCTGGTATAATATTTGCAGTGTTGCTTTTTCATAGGTAGAGTTATTACTGTTTGAGTGCTGTTAATTAGTGCTGTTTTGGTATGGGAGGTTTACAATAATTGTAATATAGTTTATTCATGACTTTCTGAGGGCCAAGCCCTCACCCAACAAACATTACAATAGGCTTAATACCAATTCCAAGTGTCCTTTTTACTTTGTTCTGAAGGTTTTTCTGGTTGGTACCACAGTAGTGCATATGTATATGCATGTTATAAAGTGATATTTTTACCTCTTAAGACTATACTTTGAATGCTCATTTTCGTGTAAAAAATTATAAATGCATAATTTAGTTTGTGTGTAGGGAGAGTGTGCCAAGGAGTGGGAGGGCGAGGGTAGCAGGCTGGAAATTTTGCCTAATAATCTTGCACCGGCCCTGGTCCCAACATATTACAACAGGCACTAGCACTGGCAGGATTCCAACTGAACGACTGAAGTAAAGTTGCTTTTAGGGTTGTGAACAGAAAAAATATTCAGTTTGGTTCAGATTTTCATTTTAGTTTCCAGTTTCGTTCAATTCATTTGGTTCAGATCAGATGCTCATTTGTCTTATTTGGGTCATTCGTTTCCATTAAAATCAACGGCAGAAGCAATACATCTTATTTTCCACTCAAATTTTGCGGTTTTCCATCCATGTTTTATTAAACTTGCAGGCAGGAAGGCATCAGAAGCAGAGGCAACAACATGCCAAGACACCATGAGTGGCAGGAACACAGACAACACCAAAAGAGGGGAAAATGGCAACAAAAGTGGCATGAACACCCCAAGGCATAGAGAGTAGCATGCCAGGAAGCATAGTGGCATGAAGACTCCCAATGCATAGAGTGAGGGGCAGAGCAGCAAGCATAGTGGCAAGAAGACCCCAAAACATTGTGTGAGAGAGAAAACAGAAAGAATTCTGGCAACATCATAGCAGGGCATTGGACAAAATCAGTGGCAAGGCAACCAAGCAGGCCAGCAAGAGTGGTGAAAAGATTCCGAGGCATCCAGAGAGGGGCATGGGAGGAGAGGGTTCTTTTCTTTTTTTTTTAGGCTGGGCAGCAGGAGCAGGCTGGACAGCAGCAGAAAGAATGGCAACTGGCAACAATAACAAAAGGCACTGAACCAGAACACGGGCAGGGTATGTGGACCAGGCCGAGCAGCAGCAGCAAAAAAATGATAGCAGGCAGCAACACAGCCAGACCCTGAGGCAAAAAAGTGTGGGCATGGGTTTGGTGTAGGTGTACACTCAGTTCTCCCATCACTCGCATACAATTTCAAGGAAACCCAGCAAAGAGGTTTTAAAGACATCAAACACCCCACCAAAAGAAATATCTACTCTACCACACTCCACGCAACAAAAAAAATACAAATTTAATTATAAAATTTAGAGTGCACTGATTTACAAATCTCAGAGGAACACATAATAATAAAATATAAAAACAAAAAACATGTCATTAAAAATATACAATTTCTAAACCTCACAAAAAACCCAAGTCAAGTCTAAACCCAGTCAAGACTCTCAAACTCATCCCCGATATCATTGCCAAACCCATCGCAGACATAATCAACACCTCACTTGAACAAGGCATCTTCCCCGAAGCTCTGAAATGTGCCATAATTAAACCAATCCTCAAAAAACCACAGCTCAACCCCTCCGACCTCTCCAACTATAGACTTATCTCAAATCTCTCCTTCATATCCAAGATCATCGAGAAACACGTGAACCTCCAACTCTCCGAGTACCTAGAAAATCACAACCTTATGCTCCTCAACCAACACGGCTTCCGAAAGTCCCTAAGCACCGAGACCCTCCTATTATCTCTCACAGACACAGCCCTGAGAGGCATAGATGCCGGTCGCTCCTACTTACTCATCCTACTGGACATTTCTGCCGCCTTTGACACCGTAAACCATGACATTCTCATGACACGACTGGAGGAGATCGGCCTAAGAGAAAACACCCCCAACTGGTTTCAATCTTACCTCTCCAACCGTTCCTACAAAGTTCAACTTAACATCTGCCAATCTGACCAATACCCACTTCCTCACGGAGTTCCCCAAGGATCCTCCCTCTCATCAACCCTGTTCAATATATACATGCTCCCGCTCTGTAAATTCCTCACCAGCCTGAACCTCATTTTCTACATCTACACAGATGACGTCCAGATTCTCCTCCCCATCAAAGAAAGCTTAACCAACACCATCGCACTCTGGGATACCCTTGCCACCCAAATAAAGAACCTCTTCTCGCAGATCTCCCTCAGCCTCAACCACAAGAAAACTGAAATACTACACATAACTAACAAACCCTCTACTAGAACCGACAGTGACTCCTCCTCCAGCCAACCACACCCCCCCTCACCAATGAGGTCAGAGATCTTGGCTTCACCCTCGACTTGGATCTCAATATGAAAAAACACATCAGCAGGACAATCAAAGAGGGCTTTTACAGGCTACAAGTCCTCAAAAACCTCAAACCTCTCCTCTTCCACCATGATTACCGCACTGTCCTACAGTCCCTCATACTTTCCAAGTTAAACTACTGTAACTCCCTCCTCACTGGACTGCCTGCCTCCACATTAAGACCCCTCCAGCTGCTACAAAATGCAGCAGCCAGATCACTCACAAACATCAACCGCTCAGCACACATATCATTCCTATACTAAAAGAACTCCACCGGCTCCCCATTCCACACCGGTCACAATACAAAATTCTCACCTTACTTCATAAAACCATCAACAACCAAAACATCAAGTGGACCAACGACCCTCCCCAACTACTCCACAGCCAGAAAAATCTGCGATCTCAAAACACAGGCCTTCTTATCATCCCTCCCCCCAAACTAGCACACCTTTCCTCCACCAGACAATGCACTTTCTCTGTAGCTGGCCCCACCCTCTGGAACAAGCTTCCCCCCCAACTCAGACTGGAACCCTCTATCCACTCTTTCAAAAAGAAATTGAAAACCTGGTTTTTCCTAAACGCCAACCAACACCCCACCTAACCCACCCCCCCTTTAATACCCACCGTCTCTCCTGCCTAATTGTATATACTGGATACATGTGCCCCCTCAAGGCTTACCGCCACTCATTTATGAAAGTTCGTTCCTAATTTCTCGTTTCTATGTATACTTAGTTCCAACCAGTTTATGTTAAATGTAAAATAGTACGACCTCTTGTCATACTATTCCAATTGTTGTTTTGTGAACCGATGTGATGTACGCCAACGAATGTCGGTATATAAAAGCAAATAAATAAAATAAATAAATATTTAAAAACTCTGCCACTACCATTTATCCAATATTCAAAAGGGCTGGAACGTGTGTGTTTAATGTCAAAATATGTAAACCCACACCTGTATATCTATTTAAAAGTACACCATTGATGACAAAAAATATTTATAAAATTTTTCATTAAACTTTTATATATTTTGTATTATTTTATTTATTTATTTTTATTAATAGGAGGGAAAGACTTCAGATACCAGAAGGGCTAACTAAATAGTCATCCTGGTGATATTCAATCATTAGTCATAAAAACCTCCTTTTGAAATATGATTTTTGCATGAAATAATTTTCTTTGCGCATTAATTATTCTTTGATCATTGGATTCTATTTGCAAGAACAAAGAAGCAATAATATTGTGTTATTCAATAACCATTGCTTTGCTACAGCGTTTTAGCTTTGAACCACAATGGGCTCTTCATCAGTATACTGAACTTTAAACTCGCAAAGATAGACCATTACTTATCTTGTTGTTCTTGAAAATAATTCTCCACAGAAACTGCTCATGTTCTCCAACAATTAGCCAAAGTTTCGCCAAAATGGCTACGTCAAGGAGATATTCTTTTAAAGAGATGACTTAAGAATATTACTGCTTCATTGTTCCTGTAAATAGAATCCAATGATCAAAGAATAATTAATGCACATAGAAAATTATTTCATGCAAAAATCATATTTCAAAAGGAGGTTACGCTTGCCATGCCCCCGAAATGCCCCCGGGCCAGAACCATGCCCACGACCTCGCCCACGGAACTCCCCCCTATGACGCACCAGCCACAACATGCCCTCCCGACACGTCCCCCCAGGAAAGCCCCGGGACTTACGCGCTTCCCGGGGCTTGTCCGCGCCGCCGGGCCTATGCAACATAGGCTTGGCGCGCGCATGGAGTGGAAGGGGCAGCTTTTCAGGGGTTACGTGCGTATCTTACACGCATACCCCTTTGAAAATCTGCCCCCTAGTGAGTACTCTAACTCTCAGTATATCTCATCCACAGTATCTCCTCACTGGGAGACCTGCTGCGGAACCTTCTGACGTCATCAAGGAGATAAGGGCTCCCTCTGCCGAGGTCCCTGACACTGCAACTACTAGACTGCCTCACTACTGCCACCTCTGGTGGTTCTCTTCAAGCTGTTTAATAAAAGAACTCTTGTGTTTGTGTAGTACAAATCTAGCCCAGTGCTGTGGCTCCTCACGGGGCTCCTCCCCATGGGCGTGGTCACCTCCACAGCACCCAAGGATCCACAAACACATAATTATAACAGATTGCTAACTCCATAGATCCGGCTCAGCTCACTGCGTTGCAGGCCATTCCAGGCCTGGCCCAGCGGATTTCCGAACAGCAGAGTATGCTGGAGGGACTGACCGCTGCATTTAATCTACTGCACACACAGATGAACTCGCCTTCCACCTCAGGTAAAGAAGCTAAACCATCTGAGGTGACGTCAAGACTACTGTGCCTCTTGCAGCTCCCACCCGCTTCTTGGGAGAAGTCTGGAGATGCAGAGACTTCATTAACCAGTGCTGCATGCACTTTGCATTACAACCTGGCCACTTTCCCACAGCCTATGCCAAGACTACTTACATCCTGTCGTATCTAGATGGACGAGCAATGTCTTGGGCCTCTTCACTGTGGGAGCGCGAGGATCCGATTCTTCATGACCTTGAAGGATTTCTCGAACTCTTTAAGTCAGTTTTCGATGATCCTGCCCAGTATACCATTGCAGGATCTTCTTTGGTTCACCTGACTCAAGGGAACAAACCACTAGCTGACTTCGCTATAGAATTCAATACACTGGCATCTGAATTATCCTGGGACCCGAAATGTCTGAAGACCCTCTTCTTTGAAAGACTGAAGTCCCGTCTGAAGGACAAACTCGCCGCTCATGAAATGCCTGAGTCCTTAGCTGAACTAGTGAAATTGGTAACAAGGATCGATTGCCAACTTTGCGATAAGGTTCAGGAGACCCTTTCTGGGTGAAGTTTCAGTCAAGTCCACACCCAGGTTTGTTCCTTCAGTGCCAGCAGCCAGCAAAGAAGAACCTATGCGGTTTGGCCGCAGCCACCTGACATCAAAAGAGAGAAGAACATGGAAGAAATTATGGCTGTGTATGTACTATGGACAAGCTGGTCATGCTGTCCAAATTTGCCCTATATGTCCGGGAAACTGGCAGACCTAAGTCCTGCGGGAAGACTCATCTTCGGTCTCACCACTCCTTCTCCTCCGCTCTCTCTTCCTGTATCTTTGATCTGTGGACCCTTAGCGTACCAGACTCTTGCCCTAGTGGACTCCGGGGCAGGAGGCAATTTCATTCTACAATGATTAATGGAGCACCTATGGATCCCCACTTCCACCATGAAGCCTCCACTACTTCTTTCATCCATCCATGGAGAGCCCTTACCGGGTGAAGTAACACTACACACCGAACCAGTGTGTCTACGGACCGGTGCCCTCCATTCTGAGACCATCTCCTTCTTTGTTTTAGAGAAGGTCATGCACCCTTATAGTACTGGGATTACCTTGGCTGCAGCAGCATATGCCTCAAATTCAATTGAGCTACACTAGAACTGTCAAGATGAGGTCCAGACTGCCATGATAAATGCCTGATGGAGGTAGCTCTATTACCCTGTATGCCTACCACCCTACTAATGCTGGGGCGCCACCTCAATATGCATCTTTCCAAGATGTCTTTTTAAAAGAAGCTGCAGATGTACTTCCGCCTCACAGACCTTGACTGCACTATTAAACAGAAGCCTAATACGGAGCCACCCAAGGGTAGAGTGTACCCATTGTCCGTGGCAGAAAATAAAGCCTTGTCCGAATATATTCAGGAAAATCTCCAAAACGGCTTCATAAGACCATCCAAGTCCCCTACTGGCGCAGGCTTTTTCTTTGTGGGCAAAAAGGATGGTACACTACGTCCATGTATAGATTACAGAGGCCTCAATGAAATAACAATAAAGGATCGCTACCCTCTGCCTCTCATATCAGAGCTATTTGACAGATTACAAGGAGCTCAAATCTTTTCCAAACTGGATCTGAAAGGAGCCTATAATTTACTTCGCATTCGAGCTGGCAATGAGTGGAAGACGGCCTTCAACACTCGGGATGGCCACTTTGAATATCTAGTGATGCCCTTCAGCCTGTGCAACACCCCGACTGTCTTTCAAAATTTAATGAACGACATTTTCCGGGATCTCCTCTATAAGTATGTTGTTATTTATTTGGACGACATCTTGATTTTCTCTCAAGACATGACCACTCATCTGGAGGATGTTAAGAAAGTACTACAGAGGCTCTGTGAGAACCATCTCTATGCCAAGCTATCCAAATGTGAATTTCACAAAGAGTCAGTGCCTTTCTTAGGCTACATTGTCTCCAATCAAGGCTTTCAAATGGATCCACAGAATCTGGAGCGTATCCAGAAATGGGCGCACCCCACCTGGTTAAAAGCTCTCAGCCGCTTCTTAGGTTTCACCAACTATTACAGGACCTTCATCAAGAATTACTCGTCACTTACAGTGCCGCTTACAGCTATGATGAAGAAAGGTGCCAATGTTACTAATTGGTCTCCAGAGGCTATAGCCACATTCCAGAAACTAAAAGATGCCTTTTCAAGCAAGTTGTGTCTTCGACACCCAGATCCCTCCAAGCCTTTCATTGTGGAGGTCGATGCCTCAAACATTGGCGTAGGGGCCGTATTAAGCCAGGCTGGTGATTCAAAGGTTCCACAACCATGCTCATTCTTCTCCCGTTGCTTCTCTCCTGCAGAGAAAAATTACAGAATAGGAGATAAGGAGCTTCTGGCTATTAAGATGGCATTCGAAGAATGGCGCCCTTGGCTTGAAGGAGCGCAACATCAAGTAACGGTCTTCACAGACCATAAGAATCTGGAGTACCTCCACTACGTACAGCGCCTGAATCATAGACATGCGAGATGGTCTCTGTTTTTCAACAGATTCAACTTTGTGCTCAAGTACCGCCCTGGAGATAAGAATATCAGAGCTGATGCTCTATCTCACTCATTTCTCTCTGAGGACATTCCAGAGGAACTGCAACACATCATTGACCCAGAGAAGGTCATATTGGCAGCTAGCCACTCAGTACCTGCAGGAAAGACCATCGTACCCAAGAACCTCAGAAAGAAGTTATTGGCTTGGGCCCATGACTCTAAATTTTCAGGACACCCTGGCCAACGTAGAACCCTGTCTAAACTTCAGACCTATTACTGGTGGCCCACCATGAAGGAAGACACATTCTCCTACGTCGCTTCCTGCGCTAACTGCGCTAAACAGAAGATGCCGCAGGGTCATCCATGGGGTCTACTCCAACCCTTGCCAGTGCCAGAAGAACCATGGACACATAATGCCATAGACTTCGTGGTCGATTTACCATCTTCAGGAGGAAACAACACCATTTGGGTAACCGTAGATCGGTTTTCGAAGATGGCTCATTTTGTGGCTCTCCCAGGCTTACCCACCTCCATGGAGCTCGCCAAACTATTCATTACGCACATCTTCCACCTGCATGGCTTGCCTAAGCACATAGTCTCCAATTGAGGAGCCCAATTTACAGCTAACTTCTGGAAGACACTATGTAAGAAGTTCGATATTTCCCTCGCCTTCACATCAGCATATCATCCTCAATTCAACGGGCAAACAGAGAGGATGAACAGGATACTCAAGCAGTTCATTCGTGCCTATGTGAACACTCACCAGAATGATTGCAGTGAACTGTTGCCCTGGGCAGAATTTGCCATTAATTCTCATCCAGCAACATCCACTGGATCACTATTCGAAGTGGTCTATGGACAACTACCACTGCCACTTCTGTTATCAGTTTCATCCCCGGCAGCTCAATCTACTGCCAAAGATATCCAACAACTTTGGACTCAGACAAAAGAGATGCTTTTTAAAGCAGGACTTCGAGCAAAGAAAGGATACGATGCTCATCACTGTAAGGCTCCAGACTTTAAGCCTGGTGATAAAGTCTGGCTTTCCACAAAGCACTTAAGACTTAAACTTCCTTCAGCTCACTTTGCTCCGTGTTTCATTGGACTATTTCCCATTCTCTGACGACTGGGCAATGTCACCTACAGTCTGAAGCTACCATCTACCTTAAAGATCCACAATGCATTCCATGTCTCACTATTGAAGTCATTGATCCTTAATGAGTTCTCCAACAAGATACCTGATGTTACACCTATAGATGCAGAAGAAGACATCAAATATAAAGTAGACCGGGTTCTCGATTTGAGAAGATGAGGCAGAGTATGGGAATACCTCCTGTCATGGGATGGGTATGGCCCTGAAGAAAACTCTTGGACACCAATGTCTAATATCCTGGATAAAGAGTTGCTACAGGATTTTCATCACTTACATCCTCAAAAACCAAGACCTGGTAGGAAACAGCGTGGACGCTCTTTGAAGGGGGGTACTGTTGCATCTGTCGGTCCTCGACGGCTTTGCCCCTTTTGCCTCACCTTATTCACGGCTCCTCCCGCTTACCTGGGCAAGATGGCTACCACCGCATCTACAAGCCGACCTCTCTGGTGTCCCCTGAACGGCTATGGTGTAGCATCCCGCCATTGCTTCTCCCAGGTATCTACTAGGGTGCGCGCGCACCCACATCTTTGTACCACCCTTGGTGCAAACCAATGGTGTGATGCTGACATCACACCATCTGGGTATATTACCTTCACTCATTTGCTAGCTCTCCGAGTTAGCAAGGACTCGAATCCGTTCTTGTCTACGCTACTCTGCCGCTTCCGTGCTGCCGAAGGAAGCTCTCTCTCTCTGCCCTTCGGGGTACATGCTAACCTGGATACCCGCTCCTTGGGGACCCTCTGCTTTATTTTAGGTGCCTTACAGGGAACAGGTACTCGCTCCTCGAGGGCCTGCTCTTCCTGCCTCGGTGCCTGTACCTTCTACAACAGACCTGGTGGAATCGCATATCAACAGCAAACACCTAGTGAGTACTCTAACTCTCAGTCTATCTCATTCACAGTATCTCCTCACTGGGAGACCTGCTGTGGAACCTCCTGGCGTCATCAAGGAGAGAAGGGCTCCCTCTGCCGAGGTCCCTGAGATTGCAACTACTAGACGTGTCTCACTACTGCCACCTCTGGTGGTTCTCTTCAAGCTGTTAAATAAAAGAACTCTTGTGTTTGTGTAGTACAAGTCTAGCCCAGTGCTGTGGCTCCTTATGGGGCTCCTCCCCATGGGCGTGGTCACCTCCACAGGATCCAAGGATCCACAAACACACATAATTACAGCACTTTCTTCAAATTTATTTATTTTTTTATTTATTTATCGAGTTTTATATACCGTCATTCGGGTATGCCATCACAATGGTTTACAAATTTCGACAGGAAGGATAGTTTAGATGGGTAGTACAAAGATCAACATCATGGTCAGGTATATGTACAGGGAGGGACAGGTACAATCAGGTTAAAGTACAGCAAGTAAAGGTACAGAGCAATGGGGTAGTAAGGTGGCAGTTAAACAAAGGGAACATATGGATTCTTCTTCACTTTGTTACAATACTGCCAAATGGAGAGTAATCAATATTTCTTATCATTCCACTACATCAGTGTACTCTATGAGGATAATGTTTAGCAAAGTAGCCAGTGGACAAGTAATCTGGCTAAAGTTAGTCCACGGCTGGCTAACCTTTCATAAGTCGAGAACCACAAAACCAGAATTCACAGAGGCAGAGACCCGCCATGCCTTTTATGGGTGAGTGAGAGATGACCCCTCCCTTTCCCCATGCCACACATTTGAAAGAAAAGGCCAACTCTCCCTCTCTCAGACACAAAGACACAGATACGCACACAGACAGAGACACACACACATATGCTCTCAGTCACAGACACGGACACATTCACACACATTATCTCTCAGGCAGAAAGACATATTCACACACACATGTTTGCACTGTCTCCATCTCTCCAACACAGACACACACACATACTACTCCTGGGGGAATTCTGTGCAAAAAAAAAATTCTGCGCCCAAAATCCTAAAATTCTGCAAACTTTATATTGGTCAAAATAACACAATTTACATGAGCCTTTAAGTAATAACTTTTTTCTGTATTAATTTAAAATGTAATTTCTTAAAGATGCAGAATTTTAAATATTTTGAACAGAATTTCCCTAGAAATTCTGTAAGACTGTCCCTTCCACTCGCTCTCCCTATTCCCCTGGCCACTTTGCCCTTTCAGGCCCCAACTCTTCCACCTGCCAGTATCTCTCCCCTCCACCACTGTTACCCGTGCCGCCCGCAGCAGCCCTGCAGCGCGGCCCTCTCACCTTTTCAGATGGATTCCAGCTCCTGGCTCCTCTTCACTGGCGGCGGTAGGCTGCCAGCTCCGACCTCAGGTTCTCTCCAGTGCCTCCTGCCCTGCCACGCTACCCAGTGTTGCCAGCCACAATGTCCCTGTTCATTGGGCCTCTCCGCGTGGCCTGCGGAGAGATGCTGCCATCAGCGCCGCGCCACTTCCTAGCTGCGCACGCATCACTAGTTCTTTTAAAGGGCCCGCATCAGGAACCTGGCCGCAGACCCAGATGCTGATGTCAGACTCCTCAGCGTATAAAAGCTCAGGCCTTGCTCCATAGCGTTGCCTTTGCAACAGGTCTCCTCATACTCCGAGTACTTGTTGCTTATCCGAGAATCGTCTCTTCATTGTGTTCTTGTTTCCTGTGGTTCCCGGTTCCTGTTCTCCTTGTTCCTGTTTCATCTATGTGTTGGACTGACTCTGGATTTGACCACCGCTACACCTGACTACTCTTCAGCTTCTCTCCAGCCCCGGACCTCCGCTACGCCTGACTACTCTTCAGCTTCTCTCCAGCCCCGGACCTCTGCTATGCCCGACTACTCTTCAGCTTCTCTCCAGCCCCGGACCTTTGCTACGCCTGACTACACCTGCATTCTCTGTGCCCTGACCATTGCCTTGATTGACTACGCCTGCCTTCTCCATGTTCTGAACCTTGCTTTAATAACTACGCTACAGACTTTCCTGTGTCCAGAGTTCTACATTGCTTGCCACAACTTCCACTTGCCACCAGCTCTCATCCTTGCCTGTCAGTGACGCCTCCCCTCGCCTATCCTCTGGACGTGGACTTACAAGGCTTAGACCTTCTTTTGCTTGAGCGCCTCCAGTTACTTATTGTTCCTTTGGCGCCTGAGTTCCAGTACCGAATCCTGTCCAGGATAGGACTATAAAGGCACAAAGGAAGGCGATCTATAAAAGCCGTCAGGATAGGACTATGCCATCTACTGGCTGCTGTCTCTGGGCTGCATCACCTTCCATCTCTAGCTAACTTCAGACCCACCTGTCCTGCCAGCCCCAGCACCCAAAGGCTCAACCCGAGGGGAATGAGGGCTGGTATAGGTGAAGCTCCAGTGGCCTCTAGCTTCAGCCAGCCCACTCCACCTGCTGACAGTGGGGACCTGTAGGTCCTTGCCTACGGGTTGCGTCAACCCCACCTCAGCCCAAGGGTCCACCTCCGACGCAACAACCTCTAGGCTCAACCTTTATCGTCACTCCCAGAGTTTGATCCTGTTCTCAGCACTGCCCTTCACACAGGCTCTCTCTGTCCTTCGCTCTCTAACACACATGCTCCCTCTCTCTAGTGCACATACACATACCCCCATACAGGCTCCCTCACTCTCTCATACACACACATCTCATACAGGGTCCCTCTCTCTTGCATACTCACTAACACAAGCTCCCTTTCTCTCTCATGCATACACCCTCACACAGGCTACCTATGTCTCTCTCTCACACACCCCCTCTCTCTCACACACATGCTCTCTCTCTCACATACACAATCCCTTCATGCAAGCTAGCACCCTCACATGCACACGATCCCTTTTTCATACACACCAGCTCTCAATCTCTCTCACACATACACACTCCTTCACAATCTACTCATATAGGCTCCCTCTCTCTGGCACCCATACTCAAGCACCCCCCCCCCTGCTCTCTTTCACACCCCCTGCTTATCCTCTCTGGTCTCTCTCACACACCCCTGCTCTCTCACCTCCCCTGTTCTCTCTCACACCTCCCTCTCCCTCCCTCTATCACACCCCTCTTCCCCTCATTTTACACACACCTCTCTACACACGTTCACTCTCACTGGGGCCTTCATCTTCCTGTGAGCAGAGCACGTTCATTTCATCGCAAATGGCGTGCACTCCGTTCGGAGCACATCGGGGCCTTCATCTTCACTGCGAACAGTGCATGCTCTATTCGCGGCATTCCGGGGTCTCCGCTGCCATTTTCTGCGCAGGGGGGAATTCTGCGCAAATTCTGCACTCCGTAGTAATGCAGATTCCCCCAGGACTAACACACTCTCACTCTTTCAATCATAAAGACACACAAATCTCTCTCACACACACTCACTCTCTCTCAGACACAAAGACACACACACACATACACACACACACACACACACAAATACTTTCTCTTTCTGACACAAAGATTCACAAAAACATTCTGCTGTTATGCTGCTGCTCATGGGATCTCTCAGTGACTGTCATCCACTCCAGTATTCCCCACAGCCAAAACCTGCAGCAACCCCTCCCTTTCTCATTCTCACCCCTTCTTGGCATCCACAATCTCCAGAAGACTTGCTGGTGCCACAATCAGTGCATAAAGCTCACAAGATGCCAGTTGTCCACCCCTTTGCTAGCAGAATCCCTCACACATGCAGAACACAGACAGACCCTCACCAAATACAGAACAAAAAAACAAAGACCATAAAAGTTTGTGCATGTTTGTGTCTGAGAGAATGTGTCATTATGTCTGAGAAATAGAAACATGTAGAAACCGTAATAAGCCTGGCTGTATCATGCTGTGAAACAATGGAAAAAAAGCATCACCACAATTTCTCATAAAGCATCAGATAAAAACAAGAAATATAAATCATTCATAATAGTAAAACTATACTAATAAAAAGAATAAATATTTTAAAACAGCTGATGAACAGAACATCCAATAATTAAAAACTCATAAATTTTGTTTTAATATTTCCCCAAAAATGAATAAAATATTTCAAAACAGACATCAAATAATACCACAAAATGTCAAATTAATAAGAATTAAAAAGATCTCCTGCTCTTTATATCTGGAGTCTTTTGATGTCCAGTCAACCTAAGTTTGTTTTGATTGGGTGAAGGGGGAAAAACTAACTCTATCCTTTCTCTCTCTCTTTCTCTCAAATACACACTTACACATGTTCTCAAACATTTCCTCACATGCTCCCACACAATCCCTCTCTCTGACACACACACACACATACAAGCTTTCTCTCTTCCTCACACACACACATATACACGGGCTCACTCCATCTCCATAACTGGGAACGTTTGATTTTCAGTCATCCAGAGATTGTCGAGGAATAGTGGAAAGCAGATGGAGCAACAGGGGTGGAAGAAATATACAAACTTTCTCCTCTCTCTGTCATACACACACATACACATACCCTTCTACACTCTCTTCTTATTCCCCCTTCCCCTTCAGTCTTGCTCACTCATCCCTCTTCCCTTCCCTCCCAGTCACTCATCCCTCACTCCGACTCACCTTTCCTTTCCTCAGTCACTCACCCCTCCCTTCCCTCCTAATCACTTACACACCTTCCCTTTCAATCACTCACCTCACCCCTTCCCTCTCACTCACCTCTTCCCTTCCACTTATCCCTTCCCTTCCGTCACTCATCCTCCTCCATCTCTGCTGCTGGGTGGGATGGGATCCCCCAGCAGTCATTGGCAGGGCTAGTGCTAGCATTTTTGCTATCCCTGTATGAACAATTACTGTGCTGCCCCCTTCTGGTTCTTTTTTTTTTTTTTTTTAATACAGAATGTTTTTCCCAGTAACCAAAACACAGTAGAAACTATCAGTCTCACATTCTGTTGGAGGACCCCTTCCTCACAGTAAGAAGCCATGCTCCCTCCAGCAATCTAAACTTTTAAAATTGACATGCCCCCTGAACATCAATGTCAAAATTTGGCAGGAGTCTTCCACTAACCATTATGTAAAAATGGTGCCAGCTGACCCCATAGCTGGTACCATTTTGTTTTATAGAATTGCATGCACTGCTATAGTGCCACCTAGTAAACCTATATGGTATTAGGCCTATTGTAACATGTTGGGTGTGGGTTTGGCCCTCAGAAGGTCCTGAATAAAATAAATGATAATAATGATATAGTAAAACTTCCCATACTAAAATAGTATTAACTGCCAGCACTCAAACATGAACAACCCTATCTATGAAGAGGCAACACTGCAAATATTACACCAGGACTTAAAACACCAATATGACTTGTGGGAAAGGCAAAGGAGAAACAAAGATCACCAGTCCTCATAAATAATCAAACAATAAAATTAAGGAATATAAATCAATCCTATTAGTAAAACCATAGTAATAGAAAAGAATGTCTCCAGTAAGCTAAGGAACCGAATAATATTCAATAATTAAGAGTTCATTCAAAATTTTAAACATTTTCCAAACAGCAATAAAATATTTCAAACTGGCAGACTAACACCCAATAACTAAAATGAATAAGGATAGAAAATTCACTGAACTTCATTTCCAATCATCCTGAGCATGTCATGGATTAGTGGGGTAGCACAAACATTTTTCACACACACAGAGGCAGGCTCACATTCACACACTCATACCCAGTCAGGTTCCCATTCATTCACATACATACACAACCCCCAGTTGAGTTCCCATTCACATACACACACGCACACCCCCAGTCGAATTCCTATTCACATACACTCACGCCCCCCCCCCCAGTCGAATTCCCATTCACTCACATACATACTCAAGAATGTTAGCATTCACTCACTCTCTCTCTCTCTCACTCACACACACACACACCCAGTCGAATTCCTATTCACATACACTCACGCCCCCCCCCCCAGTCGAGTTCCCATTCACTCACATACATACTCAGGAATGTTAGCATTCACTCACTCTCTCTCTCTCTCTCTCACTCACACACACACACACACACACTCACACCCCCCCCCCCCCCAGTCGAGTTCCCATTCACTCACATGCATACTCAGGAATGTTAGCATTCACTCACTCACTCTCTCTCTCTCTCACACACACACACACTCCCAGGCAGGTTCCCATTCACATACACACATCCAGTTAGGTTCCTCTTCATACACATCCAGTCAGGCTCTCATTCATTCATTCATTCATTCATTCATTCACACACACATACAATTGGAAGCAGACAGGGGAGCCCAATCTGCTGTTCCTCTTTGTGTGCCAGCCCCTGCCAGAGTCAAATCTTATAGGGCTAGCATTTCCTCTGTGCTGATCTCAAGCACAGGGAGGCCCACAGCAAAGCCTTTTTAAAGCATATTGGTGCCACTTAACCAGATATCTTTTGAATATATGTGGTTAAGTGGCAGGTGATCCAGCCACACAAGGCCTGCTCTGGGGCAGGTCTAAAGTTATCCAGCTAATTTAGCTGGTTATAGTTGAAAATCAGCTAAGTTAACTGGATACATTTACTCTGCCCCAGAGCTCCTCCTTTTTTTCAGGCAACATTTTAGCTGGATAATGACTTATACGACTAAAATGTAGCCAGATAAGTGACTCAATATTCAAAAAATTGCCATTTAGCCAGATAACTTCTGAGTTATATAATAAAATGCCTTTCAATATTGACCTCTATGAATTTAAAATGTGGCATCAAATATGGTGCTCTGAATGATATTTAACCAGAAACATTCCACTGCCTGATATATGCCAAGTTCGTATTGTGAAAAAAATCATTTTCTTTCCTTTATTCCTTGTAAATTTTTGCTTTTTTCTTTGCAAACAATTCTTTGTCACATTTGATGCCACATTTCAAATGTATAGCATACACTGATATATTAGAATAATAAGGAATATTGATTACTACCCACTAGTATTTTTTTTTTTTGTTCTTTGTTGGTTTTAAGGAAGGCCAGCTTTTCTACTAATCTGGTGCCAGCCATGAACTATGTAGACTCAGGATGCCCCTTTACATGGAGAATACCCATTCATTAGGCACACTTGTTGATGAGTAGTAAAAGAAATGCTGCTTGATCTTGGCAAGGTCCGGCCATTCTTTAGCCTTTTGTGCCAAGTATGCCAATGGGACTGTGCCCTTCACTCAATGGAGTCTCCAAAGTACCACATCACTGCAATTTTCACAGGAGTCTCCTTTGCTGGGGGATTCCCGGCTGAAGCTATGGCCTATGGCAGGACAGCCCACTTTCTTCCAGCATCCCCTTACTCCCCCCGAGGCCACCACACAATGGGCTGTCCTGCCATAGGCCATAGCTTCAGCCGGGAATCCCCCAGCAAAGGAGACTCCTGTGAAAATTGCAGTGATGTGGTACTTTGGAGACTCCATTGAGTGAAGGGCACAGTCCCATTGGCATACTTGGCACAAAAGGCTAAAGAATGGCCGGACCTTGCCAAGAACAACCAGCATTTCTTTTACTATCCATCAACCAGTGTGCCTAATGAATGGGTATTCTCCTTGTAAAGGGGCATCCTGAGTCTACATAGTTCATGGCTGGTACCATATTAGTAGAAAAGCTGGCCTTCCTTAAAACCAACAAAGAACAAAAAAAAATACTAGTGGGTAGTAATCAATATTCCTTATTATTCTAATAAGACAGTAACAGCATTGTATGGAGAACCCACTATTTCCTAGGCTAGATCTCCACTGCTTCTCTTCCTCTGCCATTTACCTTCTTGCACCTTAGACATCAATTTATCCTTCCAGTAAGTCAGAGAGCCAGTCTGGAAGGCAACACTCCCTTTCACCCATGAATCAAACAGGGTAGCCAGAATGTAAAAATTCAGCCAGATGAGAGGTTTGAACTAATTTTGTAGTTGCTGCAGCTTTACACTCACAAACTCAAAATGAATCCTGAAAAGTCAGAAGCAATGTGGTTCACTAGGCATACCAGCAGTAAATTGTTATCTGCCTCACAAATTGCCAGAAGAGTTATTCCTTTGAAACGTACAGCCAGAACTCTGGTGTCATTCTTGATCCAGCACTTAGCTTTTCCTTGCATGTTTCAAGTCTTGCTCAGAAATCTTATGTTTTCTGCAAAACATAAGATGACTCTGACCTTTTCTAGAGGGCAGAGATCTTAGAATCCTTACTTACTCACCTGGGTTGAGCATTCTTGACTATTGCAATTGTTTATGGGCTTTCTTTCAGTTTGACTCAAAAATTACTGATTGATCAGAACACAGCCGCCAAAGTCATTTTGAAAGGCATAAATTTGATCATGTAACACCTTGTAACACAGCATGAGCAGTGTTTGGCTTTAGTACGGCTGGGGGACAGAGTACTCTGGAGTCCAGCCTTTCCTTCATAGAGCAGTGCTTTATTTGCAGTGTAGAAAAAGTAGTAACAGAAGCAGTCTGCTCTGCTTACCTCAGCAGCACAATTCATAGTTACAGCACTCACTGTTAAGACAGCAGGAACTGCCTTCTCCTCATGAAGTAAAAGCTAAACACACAGGACAGAAATGATGAATAAGCTGCCTTCTCTTTATCCCTGGGGCCTGAGTGTCTGAACCTTTCTGAGCTTGCTCTCTTTCTCCCATGCTTAGGGAAACAGAATTTCCTTTTGAGCTGACTTAAGATGGACCAGGCTAAATGATTTGGTCCTGGTCTTTTAAGGGGGGGGGGGGGGGGTCCTTGATATCCCCTCTTTTACATATCTCTTTTGCAAGAACGTTATTGGCTTCTTATAACAATTCATACTCAATTCAAGATCTGCTGTTTTACTTTCAGAGCATGAAGTTAGCAAGTAGCATATTTAAGACTAATCAGAGAAAATTCTTTTATACTCAATGCACAATTAAGCTCTGGAATTTGTTGCCAGAGGATGTGGTTAGTGTAGTTAGTGTAGCTGGGTTCAAAAAAGGTTTGGATAAGTTCTTGGAGAAGAAGTCCATTAACAGCTATTAATCAAGTTTACATAGGGAATAGCCACTGCTATTACTGGCATCAGTAGCATGGGATCTTCTTGATGTTTGGGTACTTGCCAGGTTCTTGTGGCCTGGATTAGCCACTGTTGGAAACAGGATTCTGGGCTTGATGGACCCTTGGTCTGACCCAGCATGGCAATTTCTTATGTTCTTATGTTCATTTCTTCCTCTCTCTCAAATTTCTTAGCTACAATCCTTCCACAGCAGTTCACTCCTCACAACAGGAATTGTTAAGGATTCCCTCATAAAGAAATTCACTTGGAGATGACTGGAGAACTCAGTTTCTCTTATATTGCTCCATGTTTACGGAATTCACTTTCTCTATCTCTACATTTAAAAAAGGATTATGCCAAGTTTAAAAAGAGTCTGAAAATGTTTTTCTTTTTCAAAGTGTTTGAACCACAATAGAATCTTGACCATGCTAATTTGCAAAGCATATTAGCTACACTGACTGGATCTCATACTAAACGCTACTCAGGGCTTAATCTGAAGACACGAAGGAAGTGGAACTGTGGAAGGGATGGGGACAGGTGTGAGCTTTCTCTTAAACTCTCCTGTACACACACACTCACTCTCACATATATATGCCAACTCACCAGAAGCAATGGGACTGAGAGGCATTCACCTTTTGTCTCTTCACTGTTTCCCATCCTCTCTAATGGCCTTTCAATTGTACCAGGAAACTGCACAAAAATCAAGGCTATGTGGCTGCTTTCATCTCAGGGTAAGCAGCTCTAACATTCTGCTTTGTTTTGTCTAGGGCCTGGGGGGGGGGGGGAGGGGCAGAAACAACCCTGTCACCACTGTCTCTGCTCCATTTCTGCAGGGAGCTGACAGAAAATCTTCAGTGATGTGTACTCTGCTGTTTATAATTCCTATTGTGTATGTCAGTGGTTCTCAACCTTTTTTTGGCCGGGACACACCTGACAGATGGTTCTCACATGCGTGACACACTGAGCATGTGACCGTCACGGGGCTAAATGTAAACATGCACTCTGCATCCACAGGACTCCCCTCAACCCCCCACAATGAGTGCAGAGCAGATCTAGGGCATTACAACTCACCATACAAAAAAGATATTCTGGTTCTGATGACATCTCAGTAAAAGCAAAACAAACTCCCTTTACTACCAGGCACAATAGCCCTTCTTATGAAAAGACAGTAATTTACCACTAATGCATGTCCTATTGAGAAAACACAACAAATAAGATTGATACAAAAGCCTACATGCTAGTAAAATACCTCACCTCTGTCACACACCCAGAACTGACCTTCACCAAGTACAGAAAGACCACACATTATAAATATGGAGACAGAAACTGGAATGGAAAACCAAAAAAGCCACTCTGCATGCAGTGCAAACCTAGAGAAATGGAAGAGAAATATAGCACCTAACAGTCCCAGGATCTGCAATAATGCACACAAACTAACCCGCACAAAGATACACCTGTATTATGGAACACACTCAACCAGTAACAACCCTATCTAAGAAATACAACTATTAAAACCAGGCCCTAAACACTAATACATTTCTTATTGGGAAAACAGAATAAGCCAAACTGCTATAGAGCCCCACACAGAAATAATTGTAAAGCTATACTAAAAATGTTACAAAACAGCTGCTGAACAGAATAATATCCAACAATTAAAAACTCATAAAAATTATTAACACACGTCCAAATATCAATAAAATATTTCAAAACAGCAGACATCGCATAATACCCAATAATTAAAATGGCAATCAAGAAAAATAAATTTAAAAAGCCACCTTTTCTTACCCTCTCCAGCAACTCTCCTACTCCTTTCCCTTCCAGGCCAATAGCACTCACAGGAAGCAGCAAGGGCTGCTGAAGCTCTGTCCTCACAGTCCTCTTCCTTAGCGCCCACAACCAGTCACTCACACACATAACTCCAATTAGACCCCACGAACAGTCTCGGTCTCTCTCACCTCCCTGACCAGTCTCTCTCTCAATCACACTCATGGTCTCTTATATACAAGCTCTCAATCACACACAAATGCTCTCACACCCACACCAGCTCTCACCCAGGCTTCCATTCACACCCACACACACCAGCTCTCACCCAAGCACCCATTCACACCCACACACACCAGCTCTCACCCAAGCACCCATTCACACCCACACAAACCACCTCTCACCCAGGCTTCCATTCACACACAGACACCCCAGCTCTCACCCAGGCACTCATTCACACACAGACACACCAGCTCTCACCCAGGCTTCCATTCACACCAGCTCTCACCCAGGCACCCATTCACACCAGCTCTCACCCAGGCACCCATTCACACCAGCTCTCAACCAGGCACCCATTCATACCAGCTCTCACCCAGGCACCCATTCACACCAGCTCTCAACCAGGCTCCCATTCACACCAGCTCTCAACCAGGCTCCCATTCACACCAGCTCTCACCCAGGCACCCATTCACACCAGCTCTCAACCAGGCACCCATTCACACACAGACACACCAGCTCTCAACCAGGCACCCATTCACACACAGACACACCACCTCTCAACCAGGCACCCATTCACACACAGACACACCACCTCTCACCCAGGCACCCATTCACACACAGACACACCACCTCTCACCCAGGCACCCATTCACACACAGACACACCAGCTCTCACCCAGGCACCCATTCACACCCACACACACCACCTCTCACCCAGGCACCCATTCACACCAGCTTTCAGCCAGGCACTCATCCACGCACACAGACGCACCCGCTCTCACCCAGGCACTCATCCACGCACACAGACGCACCCGCTCTCACCCAGGCACTCATTCACGGACACAGACGCACCCGCTCTCACCCAGGCACTCATTCACGGACACAGACGCACCCGCTCTCACCCAGGCACTCATTCACGCACACAGACGCACCCGCTCTCACCCAGGCACTCATTCACGCACACAGACGCACCCGCTCTCACCCAGGCACTCATTCACGCACACAGACGCACCCGCTCTCACCCAGGCACTCATCCACGCACACAGACGCACCCGCTCTCACCCAGGCACTCATTCACGCACACAGACGCACCCGCTCTCACCCAGGCACTCATCCACGCACACAGACGCACCCGCTCTCACCCAGGCACTCATCCACGCACACAGACGCACCCGCTCTCACCCAGGCACTCATCCACGCACACAGACGCACCCGCTCTCACCCAGGCACTCATTCACGCACACAGACGCACCCGCTCTCACCCAGGCACTCATTCACGCACACAGACGCACCCGCTCTCACCCAGGCACTCATTCACGCACACAGACGCACCCGCTCTCACCCAGGCACTCATCCACGCACACAGACGCACCCGCTCTCACCCAGGCACTCATTCACGCACACAGACGCACCCGCTCTCACCCAGGCACTCATCCACGCACACAGACGCACCCGCTCTCACCCAGGCACTCATCCACGCACACAGACGCACCCGCTCTCACCCAGGCACTCATCCACGCACACAGACGCACCCGCTCTCACCCAGGCACTCATTCACGCACACAGACGCACCCGCTCTCACCCAGGCACTCATCCACGCACACAGACGCACCCGCTCTCACCCAGGCACTCATCCACGCACACAGACGCACCCGCTCTCACCAAAAACTTCTTCTTCCTTCGCTGCAGGGATGGGCTCCAGTTCCGCCGCGGCTTTACTCCGGCGGGCCTTCTTTTTTCGCCACCGCGGGAATGGGCTCCCGTGGTGGCCTCGGTCGGGTTTCCTCTTCGCCGCCACAGGCTGTGGCGGCCTTGCTTTGTCGGGGTCAGGTCTCCTCTTCGCCGCCATGGGAGCCCATTCCCATGGCGGCTTTGCTTCGTCGGGGGTCGGGTTTCCTCTTCACTGCGCGATCTTGCTTCGTCAGAGTTCAAAATTCCTCCCTGCCTGCCTCACCGGCCAATCAAAGGCTTCCTCCCTTCTTCCTACTCCCACTGGTAGGGAGGAGGCTTCCGATTGGCGTGCGCGGGGGCAGGCAGAATGAAGGAGGCTTCCCATTGTGTAATGGGGATAGGAAGAACGAAGGCTTCCAATTGGCCCGCGTGAGCTGGAAAAAGGCAAAAGGAAAGTAGAACGGGGTAGTGGGACACCGGGAGACGCGACACACCTGGCGGTGTTTGGCGACACACTAGTGTGTCGCGACACACCGGTTGAGAAGCGCTGGTGTATGTAACCCTCCCCCCCCCCCCCCAACCTACTCAACCTCACCAAAAGCCCACTCCATGTTAAAAGTGCCCCCTCTTACAGTGGTATAAATAGTAGAGTGTCTCATTGGTTTCTACAGTGGTTCTCTCTCTTTCTTTCTTTCTCGCTCTCTCTTCCCCTTTCCTTTGCTTTTATGACTGCTACCACACACTTAAACTGAATATTTTAAAGAATTATCTCTATGAAGTCCCAATCCATTTCCTGGGTGGTAACTCCTAATCTGGAATCTAACATCGTATAACTAAAGTGTAGGTTACTTTTCCCCATGTACTTAAAATTTCATCTGCCATTTAAATGCCTTGTCCAGCCTCACAAAGTCCTCCTGCAATTTTTCATAATCTGCTTGTGATTTAAGAATTCAAAATAATTTTATATCTTCTGAAAATTGTTCATTCATTGTTCCCTTTTCCAGATCATTTATAAATATATATTAAAAAGAACCTGTACCAGTACAGATCCCTGAAGCACTCCACTGTTTACTCTTTCCCACTGAGAAAATTAACCATTTAGTCCTACTCTCTGTTTCATATCTTGTAACTAGTTCATATTCCAAAACAGAACATTGCCTCCTATCCTGTGACTTTTTAATTTTCTCAGGAGACTCTCATGTTGCACTTTATAAAATGCCTTCTGAAAATCTAAATACACTACGTACACTGGCTCACCATTATCATTATCTGTTGCAGATTGATGAGGAAAGATTTCCCTTGTGTAAATCCATGTTAGCTATATCCACTTAAACCATGTTCTGTGATTTTGTTCTTTTTGCTTTTACTGAGTGTCCTATTACTTAGGGTCTCAGGTTTTTGTTTCATATCTAAAGGAGGGGTACCTTTCATTGAGTGAGGACCAAAGGATCATTAGTATCCTCATGGAAAGATGACATGAGTCATTTAGAGAAAGAAGGGGATGAAAAGAGACATAATATAGGTGCCTGTCAGATACCATGAATAGTAAGGAAGGATGAAGAACTACAGGAGAGGTATGAGAACTGCAGTTATACTCCAAGTAACAACTAAAATGGAGTAGAGACCATACTTACCAACCCTATGGGAGGGAAAGTCCTTAAATGTCTTAAACCATAAGAACAGGAAGAACTGATAAATATAATTGGAATTGGCTTTATTACCCAAACTGCTTTAATGGAAGTTAAAGTCACAAATCTATTCAAAATGGAGAATGTAATAGATTGTAAAGAACTTTTATCAGTTCTGTTGGAAATCATATTAGCTTCCAGCTTGATTATTGCTGTTGTCTACACCTAAATGATCATTGCTGTATACAAGAACTTTACAGTAGGGATTTAATTAATTGCAATGCATAGAGTCTAGAGATTATTCTTCCCCTGCTCAGGGAATCATGGACACTCAGATGAAGTAACAGTTTAGGAAGATTTAACCTTAAGAGACTGTGTTTGAGGTGTGGTTCCTGGGACCTTATTCAGGATTATCAGCGTTACATAGACATTTGTGGGCCAAAAGAATGGCAAGATTTGTTTATTTATTTTTAGATTTGTTAACCAACTTTCCCCAAAAGCATAAGGTGCATACATAACATAGAACTGTAACTCCTTATTTGGGTGACTTCCAAAATCCAAGGCCACATACAACAGTTCTTAGGGGAACTGTCACTCCAGAATGTATTTATTAATTTTATTTTTTTCCATAGATTTATAGTCTGCAATTCACAGAGCATCAATGCGGATTACAACCAAAATACACAATAAAACATACAGTACAATAAAATGCATCCAGAGGCTTTATGCGTGTCGCCAAGTCTTTTTAAAATAGGCCTGACACGTGTAATCCCACCTACGCGGGTAAGCGTTTTAAAATCTACCCCATAGGTTTTCAATCTATTTTGAAACATCATATAATCAGTAATAACACGAACCTCATTCAGTATAGTATTCCTCAATTTAGGGTCCAAGACAGAAAAGACTTTAGAGTGAGTGCCATTTAACCTAACAGATGTATGAGATGAAGCTATTAACAATTGATGAGAACCAGAACACAGTGAGTGAGCAGGTACAAAAGGAATTATATAAACAAAAGGAATCAGTATGCAGAGCTTTATATAATGTACTAAAGACAGTATCTTGAATTTCACACTCTGCTTTATTGGAAGCTAGTGCAATTTTACTGAATAAGAAGAAATACTATCACTGCATTTTAAGTAAAAAATGAATCTGGCAGCAGCATTCTGAGTAAGATATAAGATATGCATAAAGAATTTAGGTAATCCTCCATATAATGAGTAACAGTAATCCAAGTGGGAACAATCTATGGATTGAATAACTCATCTAAAATTAAGGCCAGGGAAGTTACTGCTTCAAGGGATGCAATAAGCGCAGTTTAAAAAATGTGATTCTAAACACCCTTTCTTCATTAAAGTTATCTTTAAATCCAACTACACCCCTAAGTTCCTAGCTTCTGCACATAATTGTAACTGATCATTGCCTGGAGAGGATCACCTTAAATCAAGAGGCATAGGCAAAGACCCCAGCCATAAAATTGTGGTATTTTCAACATTCCAGATCAAATTATTATCTCTGAACCGATGACCTACATGTTCCATACAATCTCTAAAAGTAACTTCAGGAAATTCCCCAGTCACATCACTTGGCAAATAAAATTGCACATCAGTATAGACGCTACAATTTACAGACAAGGCAGATAATTCTAAGACTAGTGGCTGCAAAAAAATGTATTAAAAAGCACTGCTGATAAGGCAAATCCCTGAGGGACTCCCCAATTATTGGAATACCATCTAGAACAAACAGTTTTTAATACAGACCTACTGAGATCTCCTATGTAAAAAAAAAAAGAATAGAACCATTTCGATACTGATCCTCTAATCCCAATATCTAACAATCTTCTCAATAATTTAGCATATGAAAGAATGCTGATTTAAACATCTAACTGGACTAAAATACCATTCTTATATTTTAAATTACATCGAATATCATCTAACAGGGATGCTAACAGTATCTCCCTACTTCTCCCTTTCCAAAATCCAAACTGATCATTATGCAAGATATATGTATCTAAAAAATCATCCATTTGTCCTAACATACATTTTTCTAAAATTTTTGCATTGGTACATAAATTAGAGATTGGACGTTAATTAGTTAAAGTATATGAAATGATAGATGAGTCTTTCAAACTAACCTAATTATAGCTCTTTTTTCAAAATATCCAGAACAGATCCAGATCGCAAAGAGAGATTAATGAGCTGTAACAAGAAATTTTCAAATAATGGAATCCTATTCTTAATTAATAAAAATGGGCAGGGATTAAGATGAACATTAAGGATCTTTAATCTAGATAATATGTTTTTGTCAAAGAAAAAATAGATATTGGTAAAAAAAAAATCTTACTACCTGCAATCCACATCATAATCAGTAATGTAATCTCTAATAACATGCCAAGAATGTTCCAGTTCAAAGTTAGAAACTAAAGATTGAGGTTTTTTTTCATGAAAAAACTCTGCCAGCTTTTCAGCATCTAATATAGCAGAGGTAGAAGAAACAGCTGTCATGGGAGGTTTTATTAAAGATTTAACAAGACTGAAAAGCTCAAGAGGCTTATTAAGTGAACTAGAAATCAACCCTGAGAAATATTTTTTTCTTGGTATCATACAGTAAACCCTATAAGAAGCAATAGCTTCTTTGTAACATCTGTCTGATTCAATGGTTTTTAACTTCCTCCCTCTTTTCTCCGCTCTCCTAAGGATCCTTGTACAATCATGCAATGCAGATTTAATTTTAAACTGCTTCTCCACTACTTTGGGACAAGATAAATCATCATAAATCTTAGCTGAATTCCCATTCCACCAAAAAAAAAATAGCCTCATCCACAGATATAAAATCTGAAGACTAACACCTTTCCATGCCTCATAAAATAACTCAGGGTCAAACTTCCTTCCTACTAACAATTCTGCACTCCTTATTAAAGGAGTTTAAACCCAACTCAGATTCCACAATTAAAATTAAAGCATGATGATCTGACCAAGGAATTATATATAGAATCCTCATTAAATTCACCTTGCAGCGGTCAAGCTGATCAAAAATAAAAATTTGATCCAAAGCATGATCAGAGTTATGAGTAGAAGAAAAAAACTAATTGAGGAAAAAATCCCAAATATCCATATGTGAAGAAAAGATCTTAACATGCCATGCCTGCATGCTTTCAAAATGAATATTAAAATTTGCTAATATAATTCATTTTCAATGAACTCTTTTTCTCTCTGACACAATCCAGACTCCACAGTAGGCCATTGGGGTGCCAGGGTTCTTCTGGCAGGAAGGAGGACAGGTCTCCGGGGCTCTAAGCTCATGGGGGTGGGAATCCTGGAACAGTCTCTCACACTCCACAATGAGTATCTCGGATGTACTCACTCCTTATTGTCTCAGCTGGTACGTCCTTGAACTGGAAAGCAGCAGGGCTGGAACTTGAAGTGGTGTTCAAATAAAGCTTTACTGTAACTTAGGAAATTTTGATCAGATTCCAAAATCACCAAACAATGCTCAAAAATCTTAGTACACTTCAAACGAAAACTCCCAAGTGTCTTAGCCCTTTCTCTCCAGTCTCCGCTATTATTAGCAACGGTAACATGGACTAGACTTAGTTTTTGGGTACTTGCCAGGTTCTATGGCCTGGATTGGCCTCTGTTGGAAACAGGATGCTGGGCTTGATGGACCCTTGGTGTGACCCAGTATGGCATGTTCTTATGTTCTTATGTTCTTATGTTCAGTCTCTTTCCTGGTGACAGGAAAGTAGGGGAAAAGTCCTTTGGGTGGGTAGGAATTTGGTAGTAAAAGACTCCTCCCAACAAAAATAATAATAATAAAAAAAACCCACCTAAAAATCAATTCTCTCTTCTGGAAACTGCTGTCCCCACTTAGCGAAGAGTTTGAAAATCGGTGACATGCTGTGCACCCCATCCCCCAAATGCAAGTATCAGCATCAGTAAAAGCACAACAAAAGGGAAGTCAGTCTCCAAATCTAACCATCCCTCCAACTATCACCTTCTCCCATTTACACTGAAGACAGACTTTAGCAGGAGCACCTCGGACCTTATCCAGAGATAGCTTACCTTCTTTCAGCTACTAGATGGTTCAATTAGACTTTCACTCCTATACTGAGATCCAATGACCAGATTTATACATCAAGATCACTACAGACCCTCTCTAGAGTTTCCTCTGGCTTCAGGTCAGCATTTGTAACGCTTTACCTCTCTCTCTCTCTTGGTGGTTTGGGGTGTTCCTCCACTGCTGTTGCAGCTTTGCTTCTCCTTCGCTGACTTGGGCTGTTCATGCCACTGTTGCTATTGCCCTCTATCCCTCTTTTGGTGCCTTGAGGTGTTCATGTCTCGGTTTTGGGCTGTTTTTTGCCCCTCTCACCTTGGATTATTCATGCCACTATTGTTGGTGCCCTTTGCTTTTTGTAGATACCTTGAGTTGTTTCTGCCACTATTGTTGGTGTCCTTTTCCTCTTTCTAGTGCTTTGGGATGCTCCTGCCACAGTTGTTGGTGGACTTTGCCCTTCTTTTAGTGACTTGAGGTGTTCCTGCCACTTTGGTGCTGCTTTGCCCCTCTCACCTTGGATTATTCATGCCACTATTTTTGGTGTCCTTTTTCCCCTTCTAGTGCTTTGGGATGTTCCTGCTACTGTTGTTAGTGCCCTTTATCCCCTTCTAGTGCTTTGAGATGTTTCGGGCACTGTTGTTAGTGCCCTTTATCCCCTTCTAGTGCTCTGGGTTGTTCCTGACACTGTTGTTGGTGCCCTTTATCCCCTACTAGTGCTTTGAGATGTTTCGGGCACTGTTGTTGGTGCCCTTTATCCCCTTCTAGAGCTTTAGGATGTTCCGGGCACTGTTGTTGGTGCCCTTTATCCCCCTTCTAGTGCTCTGGGATGTTCCGGGCACTGTTGTTGGTGCCCTTTATCCCCTTCTAGTGCTTTGAGATGTTCCGGGCACTGTTGTTGGTGCCCTTTATCCCCTTCTAGTGCTTTGGGATGTTCCGGGCACTGTTGTTGGTGCCCTTTATCCCCTTCTAGTGATTTGGGATGTTCCGGGCACTGTTGTTGGTGCCCTTTATCCCCTTCTAGTGCTTTGGGATGTTCCGGGCACTGTTGTTGGTGCCCTTTATCCCCTTCTAGTGCTTTGGGATCTTCCGGGCACTGTTGTTGGTGCCCTTTATCCCCTTCTAGTGCTTTGGGATGTTCCGGGCACTGTTGTTGGTGCCCTTTATCCCCTTCTAGTGCTTTGGGATCTTCCGGGCACTGTTGTTGGTGCCCTTTATCCCCTTCTAGTGCTTTGGGATGTTCCGGGCACTGTTGTTGGTGCCCTTTATCCCCTTCTAGTGCTTTGAGATGTTTTGGGCACTGTTGTTGGTGCCCTTTATCCCCTTCTAGTGCTTTGAGATGTTTCGGGCACTGTTGTTAGTGCCCTTTATCCCCTTCTAGTGCTCTGGGATGTTCCTGACACTGTTGTTGGTGCCCTTTATCCCCTTCTAGTGCTTTGAGATATTTCGGGCACTGTTGTTGGTGCCCTTTATCCCCTTCTAGAGCTTTAGGATGTTCCGGGCACTGTTGTTGGTGCCCTTTATCCCCTTCTAGTGCTCTGGGATGTTCCGGGCACTGTTGTTGGTGCCCTTTATCCCCTTCTAGTGCTTTGGGATGTTCCGGGCACTGTTGTTGGTGCCCTTTATCCCCTTCTAGTGCTTTGGGATGTTCCGGGCACTGTTGTTGGTGCCCTTTATCCCCTTCTAGTGCTTTGGGATGTTCCGGGCACTGTTGTTGGTGCCCTTTATCCCCTTCTAGTGCTTTGGGATGTTCCGGGCACTGTTGTTGGTGCCCTTTATCCCCTTCTAGTGCTTTGGGATGTTCCGGGCACTGTTGTTGGTGCCCTTTATCCCCTTCTAGTGCTTTGGGATCTTCCGGGCACTGTTGTTGGTGCCCTTTATCCCCTTCTAGTGCTTTGGGATGTTCCGGGCACTGTTGTTGGTGCCCTTTATCCCCTTCTAGTGCTTTGGGATCTTCCGGGCACTGTTGTTGGTGCCCTTTATCCCCTTCTAGTGCTTTGGGATGTTCCGGGCACTGTTGTTGGTGCCCTTTATCCCCTTCTAGTGCTTTGAGATGTTTCGGGCACTGTTGTTGGTGCCCTTTATCCCCTTCTAGTGCTTTGAGATGTTTCGGGCACTGTTGTTAGTGCCCTTTATCCCCTTCTAGTGCTCTGGGATGTTCCTGACACTGTTGTTGGTGCCCTTTATCCCCTTCTAGTGCTTTGGGATGTTCCGGGCACTGTTGTTGGTGCCCTTTATCCCCTTCTAGTGCTTTGAGATGTTTCGGGCACTGTTGTTGGTGCCCTTTATCCCCTTCTAGTGCTTTGAGATGTTTCGGGCACTGTTGTTGGTGCCCTTTATCCCCTTCTAGTGCTTTGAGATGTTTCGGGCACTGTTGTTAGTGCCCTTTATCCCCTTCTAGTGCTCTGGGATGTTCCTGACACTGTTGTTGGTGCCCTTTATCCCCTTCTAGTGCTTTGGGATCTTCCGGGCACTGTTGTTGGTGCCCTTTATCCCCTTCTAGTGCTTTGAGATGTTTCGGGCACTGTTGTTGGAGCCCTTTATCCCCTTCTAGTGCTTTGAGATGTTTCGGGCACTGTTGTTAGTGCCCTTTATCCCCTTCTAGTGCTCTGGGATGTTCCTGACACTGTTGTTGGTGCCCTTTATCCCCTTCTAGTGCTTTGGGATGTTCCGGGCACTGTTGTTAGTGCCCTTTATCCCCTTCTAGTGCTTTGGGATGTTCCGGGCACTGTTGTTAGTGCCCTTTATCCCCTTCTAGTGCTCTGGTATGTTCCTGACACTGTTGTTGGTGCCCTTTATCCCCTTCTAGTGCTTTGGGATGTTCCGGGCACTGTTGTTGGTGCCCTTTATCCCCTTCTAATGCTTTGGGATGTTCCGGGCACTGTTGTTGGTGCCCTTTATCCCCTTCTAGTGCTTTGAGATGTTTCGGGCACTGCTTGTTGGTGCCCTTTATCCCCTTCTAGTGCTTTGAGATGTTTCGGGCACTGTTGTTAGTGCCCTTTCTCCCCTTCTAGTGCTCTGGGATGTTCCTGACACTGTTGTTGGTGCCCTTTATCCCCTTCTAGTGCTTTGAGATGTTTCGGGCACTGTTGTTGGTGCCCTTTATCCCCTTCTAGTGCTTTGAGATGTTTCGGGCACAGTTGTTAGTGCCCTTTATCCCCTTCTAGTGCTCTGGGATGTTCCTGACACTGTTGTTGGTGCCCTTTATCCCCTTCTAGTGCTTTGGGATCTTCCGGGCACTGTTGTTGGTGCCCTTTATCCCCTTCTAGTGCTTTGAGATGTTCCGGGCACTGTTGTTGGTGCCCTTTATCCCCTTCTAGTGCTTTGGGATCTTCCGGGCACTGTTGTTGGTGCCCTTTATCCCCTTCTAGTGCTTTGAGATGTTCCGGGCACTGTTGTTGGTGCCCTTTATCCCCTTCTAGTGCTTTGAGATGTTCCTGACACTGTTGTTGGTGCCCTTTATCCCCTTCTAGTGCTTTGGGATGTTCCGGGCACTGTTGTTGGTGCCCTTTATCCCCTTCTAGTGCTTTGGGATGTTCCGGGCACTGTTGTTGGTGCCCTTTATCCCCTTCTAGTGCTTTGAGATGTTTCGGGCACTGTTGTTGGTGCCCTTTATCCCCTTCTAGTGCTTTGAGATGTTTCGGGCACTGTTGTTAGTGCCCTTTATCCCCTTCTAGTGCTCTGGGATGTTCCTGACACTGTTGTTGGTGCCCTTTATCCCCTTCTAGTGCTTTGGGATGTTCCGGGCACTGTTGTTGGTGCCCTTTATCCCCTTCTAGTGCTTTGAGATGTTTCGGGCACTGTTGTTGGTGCCCTTTATCCCCTTCTAGTGCTTTGAGATGTTTCGGGCACTGTTGTTAGTGCCCTTTATCCCCTTCTAGTGCTCTGGGATGTTCCTGACACTGTTGTTGGTGCCCTTTATCCCCTTCTAATGCTTTGGGATCTTCCGGGCACTGTTGTTGGTGCCCTTTATCCCCTTCTAGTGCTTTGAGATGTTCCGGGCACTGTTGTTGGTGCCCTTTATCCCCTTCTAGTGCTTTGGGATCTTCCGGGCACTGTTGTTGGTGCCCTTTATCCCCTTCTAGTGCTTTGAGATGTTCCGGGCACTGTTGTTGGTGCCCTTTATCCCCTTCTAGTGCTTTGAGATGTTCCGGGCACTGTTGTTGGTGCCCTTTATTCCCTTCTAGTGCTTTGAGATGTTTCGGGCACTGTTGTTAGTGCCCTTTATCCCCTTCTAGTGCTCTGGGATGTTCCTGACACTGTTGTTGGTGCCCTTTATCCCCTTCTAGTGCTTTGGGATCTTCCGGGCACTGTTGTTGGTGCCCTTTATCCCCTTCTAGTGCTTTGAGATGTTTCGGGCACTGTTGTTGGTGCCCTTTATCCCCTTCTAGTGCTTTGAGATGTTTTGGGCACTGTTGTTAGTGCCCTTTATCCCCTTCTAGTGCTCTGGGATGTTCCTGACACTGTTGTTGGTGCCCTTTATCCCCTTCTAGTGCTTTGGGATCTTCCGGGCACTGTTGTTGGTGCCCTTTATCCCCTTCTAGTGCTTTGAGATGTTTCGGGCACTGTTGTTGGTGCCCTTTATCCCCTTCTAGTGCTTTGAGATGTTTCGGGCACTGTTGTTAGTGCCCTTTATCCCCTTCTAGTGCTCTGGGATGTTCCTGACAATGTTGTTGGTGCCCTTTATCCCCTTCTAGTGCTTTGAGATGTTTCGGGCACTGTTGTTAGTGTCCTTTTTCCCCTTCTAGTGCTTTGGGATGTTCCGGGCACTGTTGTTGGTGCCCTTTATCCCCTTCTAGTGCTTTGAGATGTTTCGGGCACTGTTGTTGGTGCCCTTTATCCCCTTCTAGTGCTTTGAGATGTTTCGGGCACTGTTGTTAGTGCCCTTTATCCCCTTCTAGTGCTCTGGGATGTTCCTGACACTGTTGTTGGTGCCCTTTATCCCCTTCTAGTGCTTTGGGATGTTCCGGGCACTGTTGTTGGTGCCCTTTATCCCCTTCTAGTGCTTTGAGATGTTTCGGGCACTGTTGTTGGTGCCCTTTATCCCCTTCTAGTGCTTTGAGATGTTTCGGGCACTGTTGTTGGTGCCCTTTATCCCCTTCTAGTGCTTTGAGATGTTTCGTGCACTGTTGTTAGTGCCCTTTATCCCCTTCTAGTGCTCTGGGATGTTCCTGACACTGTTGTTGGTGCCCTTTATCCCCTTCTAGTGCTTTGGGATCTTCCGGGCACTGTTGTTGGTGCCCTTTATCCCCTTCTAGTGCTTTGAGATGTTTCGGGCACTGTTGTTGGAGCCCTTTATCCCCTTCTAGTGCTTTGAGATGTTTCGGGCACTGTTGTTAGTGCCCTTTATCCCCTTCTAGTGCTCTGGGATGTTCCTGACACTGTTGTTGGTGCCCTTTATCCCCTTCTAGTGCTTTGGGATGTTCCGGGCACTGTTGTTAGTGCCCTTTATCCCCTTCTAGTGCTTTGGGATGTTCCGGGCACTGTTGTTGGTGCCCTTTATCCCCTTCTAGTGCTCTGGTATGTTCCTGACACTGTTGTTGGTGCCCTTTATCCCCTTCTAGAGCTTTAGGATGTTCCGGGCACTGTTGTTAGTGCCCTTTATCCCCTTCTAGTGCTCTGGGATGTTCCTGACACTGTTGTTGGTGCCCTTTATCCCCTTCTAGTGCTTTGGGATGTTCCGGGCACTGTTGTTGGTGCCCTTTATCCCCTTCTAATGCTTTGGGATGTTCCGGGCACTGTTGTTGGTGCCCTTTATCCCCTTCTAGTGCTTTGAGATGTTTCGGGCACTGTTGTTGGTGCCCTTTATCCCCTTCTAGTGCTTTGAGATGTTTCGGGCACTGTTGTTAGTGCCCTTTCTCCCCTTCTAGTGCTCTGGGATGTTCCTGACACTGTTGTTGGTGCCCTTTATCCCCTTCTAGTGCTTTGAGATGTTTCGGGCACTGTTGTTGGTGCCCTTTATCCCCTTCTAGTGCTTTGAGATGTTTCGGGCACTGTTGTTAGTGCCCTTTATCCCCTTCTAGTGCTCTGGGATGTTCCTGACACTGTTGTTGGTGCCCTTTATCCCCTTCTAGTGCTTTGGGATCTTCCGGGCACTGTTGTTGGTGCCCTTTATCCCCTTCTAGTGCTTTGAGATGTTCCGGGCACTGTTGTTGGTGCCCTTTATCCCCTTCTAGTGCTTTGGGATCTTCCGGGCACTGTTGTTGGTGCCCTTTATCCCCTTCTAGTGCTTTGAGATGTTCCGGGCACTGTTGTTGGTGCCCTTTATCCCCTTCTAGTGCTTTGAGATGTTCCTGACACTGTTGTTGGTGCCCTTTATCCCCTTCTAGTGCTTTGGGATGTTCCGGGCACTGTTGTTGGTGCCCTTTATCCCCTTCTAGTGCTTTGGGATGTTCCGGGCACTGTTGTTGGTGCCCTTTATCCCCTTCTAGTGCTTTGAGATGTTTCGGGCACTGTTGTTGGTGCCCTTTATCCCCTTCTAGTGCTTTGAGATGTTTCGGGCACTGTTGTTAGTGCCCTTTATCCCCTTCTAGTGCTCTGGGATGTTCCTGACACTGTTGTTGGTGCCCTTTATCCCCTTCTAGTGCTTTGGGATGTTCCGGGCACTGTTGTTGGTGCCCTTTATCCCCTTCTAGTGCTTTGAGATGTTTCGGGCACTGTTGTTGGTGCCCTTTATCCCCTTCTAGTGCTTTGAGATGTTTCGGGCACTGTTGTTAGTGCCCTTTATCCCCTTCTAGTGCTCTGGGATGTTCCTGACACTGTTGTTGGTGCCCTTTATCCCCTTCTAATGCTTTGGGATCTTCCGGGCACTGTTGTTGGTGCCCTTTATCCCCTTCTAGTGCTTTGAGATGTTCCGGGCACTGTTGTTGGTGCCCTTTATCCCCTTCTAGTGCTTTGGGATCTTCCGGGCACTGTTGTTGGTGCCCTTTATCCCCTTCTAGTGCTTTGAGATGTTCCGGGCACTGTTGTTGGTGCCCTTTATCCCCTTCTAGTGCTTTGAGATGTTCCGGGCACTGTTGTTGGTGCCCTTTATTCCCTTCTAGTGCTTTGAGATGTTTCGGGCACTGTTGTTAGTGCCCTTTATCCCCTTCTAGTGCTCTGGGATGTTCCTGACACTGTTGTTGGTGCCCTTTATCCCCTTCTAGTGCTTTGGGATCTTCCGGGCACTGTTGTTGGTGCCCTTTATCCCCTTCTAGTGCTTTGAGATGTTTCGGGCACTGTTGTTGGTGCCCTTTATCCCCTTCTAGTGCTTTGAGATGTTTTGGGCACTGTTGTTAGTGCCCTTTATCCCCTTCTAGTGCTCTGGGATGTTCCTGACACTGTTGTTGGTGCCCTTTATCCCCTTCTAGTGCTTTGGGATCTTCCGGGCACTGTTGTTGGTGCCCTTTATCCCCTTCTAGTGCTTTGAGATGTTTCGGGCACTGTTGTTGGTGCCCTTTATCCCCTTCTAGTGCTTTGAGATGTTTCGGGCACTGTTGTTAGTGCCCTTTATCCCCTTCTAGTGCTCTGGGATGTTCCTGACACTGTTGTTGGTGCCCTTTATCCCCTTCTAGTGCTTTGAGATGTTTCGGGCACTGTTGTTAGTGTCCTTTTTCCCCTTCTAGTGCTTTGGGATGTTCCGGGCACTGTTGTTGGTGCCCTTTATCCCCTTCTAGTGCTTTGGGATGTTCCGGGCACTGTTGTTAGTGCCCTTTATCCCCTTCTAGTGCTTTGGGATGTTCCGGGCACTGTTGTTGGTGCCCTTTATCCCCTTCTAGTGCTCTGGGATGTTCCTGACACTGTTGTTGGTGCCCTTTATCCCCTTCTAGAGCTTTAGGATGTTCCGGGCACTGTTGTTAGTGCCCTTTATCCCCTTCTAGTGATCTGGGATGTTCCTGACACTGTTGTTGGTGCCCTTTATCCCCTTCTAGTGCTTTGGGATGTTCCGGGCACTGTTGTTGGTGCCCTTTATCCCCTTCTAGTGCTCTGGGATGTTCCGGGCACTGTTGTTGGTGCCCTTTATCCCCTTCTAGTGCTTTGGGATGTTCTGGGCACTGTTGTTACTGCCCTTTATCCCCTTCTAGTGCTTTGGGATGTTCCGGGCACTGTTGTTGGTGCCCTTTATCCCCTTCTAGTGCTCTGGGATGTTCCGGGCACTGTTGTTGGTGCCCTTTATCCACTTCTAGAGCTTTGGGATGTTCTGGGCACTGTTGTTGGTGCCCTATATCCCCTTCTAATAGGGATGTGCAGAGCAAAAGTTTAAGTTCATATGTCCATATGTCCAAAGGGGGTCCCATTTGCGGTCAATATGGACATAAACAGAATGGGATGCTCCTGCCACTTTGGTGCTGCAGTGCCTTGCACCTCTCACGGTGTCTTCGGGTTTCTGCCTCTATCAGTGCTGCTTTGTGATGTTCATGCTTCTCTTATTGTTGCTGCTTTGCCCCTTTCCTAGTGTCTTGGAGGATTCCTGCCACTCTTGGTGCTGGTTTGCCCCTCTCATAGTGCCCGAGGCCAGTGCCAGTTTGTTGTTCAACCATATGCTGTACAGGCGTAAAGCAAAATGGCAGTAGTGCAATTTTCAAATTGAAATTGCAGGGTAGCTATAACTGGGAATCACTCCTGCCCCTTTTGACACTGGAGACCCTCTCAGAAGGAGTAAAGTATGGACCAGAAGGGAAATGGGACAATAACATTTCTTTTGTTTTCTTTTTTTCTTTGTTGTTGTTGGTTTTTTTTTTAATGAAATGTTTATTTTGATTTGGCAAATGAAGCAAACTGAAATAAACTTCAAAAGGAACCAAAACCAGAATAAAAATAAAAACCCAAAAGGAAAAAAAAAAAGAACATTTTTTTACCTGCATCTCTCCTGAAAATATGAACGAGCTATAATGCTGGTGTAGTGACAGAAAAACCATGCTAGCTTGCTTTGGCAATTCTAGATTCTAAACTTTTAATTTCATTTGATAGTGTAGGCAATTGGCAGGACTTATTGTTGCTTCGTAGATTCTAATTTGTGTGGTCCTTGGAATTACTGTACTCTGGTTCACTCAATTTACCATATGTCACTGCTAAGGCTGCAGCTGCCTAGTCATGGCTTTTTATCAGGGCTGTGCTGAAAAATCTGAGTCCTGTGCAACAATGGGTAACCAGAACTTTGTGTCTTCCTTCATTCCTTATCCGCCTAGGATACCTACGATGATATGAAACCTGTAACTGAAGACAAGCATTTGACTGAGCAGGTTTGCTTTTTATTTTTTTTTATGATGGGTGGGGAGTTGGCCAGGCAACCTCCTGCTACTCCTTGGGTTTCAAACCCATTTAGATCCTGCCTTAATCCCATTCACTGTCATTTATGATGGGGGATTTGAAGCTAAGGAGATTCCTATTCAGTCACAGTCCGGATAGCAAAGTTAGCCAAATAAACCAATTTGGCTAACTTTGGAAGCATATTCAATAGTGCAGCTGCAGTATTTGTTGCGGTCCCGATTGCAGGTTCTGTGACCGGGTTCTTACCTCTCTCCACAGGGCTTCTTTGGCAGGGTCCGCGGCTCAGACCGCCGCACTCCGGGTTGGAAGGCCGGGGAGACTGCCTGCGGGCGTTTGGGCCTGTTCTGCCTGTTTCGCGGCGGCGTCTCCCTCGTGGAGATGCCGCCAGGCCTCCGAATCCAGCCCCTCCCTTCCTAAGCACGCACGCGCGCGAAGAAGCCCAGTTTAAAGCGCTTTTCCCGCCGAACCACGGACCGCCCCTCAGTGTGACTTCA